>NW_020271716.1:846708-1178331 GCF_003268045.1 Sipha flava | reverse complement strand
CAACGGCCTTTCATCGATCACGGGAAGAAAACGTGCCCGTCCCTCTGATTGGTGACGGTGCGGACACATGTTATTTATAAGTATTTGTAACGTTATACGTAAAACGGTCCTTTTCAGGACCAACACAAACCTAATATATAAACTGCCCTGATCGTCGGTGAACAGGTAACCGAAAGTTCTCATCCATCCTGTTTACTAATAATTCTGAAGTTCATCGCTGACAAGAAGTATAAAAATTGTCTGATCAAAATCTCTGATTGAGATGTTCAACGCGTCGTCGGTTATGGTTAAATATCACAAGAAACCGTCACTACGATATATAATACTCCTCCGCCTACCAAAACTACCGGTCCCAGTTTTATGTCTAACAACTATAATCACTTTCTCTTCTACCACTGAACAAAAATCTTTGCAAGAAACCACAGTCCTGACTATCCATAATTCACCATTTCATTCATGAAATAAAAAAGATATTTTCTCCATTTTATAATATTTTATTTTGTTTTTAATACATAATTGTATGTAATTTATTACAAATAAATCATTTTTTTTTTTTTTTTTATTGAGTATGCTTGGCGTGGACGTGTAACATTATACAAATCCATATCCAATGGTCATCAGTAGTCGAGGATTGTCTTTATATAATAAAAATAAAAATTTTTATTATTGTTACACTATAAATAACCTACTGTTATTGATACTGTAACTAGAAAGAAACGCTGCCAGCCTCATGCTCCAATTATTTCAATACATATTATTATATTTTAGTATTTTTTATTTATAAATACAGCATATTTAATTATTATTGTTATAATTTTATTTGCTATTAAGTTATTGTTATATATTTTTAAAAGAAATAAATAGCATATATAACTATTATACATTTTAGATTTTTTTATTCTTCTATTTTCAATAATGTATTAATACCATCAGTTTTTATGAAAATTAAAAATAAAGGAAAATTGGTTGATCCTATTGTAGTCTGTTCAATTACAACGTCAAAACAAAAAATAACAAAACTGTTACTTATTCTTTCAAGTAATATCTTGTTCCTGTTACTTTAGTAGTAACTGTTATAAATCACTGTTACTGTTATTTTCTCTCATGGCTTGTCATAAGCACAGTATCCGTAAAGGAACACAACACAAACAATTTTTTTTTTTTTTATTATTAAACTATGTACAATTTTAGAAATTATGGTGTTGGTCTTACGTTTCTACTCTCTTTATTCAATAAGTAATGAGTAATTTAAAAAATATGCATGACGTCATTAAGTCCTACTCATCATAATTACCTCCGTAGACGTACACAAGTTCCGCCCTTCACACAACGATTTACCAACCTAAACATTTTCATTTTGAAAATTAATTTGCTTATAAATGTGTGGCTTTATGAGTTTAAGATGATACAAGTATCAGAATTTCAATTTGACGTTGAGTTTTTGTTTTATATAAAAATCAGGTGAATTCTTAATATTTGTGTGTTTTTTTTAATTTAAAGTCGGATCCACTGTGAATTTGAGTTATGTGTAGTTCTTTTTTAACACCTGTCTGTGTTGATAAAAACTATTCGTAAACGTTCAGTTTTCGGTAGGGCTTGGGAGGTTGAATGAATATCGTTGCTGCCAGCGAATAGAAATCGTACAAATGAGAAGCGTGAAAAAAATGTAAATTGATAATTTTAAAACGCTTAACGGATGTCAATCATGTTATTATACATTGACGAAATGCGGAAGAACACGACCAACCAGAGAAGTCTGCGCACCTGCGGATATATTTATATACGGGCGTATCCACTCACCTACGACACACTAATCCGAACCCGCAAGCAGACAACGGAATCCAGATATTGAAGAGCTATCGACATCTTGTTTTCTATTGAAGATTGTCTCAACCATCGAATCTACTGTTTTCACGGCAAGATTTTGTCAGAATCAAGCAAGAAATAACTTCAAGATCTTTTTAAACAGAAAACCATGGAGTTTCCTTTCTGTAACGACATTGTCAATCAAAACATCCGACAACAAAGTTTTACTAACCTGCCAGCGAATTACCAATTCATGGAACGTCAGGAAGCTCCATTAGATGTGGCCCGTAAGGTCAACACTACTAATACGCCTAATGTTAACACATCAAATATGCTGAACGATCACACTACAAATATGCCGAACGGTCTAACGGCCTATTCGTTGATCAGGGGAAAAAAACGTGGCCGACCCTCCGATTGGTGATGGGTGCAAACACATGAATTTGAGTAGCTTTTCAACCCTTGATTTATGTCATTTCATCCCCTTATTACATAATAAATTTTGAAGAACATCGTTGACAATTAGTGTACTTCGAAAATTTTCTATTGGAAATCAAAACATTGACATAAGAAACTTGTCAATTTTCAACAATCAACTTCTTAAAATTACATGTGACGGCTAATTATTTTTTCTATGAAATACAAAAAGAAGAAAAAAGACAATTTTTATAATATATTTTTGAAAAATGTCTTTCTATTACATAAAATCAATTTTTTTTTATATTGCAAATAACAATTTACTTATTAATACTATAACATTATTTTTTATAACAAAGATATGGAGAGTATTGAGTAACAGTTATCAATTATCATTTATTCATTTTCCATACTGAAACGTTACAGCACCTGCAGCTGCTCAACATTGGGAAATTGAATAACATCTTTATTCGTTAACTCAAAACCTTGGTTAAAACGTCAAAACAAAAAAAAAAAACAATAACTGTTACTTTTTCCCTCAAATAACAGTTTGTTCCTGTTACCTTAGTGTAACTGTTATAAATCACTGTTACTGTTATTTTCTCTCATCGCTACTCATAAGCATTGCAAAACGTTGAAAATGGATGGACAGTATTCATTCTATCCAAAAGAGCACACAACACAATAATTTTTTTTTTTTTTGTTTAAACAATATTCAATACAAGGAATTAAGGTATTGATTTTACGTTTCTGCTCGCATTATTCAATAAACAATGAGTAATTGAAAGAAGACCCGTGACGTCATTGGGCCCTACTCATCATAATTGCCTACTTATACGTGTACAAGTTTCTCCCTTCACACAAATATTTACCAACTTAAACATTTTACTTGTGAAATTTAATTGCCTTATAAATATTTGGTTTTACTTGTTTCAGTAGATGCAAGTATCAACATTCAAATTTGAAGTTAAGTTTTTCAAATATTAAAAATTCTTAAGAGACATTTTTGTTATACGGTGCGTCATAACGAGCGGCTATCGAACTACGGGTCTGCCAACCACTACTATCCAATCTAATTCCACGAATTTTACACACCAAACACGACATAGTACATACGTTCAACCGAATTTTAAAAATATAATTTAATAATATTTAATCATTAAGCATTAGCAAATTGATTAGTCTAAACAATATTTTATTTATATATTATATGTATTAAAATCTCGAAGTTTATAATGTATCACCCGTTATACTAATGGACAGCTTACTTTTATCTTCAACCTTAGAATTGTTTACATTATCAAGTTTATCCACTTCTTTTTTCAATTTCAATAATTGCTGTAAAATACATTATGGTTTAGAGGAAATGATCAATAGATATCAATCATTAGACGTGCATACAATAAATATACTACACCATAAAAATCCCGACTTTCAATCTAACAACCAAATATTTCGATTTTTGTTTTCAAAAATAATTAATTTTAAATAACTTATTTTATAAAAGTTGAGCATGAATTCTAATTAAGCTTACTATTTTCTTTTTGTTGTAAGTATCAGTAAGTTCTTTAACAATTAATTGGTTTGACTTCGCTTTTTCAATTTTATCCGTTGCAATGATAATATTTTCATGAATATATGCGTTTTGTTCTTTAATTATATTTAACTATAAATTAATTGTAATCAATATTAAATTTCTTTCAATGTATTTATGTATATGTATATCGATAATACGACCGTACCATTTCGTTCAAATTGCTAATCATTCTGTTGCTTTCGAGTATGGAAATATTTGTATTTGATAATTCAACTATTCTTAATTGTATAACGAAATCCGCTGTTAGTCTGAGTATATTTTTTTGCATACTTCAATCAAACAAAAAAAGATGAATGAATTTGATTGTTTTGAGAAGTATAAACTAGCAGTTACAGTAAAACATTAAAGTGTTTGCGCTTAAAGTTTTGGTAATTTATTAGACAAAATCTTAACTTCACATATATTAATTTATGTATGGCACTTTTGCAAGTCAGGCCAGATATGGGGAGGGTATAAATGCATTAAGATATATATAAGATAATGAATAATATAATGAAGGTTTATATTGAACGAAGCATATTACAGTTAATACATGTGTTTATATCAATGCTTATTTGGTTTGATTTTTGCACACCTCTTGAGTTAAACTTCTGTAGTCGTTTTTGCTATATTGTTAAGTACAATTGTCATATGGTTTGTACCATTAATATTATGTAAATATATATTTATTCCATAGAATTTGATTCATTTTACACATAATTATTATGTGTTACGTTCAAATATATCAATATTTGTATTCAGTAGTTAATTGTAAAATTGAAATTGTAATGGTGTTATTTAATAATAATATATCTTTAACAACGGAAATATTTTCCAATTACAATAGTAATAAATACAATTTTAAATATAATACAATATTAACAATAAATGGATACCTGATACAAATAAAAGTGGTGATAACAATAATAATAATAATAATAATAACAATAAGAAATAATGATTTAATAATAAGAGGCTTATAGTTTATAGGAGAATAAAAGAAAATAAAAAATAAATTAAATCATTCATATAACATACATCATAAATGCCCAATAAGGATTTATTAAAAAAATCTAGATCATTCATTGAATTTTCAGCAGATATTAATACGTTTGATGGTGAATTTAACATTTAATTTGTTCTGGTGTGTTTAATATAAAAAATATTCGTAATTCAACGTTTATTGCATTTATTTTAAAGTTTATATTTTTCAAAAGTTATATATGAATTTTAATTTTAACTGCATAAATCGTTTTTCTTATGTTAACATATTAAAGAAATAAATTGTGATATCGTAGTGAGAATGTGGAGCTCTATAAATATGACGTTGAAAACACAAAAATCTTATGAAGTTATTTTGAATTTTATTTAAATGTTGTTTTTGCATTACAGAATATGGATTCCAAATAAGTAGTGTGTAATCAAAATGAGATCGAACTAAGGAATTATATAAAGTAATTAAAGCAGATTTATCTCTAAATTATCAACAGGAACGTTTTAAATAACCTAATTTTGCAGAAGCTGTAATTCTAATGTAATTCATATGACTGTTAAATGAAAGTTTTGTATCAAATTTTACTCCTAAATCAAGTATTGTAGTTACTCTTG
The DNA here is from genome assembly GCF_003268045.1 of Sipha flava. Classification (NCBI taxonomy): domain Eukaryota; kingdom Metazoa; phylum Arthropoda; class Insecta; order Hemiptera; family Aphididae; genus Sipha; species Sipha flava. The sequence goes on along the minus strand of NW_020271716.1, from coordinate 1,172,924 downwards.
ACAAGAATATATTTTGTTAAACATTGTATAAAAAATAATCAAATGTATAGGTATTCTTTTTAGTGAGAAGGTGATAGTGGAATAATTACTTAGATTTAAGTGCATAGCATTTTTTATACACCATTTATAAATAATATTTAAATCAATTTGTAGTTTGATTTGCATCATCGGCTAATAATAAATTTTTTGAGTAGGAAATGACATTAGAGATATTATTTATAAATAGACAAAACGATATAAGAGACAAATTATCTCGTTGAGGGACACCAGAAGTCACATTTATTTGTTCAGAAAAATATTGTTCATATTTAACTATTTATTTATGGCCTGATAGGAAAGAATGAAACCAAGAAGAGAGCGATTTAAAAAAAACCATAAGTTTTAAGTTTATTTATTAATAATTTATGGTTGATCCTATCAAAAGCTTTTTCTATATCTCTATATATGTAATCACATCTGATTGTGATTGATTTAAAATATCTTGTTTGAAAATACATAAATTTGTCACTGTTGATCGATTTTGTCGAAAACCATATTAGGTATTTGATAATAATTTGTTATACAAGGGTGTAATAATGTTATTGACCATTTGTGAAAATATTTTTGGAATAATTGATAATTTAGATATAAGAAGATAATTATTTATTAAAGATTTATTGCCTTTTTTAAAATTTGGAGCAATGAACGAAGATTTCCATTGATTTGGAAAAATACCCGCGGGTAAGGATTTGTTAAACATGAAAGTAATGATTGGAGTAAGAATAAATACGCATTTATTTAAAAATATTGGGAAAATTTCATCGGGACCAATTGCTGTTTTATAAGAGATATTAAAAAACTCGTTCAAAATATCGATTTGTCTTATTTCAATTTTATTAATGGGGTTCATATTACTTTTGTCAAAAATAATTTGAGGGCAAACTGTGTTGGCTGAGATAGTCTTACCTAATCTTAAAATAAATTTACGATATCTTTCACATTGTCGATTTCTTTATTTAGGTAGAAAATTACATTAGGAATTTTTTATTTATTTGTATTATTATCATTTACGAATTTCCAAAAATGTTTTGGATTATATTTTATTAAATTTTGTGAATTTTCGATATATAATGCATAATCTCGATTTCTGGAGTATTTACATTTTGTACGTAGATTAGAAAATATTGTATAGTTTTTAGTTTTATTTGTATATTTATAAGTATCATGAGCTACCTTCTTTTGTTTTATAAGAATTTTCAATTCTTTACTGAACCATATTGAAAAATTGTCCTTATGTTTCTGTATTTTTGGAATAAAGCTATCCATGGCTAAATGTATGTGATAATAAAATAAATTCAAACAACTTTTAATATCTATATCATCAAATAAATTAATAAGATTTACATTTGCTTAATATTTCACAATTGAATTATATTCACCTGCGTTCCAATTATAAGTATAATCAGAACAAGGTAAATATTTTATAATAAGATGGGTAAAAGTAACAATAATTGGTGGATGATAAACATCAATTGGCACAATTGAATTATTACAACATTTAATATTAATATTAGCAGAGTTTGATAAGATATAATCTAGGATAGCATCTTTACTGTTTTTAATACAATTTAATTAGGAGAAATATAAAGAACCTAATTTTTCATCGAAATATGAATAAACATTTTAGAAGTTTGCAGACGGTACATTAAAATCCACGAATAACAAAAAATTAACAGCATTAAACTCTTCATATAATGATTCAACAATAGTATTAAAATATCCATCATATACATTTTCATTTGATTTATTAGAAAAATATACGGAGCCAATGATAATTGTGAGATTGGGTATTTTTATCAATACGAATTATATTTTAATATTATTATTCTTAACTTTGATAAACTTAGAATGTATATTATTCCTAATAGCAATAATCACACCTCCACCTTTAGAGAGTAAACTGGTTTGAATTGATCTATCAAGTCTGTAAATATCGTAATTATGAAAACCTAATTCAGTTGACATAATATGATTTGATAGCGAAGTTTCGGTAAAAATAAAAATATCATATAACGAGTATGGAAGTTGAGATTTTAAATAGGAGATATTATTAAACTGCGAAAATGTTGATAATAAAAATTTATATTGGTGGATGGTGTATTTATTAGTTTTTTGAAATATTAATTATATTTAGAATACCTTTAACTTATTTAATAATTATGTCTTATTCGCCTTTATCTCTTCGAAGTTGTAAATATTTCCTAACATATGCCATTTCATCTTATTGTTTAATTGTTCTGTCAGTTGAAAACTGGATATAGGATCATTTTGTTGAAGATTTCAATATTTTTTTTAAGACGTAGAACAGTGAATACATCAGATTGGTTTGTAAAATGATTTTTTACAGGGCGTGTTTTGTCAGGAGCGTTTGAGTTATTTTTTCCAAGACGAGAAAATTTAAAATTTAAAATATTTTCATTTATATCACTAAATATGTTTTTATATTTTCCAAATATTTAAGATTCTCTTCAGGAAGATTAAATAATATAATATTATTCGTTCTGGATTGTCTTTCCATTAATTCCGTTATAATAGCATGTTCAGATAAAGAATGTTAATTTTGATTTTTATTATTTTCTATAATTAAAATTATTTTCTCTATAGCATCAATTTTTAATTTAAAATCGCGATTATCTTCCATTATAGTAGAGACATTAAAACATAAATCATCAACTTCTATATCTAATCCAGTTAATTTTTCATTATTTGCATTTAGTGAGGATATTATTTTCTTATTCGATACTTTTAATTCCGAAATAAATTTTAAGATCTCGTCGATTTTGTTATCCATAATAATGATTAAATATTATGTATTATATATTATGAAAATATTAAATAGTGTATTTTTTAAATTTAATTATATTATGATTTTTTGCTGCATAGTCGGAAACGAAATTAGATAAGCACACTTATTACTCGTATTACGGCTAGACAGTTTTTTTTAACTAATATTTATACTAATACATTTACAGTACTAATAATAATAGTTGAATGCTCAAGTATTCCCGAACTATATATATTATTAAAACAGGATTTCAAAACTTACTTTTTTTTACGACGCAGGTAATCTTCTTCAAACTCAATCAATCGCATGTCATATTCATTTTTCATGGTCTCTATGTGGTTAACAATTGTTTGGCGTTTCTGTTCGAGAGTTTGATATTGATCTTGCATTTCGATGTAATTATTTAGTTTCCCTCCTGATTTTTAATTACAAATCCTAACTGAATTTATCATGTTAAAATACTCATAGTGAAGTGGGATAAAGTCTTTTAAAGGGCCCGAGAAAATTTAAATCATATTTATCATTGATACATATTATATATATGATAATATATATTATCAAAGATTTACATTAATCGATGTTGGAAATAATCTCATATAATTATAATTATTTCGTATTATAGCTTAAAATGCAATGTATTGTAATGTTTCATTAATATTACCGTAGATGTAACTAAACCTTTGAGTATTCAAATAATTCAAGCCTATCACTCTATTTGCCTATCTATCTGAAGATTTCAAATAATCAGGATTTGTCAGTCACATGATAATCTATTGGAACCTAAAAAATCGTAGTATAACCTAGTATCAACAAGTATCATTCTACCCGGCACCTTTATGGAAACTGTATTAGAGACTTAATGTAATTAATTCATTACAGGTTTCACGAATACCTGGTGAAGATATTTAGCAGTTAGAAGCAATTTGTTCTTAATAAAAACCAAAACTTTTAAACTAATGCCGGATACACTTTGAATCAATTCTGTATAGTTATTTTCTATCATATGTGTGTGTTGATGAAAACAATTTGTAAACGACCGGTTGTCGATAGGGCTTGGGAGGGCGAAGGAATATCCTTGCTACCAGCGAATAGAAATCGTACAAAAGAGACGCGTTTAAATAATGTAAATTGACACTTTGAAAGTGCCAAACGGGCATTACACATATTAATTTACATTGACAAAATTCAGAAGAACACGATCAATCAGAGACGTCTGCGCACCTGCGGATATGTTTATATACGCGCGAATCAGTCCAATTGCAGCACATCATCTCAACCTCGCAAGCAGCCCTGCCAATAATCGGAACGAGTCGTATCGACACTACGACCTACTGAAAACTGCCTACACTATTGAATTTCTTGTTTCCCGGCATCCTATATCGGTTTCGCTACTAAGAATAATTTTTAAACAGAAAACTATGGAAATTCCTTCCTGTAACCGTAATGTCCGTCAACACAGATCTACTTGCCTGCCATCGAAGAACCAACCCATGGAACGTCAGGAAGGTCAATGGACTGTGGTCCATAACATTAACACATCAAATATGCTGAGCGGTCCAACGGTCTATTCGTTGATCAGGAGAAGACTACGTGCCCGATCATCTGATTGGTGACGGACGTGAGCACATAATATTTTTATGGTTCCTTTGGCACCTAACCTAACTTAACCTGCGGGCAAATACAATCCATCAAACACATTGTGGAGGAATGTCCTCAAACTAGATACAAGGGAGGAAAGAGGGACTTCACAAGGGCGACGACGATGCAATGGATTGGCTGTCTAAGACCAATGTTCGCCTTTAAATATATTATGAGCTCTTATTATTGTTATTATCTTTGTTATTGTTAAATTTATTTATTAGCTTATTGTAAATCTATCTACTCCAGTCCTCGCTAATTTAATGTTTATTTAGTTTTATTTTATGTTTATTTAATTTTGTTTTTCACCAATACACCTACGCCATGTGCAAGAAAAATAAATGTACTTCGAGAAAATCCTGTTGAATATCAAAACATTGACAATTTTCTACATTCTACTTTTGTGTGACAGATTATTATTTTTCGAAAATATCAAGACATTGAAGCACTATCTACAGCGTGTTTTCGTGATATTGTTTATTGAAAATGTTAAATTCCTATTATACATAACATCTTTTATAACTAAACAGTATAATAATATAATAAATTATATTAATAATATATATATTTAACTATTTTGGTGAATTTATCACATATTAAATTTATTGTGATAATACTGATAAATATTAGATAAGAGCATCTTAAGACCGCCATCTAGCGGCCATTCGGCGTTTACTGCTTCTAGATGCTTCTAGACGCTTGTCTGATTAATTAATACAGCCCTGAACATATAAAGTAATTTGCTTAATATGCTCTACAATACACTATACTACAATAGTTTCTGTTATAAACCTAATACATTCCAAATGACTTATTGGAAATTTTTCCATTATCCTTGATGAACTAAATTCGACTTTATACGTAGCATACAATTTCAACTAAATTTAAAATAATAATAATATATCATTACTATAAAGAGTCGTTGATGTCTTAATTTCTTTTGTTTTCTGAATAAATACATCATCTGCTTCTTTTAACTGGTTGTAAAAAGTTTCGTCCATTAAATTTTTTTCCTACGGATTTTTAAAAATAATATGTTTTGATTGTCTCGGTTTGTCATAATTTACCAACTCTATATTAATTGAAATAAACGATCAAACCTTTATCAATTCTTCGATTTCCTGGTTTAACATTTTTTTTTTAATGATATAATCACTAAAAAAGTCATGTTCACGTTTGAATTCATCTTCCAGTTCAGTGTTTGCATTTTTAATTTTGTTTTCACGTTCAATAAGATCATTTTCAAGTTCAATACATCTCTCCTGCAAGCTATTGGAAATCCACAATATCAATAAGTTCTTTCGTACAACTGGAAAAATACGCAGTAGTAATCTTTTCCAAGGTGGTTATATGTAATGTTTACCTCCAAACACAAATATTATAAGTGATACTGTATGTAGTGTTATACATATGGTAAATAGTAAATTCTATGCACAATATTACAATTGTGTCAGTTATTAAAATTGTTGAAATATAAAGTTTTCTTTGACATTATTCAGTAATTGAAATTTATATAGTTTATATTACACAAAATAATTCGATCAATAGATTCTAAAAACCTAATTCAATTATTTGTTGTACAGATAAAAAAATAACCATTTTTTTATTATATCGTATATGTTAGAATTGTTATCTTTTAAATTACATTAATTTTTCCTTTACTTTATTTAAGTGTAAAGTATATATATTATAATTAAATTTAAAAAATTTAAAAAAAAAAATCACGATTTTATTTTAAACTATATAAATTGATAGTTTATGACAAAAATCAATTGGTACTACCATTCTATTAATTACAATGAGCTACTTATCTTTAGGTATATAATCTATAGTATATTTTTACATTTCGATCGTATTTTCTTTAGTACTAAATTTAATTTCGTAAAAATCCTTGTCCACTGGAGGTAATTTGGTGCGATTGTCAATGAAATCCGAGATTATTTGACTACCATTTTGACTCATATCTGTTGTTTAATTTTTATAACAGGATTGGATAAAATACAAATAAAATGTATTCGTTTTCTTATAATGCGTTACTCTTTCTATTGTAAATGTGACCGTTTTTAACGATACTAAGAAAATAAACAAAATAACTAGAAACTGAATTAATAATAAACAAAAGAAAAAAAATCGTAGAACCAGCAAATAAAAATGATTCCCAATGAACTTCAAATAGAACACAAAAGCCGAGGATTTTCTCGCTACAATAATACGCGGTTGGAATATGATTTTTCTAAAACGTTTTATTTTCCGACGATTTAATATAATTAATATGTTTCACTAAAATTGTGAAAAAATGTATTACCATTGGGTTCATGTCTAGTAACAATATATTTTGGTTTCCGTACTTTATACGCTAGTTATAAGTTATATAATGTAATATATTTTGGAATTATACACATAATTTGCACTTCAACATATAACCAATAACCATGAACAATATACACTATAATTTTCAATAAAACTGATGACTAAGTAATTTTTGTTTTATATCGACATATTTTCCATAAATATTCAAAAGATAAATGTCAGTTGAATTAATAATTTAAAAATATATAATCACTATTCGGTGTAGAAGTATTATTCAATATAAATGTATTATATATACATTATTATTATTGTCATTTATGACTTTTTGGCTTATAAATATTTTACTGTTAGTCCTAGAAACGTCATATCGCTATGATAATATCTATTCATAATGTCACATCATGATGGGAAATTTTAGAAAATATCTACACTGGTACGATCATGCATTGAGTCGTTTATTGTGGTCGCTCGGCGCGGATAAGTATCTGTTAAGTATCTCTTTAGGTTTCTCCGCGAGACATGTAGTTACGAGTAGTTAACTCAGCCACAGTTTTTTAAGGGCATTAACATAAGACGCTATTAACGATATTATTTATGATATGCCTAGTGAGTATAACCGATCGATAATTTTATAGACATAATAATCTGTTTACGTCATTCGTGTTAAACACAAATTTGTGAGTATTCGAATCGGTTACATCAGCTCTTTTCAATACAGGTATAATTTATTATATTTATAATGTTCAAACGCGGCACCATTTAACGTCTAAAATGTAATATAAAATAACGATAAAAACATAGTAAAATGTTGGTATTATAAAACATTATAATAAAACGTAATACATTATGATACGATGAGAAAACACTTTTTTTTTCACAATGAATTGTCCGCGCTGTTTAATAACAACGAATTTCGGGTGCTCACGAAACACACTCGTATGTTTTCATTTCTATTTCGTACAATATGTTGTACCTAACTATCGAATTCATATCACCCGCATGATTCTTTGAAAAACCATCCAGGTGCATACGATACGTCCTCGTGGAATAAATTCTATTAAAAACGGAGTTGACTGGCATTGTGTTTCGGAGACTGCACACAGAAGTGACACAAGATGTGATGACGAATGACTTTAGCTACAAATCCGTCCATTCGAATGGAATGATTTTCCATTAAGCATATTAGCACTTCGATATCCGACGACGAAATGTCTTTGTTCAAGAACCAAAGCCTACTTTACAATGTACCGAACATAATATTTATGCGTTGTAGGTGGGAAAATTATTCTTGCATTAGATTACAGATATCCTCGGTTTCAGGAGGGAATAATGGCTCTGCACTGCAACAGTAAACTTTCAATGTTCCGCTCCTGGCGTGGTTCTCGCATTTATACTGGACAAGTGTTTCGGACACTCACTACAAAGGTGTAATGTATAACTCGTGTTCCCGTTGAATATGTCACTTCCAACTTCGTGCTCACAAAGAAAAGAAGAAAAAGTCGTTATCTATAGTCACGAATTGATCTGATGACTGGAAAAAATTACAATTTTCGAGAACAAAATAATTGATTTTCAACCCAATTTTTCGATCATAATGCAGTCGATTTCATAAAATCAAATCACACATATGCATATTACATGGTTTCTTTATTTTATTTTTTAATTTTTAATTTTTATTCAGTTTTGAATCGACGGTGCCACGGGTACTTTTGTATTATTTTCGTGGCGGTAATTGTATTTACTATAATGTATAACTAATCTATTTATGCATTTTTGTTTGTAAAGTCTATTAATAATTCATTTTTTACCCGGAAATTCTTATTTTGTTGAATTTTTTGAGTATGATATTTAAACTAATGTATTATAATGGTTCTATAATAATATCATATTGTTCCAAAAAGTTCAGTCCAACGGCAAATCGGATAGGCAATTTCATTACGGCCAAGAGTAAAAAATGTTGCACATTGTGGATTAAAATAAAATTAAGAAGAAAATTATTATAAATTTGTTTTTCAACGGCATAGTATTAATAAATTATCAAATCAAGAGTTTCATCTGCTGAAGTAAATTTAGTTAATTTAAAATAAATATATATAAATATATATATATTTTTTAAATTAATATTTAAATAATTAGTATAATACGATAATGATCGCTAACACGGTTTATTACACCACATATAAGTCACTTATTAAGTGATTTCTTAGTATAATACTTACACTCTAAAACGTAAAATATCATTTATCTATAAAAATAACGTTCACAACAAATATAATACAATAAAATGCTTCATACATTAATCTTAAAAAATGTTTTTATTCAAAATATACCTATATATATGTGCTTGTATGTGTGTGTATGTGTGTACATTGAAAAGAAATCCAGAGAAGCGTAAAACTTGTTTGTCCACCCGTTTTACGATACGAAATGACCGAAAGCTAATAGAAATTTATGACGCGGGGTCGTTTGCGCTAGCGCATTACCCCGCAGCTGTAGCATTCGTTTATCAGCTCCTCATCATCATCGCCGCTGGTATAGTTCGTAACAGAAAAATAAATACCATTAAAACGCATTCGGTTCAGTAGCTCATGATAAAAATTACGAAACAAAAATATCGAAAGCATTCGCGACGACGTCCTAGGTTCTAAAAGTATGCATAAAATATATGCATAAAAAAAATATTTTTTAATTTTTAACATTATCACGTGGACCGGTGGTTGAAGTCTACACTCGGACAATGTCTGGGGTAGAGTCAGTGGCTGCCGAATATTTAAGTAGACACGATCGCCGAATTCAAATATTATCAACCGAAACACGTGATTATTCTGTTTTATCGGGGTCATCATATCAGTCGTCCCATCACCCCTGCATAAGTGGCATTTTTTTTTCTGGTCTTGGGGGATTCTGCACTGCGAATTATAAACCAAGACGCATAATCGTTATGCTAACGTAAAACGAACAACGCGTGTGTATACTATTTCCCTAATACGGTACCTGCCGGATGTATACTTTAGGTATTTGTTTGGCGTTTAAAAATTATACTACGGTTGTATGCACTCTTAATACGCTAGACGTTCAAGAGTTTGCTGTATTTCGATTGATCAGCGAAAAAAATATCGTAAATCTATTATCTAATATTCACTGTAAATTAAATCTGTGAAACAATGAAACAAAACACCGATGCTTTAGAATTCGCATAATGTTATCGAAACACTTATACTTAATACGAGTAGCCTATATTTCGGCCAAATTATATCGAGTAAATATACTGCAATATGTTTATTTTAAATTTTTTCTACAATTATATATTCATGTAATGCTTCACAATGACATTTATATCAGTGTCATTCGAACTGTAATTAAATATTTCATATAAACACACCCAATTAAACTATACGCGAGTTACGTTCGAGTTTTTTTCCACCGATGAACCGTCTGAATAAAAATGATCCACGGCGCAAATACAGGGTGCTTGTGATCGTATTGTCGCAACTAAGCAAGAGGTTTTTCTTTTATTATTATTTACGTTACGGTTTTTCCATTTTACTGTACACATTCATTCTCGTATAGGTTTCCACTGAAACAGAATTTTCGAGGTCAAAATTGAAATAATTAATTCTTGCAAATCCCCTCTTTGTCGGTGTAACTATAAATAAAAACCTTTGAATTTTATTGCCATACGGAGTACAAAACTTTTCGAACGGCGGAAAACGACGACATAAAAATCAAAAGCCGCGTGCGAGATACGTTTTTCGCAAAACTTTTCTGTTGTTCAGTCTTAATTAATTTATACGGTTTTCGACTCAGAATTATGTTGGTCGTTTAGCATGTGTCGAACGAATCATCAGTAAACGCACTCGCTCCGTAGTCGTTATAAATATCGCTGCCCCACAAAATTCAATAAAAACGCCAAGTACGGTGTTGGTTCCCAATCAGTAAGTAGTCCTGAACCCTTGGCTACAATTCAAATCGGACCGGACACACATTTTATAAACATGCTAACGAAGAGAAAAAGTATTTTACGTTTTCTTTTAAATTAGGTACACATATTTTTGTAATATTGTATGAACGATTGTTAATACCGCACTGAGAGAGTTATTCGATGAAACCTTTTAAATATCATAACTTTTTACGTACAATTACCTATAACAAATATATAATTACAAGTAACTTTAATCGGATGTTGTATTGATTTTGAAAGTTTTTTGTGAAACTATTATTGTTATTATTATTATTTTATTTTTTTGACAACCTCGTCCGTCCAAGCTAGTCCACGCGCTTGTTATTTCCACTCCGAACACGACCGCGGACCCCCAACATCGATCCACGGACCACCTGTTGGGAATTACTGGCCTAGAGAATATATTTACTGCAGTGAAGTAAGTGAAATAACATTTCGTTTATAACGTATAAACGGTAACAACACATAACAATGTACACACAATGAAACGCATTTAACACGATTGTAGATGTTCGCCCCTGGCCCGTTTTTTTAAAATTTTTTCTGTACGAAACCTAGTTGTAATGACGTATATTACAATGCGCTGGTCGTGACCGTACGGAAAACTCGAAAATTCGAGAAAAAAAAACTCGCATCGACGTAGTAGGGCACCTACGTATCCCGTTTTTTTCGACCTTTCGCGAACACGAGACGCGCAAAAATGTACACACACCACGTGCGCAAGATGTTACGTGGGTACAAAAATAATTTAATCGAACTGAAACGGACTCGCGTGACGAGTGAAAACCGTTTGGGCTACATGTATACAAACACGATCGCAGTGTACACGTTTATTACGTATTTTGTCATGTTTACTTGCGTAAGACATGCAATGGATTGTGTAATACCATTTTATCCTCGTCGTCTCCGACGTCGGTCCAGTTTTGATTGGTACGACGAGGGACTAAGATTCACAGCACACACCCTCCTTCGGTCCAAAAATCTCTAGACTTATTATTATTATTATTATTGTTTTTTTATAGCAGTGGTCCCCAACCTTTTTCACCAGGGTACTGCCCACGAATCGAGTCCGGACACTAGCGAATACCCCTGATCGCAAAAAAACAAGTGCGCCAGGCTTGACGTACGACCCGCGGTTCCGATGTATTACAACTCAATTAGACCGATTCGCTGAACCGCAATGATGTATACGCGTGTTCACGTGAAGAAACGTTATGTTTTTAGGCTTTTTGTTCTTACATATGTACGTGGTTCGTTCCGAATAATAATAGAGAGTGCATTGTATAAATATTACTTGGCATCCCGAAGACCTTTACTTAGTCTAGTTAGGTCCCAGTGTTTTTCAGCTAGTACACCAGTTGGGTCCCACGATTTTACAAGTACTACTCTAGTTGGGTTCAACGAAAAAAAATGTCGCTTCTCATTTTTACAGACAGGACTGTCAGTTGCCTATAAATTAGAAAACAGGTAAGATTTTTTTTTCAAAGTTTCTAATGTATGGTATATAATTATTAATTAAAAATCAGAATATTTGGTGAATAAATAAATTAAATTTTTAAAAATTAAAAAATTTACACAATTGGTAACATTTTAATAATAGAATTTTTACTAACTCAAATCTATTAACTTTTTAATATTATCGAGTATATCAATACAAGTTACAGGTTTTATTGTCATAGTGGTCGGACCGAACTAGTATGTTATGGTTTTTATAATCGGACTTAATTAGATATTTATCTTTATCATAGGCTTAAGCCCCCCCCCCCACTTAATATTCACCTTGATCTTTATCATAAGTATTATCTGAGACCCAACTCAGACACGCCCATATTATTCGAAGGTAATAAGATAACAATAATTGTTATAATAATATTTATAAAGTGCATAAAATAAAAACAATTAGTCTAGTCCTTGCTAAGTATTCAAAAAGTTCTGTTTTACCCATGAAGGGAATTACCCTAAGCCTAATACTAATAAACGATTATATAAGTATCATATTGTATTTTAGTACCTAATGTATCTTGTATAGTTATTTTATATTTTTATTATTTTATCTATTGTATTTTATTTTTGTTTTTAAATTTAAGTGTTTTTTTTTTTTTTAACTCCCAGAGCACATCTAGGATTTTTTGAGGAAGGAGGGTTAAAGTAAATATAGCCCTCACATTTCTCGGATGGGCTTTTATTCAACCTTCCTCCCCTCATACAGTTAAGTCAGACATTGCGGTGCATGGATTTGAATATTTTAATACATGATGAGATACAAATTGTGTACGAGTACCGCATAACGGAAAACGAAACAAAAAAAATTTGATCAGACGACAAGTAAAAACACTGTAGGACACAAAATAATTTTACGATCATCATCACTTATCTTGTCTTAGTAAACTCACAATATACGAGTTTTCAGTGTGTATCCGTACTCACCGAACACAGTACACAACAGATACACCGTCCGTACAGACACGGGCTCATACGTCTGTGTACCGTATCTTTCTTCCGTTGTGCGGTCGTACAACCCGACCGCCATGGCTTGCGCACCCCCGCGCAAACACGCCGATGTTGTTGGCAAAACGCCTTGGCCTCGAGCCATCGCGTCGTCATGGCCTCAGGGCGGTGATTGATTTTTTTCTCGTGGAAAATTATACACAATATTGTTCTCGGTCGGCTCCGCGCGCGTCCGTTATTAATGCGATATCCGGAACACACGTAGTAATGCACACGGGCATACCGTCGCCGTCGTCGTTTCGAGATTTTTTGATTTCCCGTTGCCAGCACTCGCATCCACTACCCCTCAACTCCACCGCGCGGTTTCGATCCTTTCAGTCTTTCACCCAAAGTCGTTTCGCACGAGACTTTACCCGTACTCGCACGTCACGTCGTACTATGCTATTCGATAATATTATCGTTGTCGGTTTTCCTTTTTTTATTTTTACTATACATATAGGTATGTACATATAGGTATGTATAACTAAACGACATAGGATCGCATTCTTGGCCAGAATCAATAGGAGGATTTTAGAACACTAGCGAAATCCAGTGCGTTATGTTGCGCAGCCCATTACTGTTTACCGGTTTTCGGCGCTTTTTTTTTTTTTGTTCGAGTGCTACCCTAAAAATGCGATTTCACTGCTTTGACCGATCGTTTTAACGCGCTTTAAATTCGCGTTCAATTAAAAATCGGTTGACAACTAAGGGTTAGTATTTATTTTTTTTCATTATGTTACGAAAGTATAATAACTATTGAGATCATGCATTATTTAAGTGTAGTTTATTACTTGAATCTCGCATTTACGTTAAGATATGTCATCGAGGACTTTTGAAAAAAAAAAAAATGTTCAATTTGTAAGACAAGTATAAGAAATTAGATTATGAAAATAAATATCTTCAAATTCTGCTGTACCAGAAGCGTCGAGTGGTGCCTAAAATTGAGTTTTTCCCTTATTCCAATAGATTGATGAATAACTAATATGGCAGTGTGATTCGTTTTTCTTATTGAATTCCGCATTCATCGAATTTAATTCCCATTCTACATGCCATCCGATTGGCACCGGTTCTTGAATGATCAATGACTCGACGGAACTTTCGGTGTACATTATACTAACAGACATTGTACATATGTTTAAGATCTTGTGTAACCAGAACTGTTACGTGATTTCTGTTTAATTAGAAGAAAAGAAATTCATACCCAAAAGAAATACCTTATAAATGTTGAAAAATAATTTTTCGAATAGAGTTAAATGTTTGCAGTGTTGCGAATTACAATGAAAAATTTAGCGAGCCTCTTGGACACAGTAAAATAATGAAAATATTAGTATTAGCATTCTACAATTATGTACAGAAAATTATGTTATGATATCTAAAGCTATTGACGTTGGCGTGATTTATGCTTACTACTATACAATCAAAAGTTAAATTTCTTACAACATTAAAGTTTAATAATGAGTTTACGTGTAATACACGTTGACATATCACGTTGAAGCAGGACAATAATGGGCCGAACTAAAAGAAATACAATTATCCTTCGTACTACATCATACAAGATTAGATAAAGTTTTCAGGGGTCACATAATCAGTGTTTATTTATAGACCTCTATTCTGAGGGGAAGGTATCTTTAATATTCGGAGGAGGGTATTGTATATTTTCGGGGAGGGGAGGTTATGAGGTATGTGATATGTCATAGAAGAAAATAGTTAATAAATAAATACATTTTTCCGGGAGGGTATACATTTTTCTTCAGAGTGTGGTTTTAATACCCGTGGTCACGCCCCTGAAAAAAACACTGCACGCAATGATTGGAGTTTCGTTTCGAACGCAAATAATATGATTTTTTGAATCGTCAACAAAATATTCTACCATTCACACATACACGCTGTAGCGAAAGCCTTTGACGAACGTCTCGATTAGACTAGACGTTTTTTAAAAGATTAAATGCCGAAATAAATTGTTATACGTTTTGACGTTATAGCGCGGTCGAATACCGTACCGAAAACGTAACAATCGAGATCTAGTCGGTTGATGTAATAAAGTCCGTTGGCTTTTCGAGACCAGTCAAGTAGTCATTACTTTTGGTTTCGGACTCTAAAGCTCGATGATAATCTCCACTCCGAGGAGTGAGTCAGCAGAGAAATTATATCCAAGAACGTTCAATCAACTTCCACGGGCACTATCATGTAGCGTATGTTACATGTCAGTTGAACACAAATGTTTGTTCAAGTGACAACAAAACAGCTAGCCGCGTACCTATTGTGCACCGTCGTTTTGCGTTTGATATCTACGTGCATGCGGTACGAGCGATAACCTTTGTCGTATGATTATTAACATACTTTTAACACGATAGCGTAAAAATTACCAAAGAAAATCGCTCCCCTGACGGTGGTTTGATAACATTTATTTGTTGATAAAAACAAGTCCTATAGTACATAGAAAATAAATCACCAATTACACACGTATTCGGTAGTAAAACGAAATTGGCAAAAGTATTAGGAGTCAATTGGAGCAAATTACAAAGATACATTTTTGTAAAAGTTCAAAATTAAGTTCCTCGATCAATTTTTTCAAAATAATTAACCGTATATAATTTAAAGTCACTATACTCCACTTCGCTTATCTAAACTTTAAACACTATACATTTCAGAAGTAATTGGTCGATATTTGACTTTTATAGTTTCTAGGAAAACAATTTCGTTTAAGAATATTAAATTAAAAACACAGTTTGTTGTTTGGAAAAAGTAAAAACTTTAAAATTGTTGCAGTAAAGTATATAATAATAATAATAATAATAATGATAATTTATCTTCCCCCCGCTCGAAATCTCTCTCTCACTCTCTCTCACGGAACGCATCTAAACATCGAGAAAATGAGCTCGGTCTATCCATAATATAAACGGATAATCAGGAGGAATAAAAATTGGTTTATACCTAAAATAAAGTATCGATTATAAAGTCGAAACCGGACAGTGAATTGACTGAGATTCATTTGTGATCCGTGAAACATTTTCAAATTATAAAAATCAAATCCATATAATTTTTTCAGTTGTTTCGATATAATCGGAATTCGGTGAAAGCAAATTTTCCGCTCGGTTGGCACATATCGTTAGTGCCATCATTACCCTTCTATCATAAGATTCATGAATATTACATTTTTATTAGGAACCCTGTCTTCAAATCGCCTTAAATATTTTGCATTCTCTGACGATTTGTTGTCCGGTGCAACTTACTAGATATAACTCTTGTTCTTTCTCGACATCACATGTGATTTTGATACAACCCTTATTATAGTTGATACATATACCTATAACGGTAATTTGTGCATTTTGTAAATCGTTTACGAATTCGCGTCCTGTGTCCGGCAAGGACGAGTTCGATTATTATTTTTATTTCGTTTTTACGCCGTTAATCGTTCGAACGGGTACCGACGTCATTGGTTCGGTAAGTCCATGTACCGCCGTACTCGTTATATTGCTTCGATCCCGGTCGAAGCATTTTTTATGGTGCGGGTTATTTGCACACACTACGGTGGCAGAGGGGTAAACATCGAACGCCGTGCAAAGATTATGTTATTATAAGATTAAAACAATAGTACGCGCGATGCTACATTTACCGTTGGATTTTTTTATTTATTTAATCCGTCCCACGAGTGGTCTAATCAAATTGATTATAATTTTTTTCCACCTACATTTTATTGTTACATTATGTGATACCGTTTAAAACACGATTATTTTGTTTATCGCAATCGTTGACATGTTGCGTGTGCAAGTGTTCCTACCGTTTTTCTTGTTTATTATTAGAATTCGGAAATGATATGCTGATAGTACATGGTGTCGTTGCGACTATAACGCCGTCATCGGACGTCTCTGCGTGGACAATGAATTTCGACTAAAACAGCAACGCGATTTTACAATATTTTATAGTCACGTTATTGTGACTTGTTTCAATTCGTGCACATATTTCAATCGCGTTCCATACGGATTTAATAATAACCGTGCGGAGAATATTTTCGCGTTCGGCACGCCGAGAAAACGCAATCGCTCTTGTTTGCATATTTTTCCCAGAGTCACCGCCACTGCTGCCACGGTATCAGATTACGTTCAGAGCATCGTAGCGAATACTACGGGACACCCGTTATCCCTCTCCGATTTCTTTCCGGGACGTGTGGGAATTGTCATTTTTCCGATCACGCCGTCATGAAAAAAAATACGAATCGTGTCGAGATACACAATTATACGTGTTCTCTTACGTTACACTCAGTCCCGTATTGGACGTTATTATACAGTATTATAATAGTTGTGTGCGCGCAGTGTCGGTATAGTTACATGGGAGTTAACATACACACACAAGGCCGTAACAAGGGGGGGAGTCTACCCTCCGGGTGCAATTTCTGGGAGGGTGCAAATATGAAAAAATGTTAATCTAATTGTTACTTGTAACTTATTATTAATAAGTAAAAGTAATATTATGTATTTATATATTTACTTATATAATTTATAAATGTTATTATGTTATATCGATGAATCTACTTATGATTATTAGGTATATTTATATTTTAATAAGTTATTGAATTAAATAAAATTAACAAACGCTTATATAATTATAAGGAAAAATTGTTATTTATATTGCATTTATAAAAAAATATTCAGTTTTTTGTGAGTTTTTTTTATAAATTAAAATACTGAAGGACCGATTTGAAATTTCGCCCCAAGCGCAATATTTAGTTGCTATTGCTCTGCACATACACACACATACACACACACACACACACGCATGTAAGCGCATCCGTACTAGTAACCTGAAAAAAGGAACAATAAATGCGCATTTCCGCAAAATCCTACTCAAATCGAAATCAAAATATAACAACACAACTAACTATTCTGGTCCCATTCGGCGTTATATAAAATATATAATATAATTATAAGAGTATATACATTTTAAAATAAAATTCGTTAATACTTATAGTTGAAATCCTTCTAATGTTTTAAAACTCTATTAATTTATATTAACTACATGATGATATCATAAATGTGAGATAATAATATAATTCATGGCTAAGCAAAGAAACATTTTTTTTTTTTTTTTAATTAAATATTGAAAAAAATTAAATATGCACCTGCTATTTGAATACCTACTATTCGTACGTACACAGGAAAAATACAATACGATTATTAACAACTTGCATTAAAACCGAATTATCGAATTCTTTCAAGAAGTTATGATATTTGGCATAAGTCCCATTTTTTTTTCTCTTTTTTATAAACTACCCAATAATTATTGTATCTATTATCATGATGGAATTTTTTAAATGTACCTACACATTTTTCAAGTAAGACTTTTTTTTTTTACGTACATATTATTATTCCTTAATCCCAAAGTACAATCAATATAATATATAGACAGAAAATATGCGTTCACGGATTATTTATTAATATTGCTGAATGCAAATGTGATGTACACCAAATTCGAACGTTTGAAATTAAGTTATTTTTTATATTTATTTTATATGGGTTTATTTAATGGATAATAATAATAATAAGATAAAGAACTTAACAATATATTATGTGTATACAATGAAATCAATAATAATTGGTGTCGCGCATCATTATTATAATATAGTTTGCATGTTTTAAGAGGCGCTAAAACTTGAGTATTAATGCTATAGTCTAATGCTAATGTAGGTATTTGTTTCGTATTGTTGCGACCTCGTAAAGTGCCAGAAGACATTTCGGTATTAACAAAGACACTTGATCGATAATGAAGCATACACAGGTAGGAATGATGTCATACAGAAAAAAACATAACAATTCGTAATATACGAAATCATTAGTAAATAAGGTAATAATGTTTTTGTGTTTACGATCTGCTGGTGGAGCACTCGATTGTTAAATATTTAGCGTTTAGACCAGTGTTTCCCAAATAGGGCGAAATCCTCCCCAGGAAGGAATTTAGATACTATCTTAAGGACAATAAATTATAGTACATAAAATTTATAAAAAATAATGATTGTTTTGTAATTTGCACTATACCTCAAATTATTTTTTTCGATTATGATCAAAAGAAAAAAAAAGGCAAAATTCCTAGTTAGGGCGATATACAGAAACGGACGCATAATATTGCTGCATTAGTCATTTAAACATAGTACCATTGCTCTCTAAATAACGATTCTGAGTGTAAGAAGTCGGATCAGTTTGTATTTATAAAAGTGGTTGATATAGTAAAAGAAACAAATTTCTTGTTAAGTATAAAAATAAATATTTAAACTTAGAAATAAATAAATGCTTAACATAAAGTATACTGTATTTATTTGTATGCACGATCGGTTTCAAATTAAAAATTCATCATCATATAATATATTTATTTTATATTATAAAGTATAAGGTCAATAAAATCTTTATTATATATATACATAAAATATTTATTTATTTAATAATTTACGATTATTAAACATTTATTAGTTTTTATTTTATTTTTTAATATTTTATTATTATTGATAAGGCAGATTTAACATTAAATCAAATATTAAAGTGCATATATAATCCATATAAATTCGTTCAAATATTTCGAAAAACATGAAATGTCTATAAAATTCTGGTATTTATAATATATAGTCTAATGGAATATCGTGCGACAAAATACTGACTGGTGCCAAGTTCGAAATTCAATATCGGCTAAAAATGTTGGCAATTTTTTATCAATATTTTTCTCAGTTATTCGGAAAACTGTTAAGGAATTTAATAAATAGCCACCTAAAATTACTAACTAGACTTGATTTCCTATCAAAAATCTCTTAGGGTTAACATAATTAAATCAGTTCTACTGTTTGAAATAGTGTGCATAGACACAAAAAATAAAAATAAATTTAAAAAGAAACAAACATTATCGTAAGACTGGTACATTATTCGCTCTACACTCTTACGATCATATACTTTGTGTCAGTTGATTTGTGGCGGTGGGACGTAAGATTTTTTTAAAATGACAAAGGGGCGTGAAATTAAAAAAATTGGGGCACACTGGTTTAGACCGTGCAAGAATATTTAAGTGATTATCGCGTGGCCTGAATTGCATTCACATAAGCCAGAAAAAATGCATTATACGGATTTGTCGATAGTAAAAAGTTATGATAATAAGTAGCCAAGAGTACAATATATTAATTGCACTAAAGACAGAGTACAAAAGAAATTAAAAAATCCCAGTATGCAATTAAATTTTTTTTTTTTTTTAAACTAGTACGAGAATGGAAAACGTAAATGTGGACACGAGAACAATGTCGATAGGAAATATGATGTTACGATCCTTTTTTTTTAACATTTTTTTTCCAGAGGAAAGAATTAATATTTAAAATCTAAAAGGACCGTTTTATGGAATTTTTTTCTGTCTATCACATTCGGGTTAATGTAATAAAATTATAAAAGTCGATAAAATACGTGATACTATTACGTATAGTTACATCGTGCCATTAATTTAACAAAAAAAAAAAAGTATAATTTTTTTTGTTTTTTAATTTTATTTCATACATTTTTATAGTATTACTGGTAAGTGCAACGGTATGAGCATTGCCGACAAATTTAATAATATTCCAGTGTTCAATCATAATTTTAAAAATCTAACCGGAAACATAACTTTTCAAAAGGCGTGTACATTGTAGTAGGTACACGGTGGGCAGGGTATTAAAATATTGTTGTACATTTATAATTCATGGAAGGTAATAATTCAATTATTTAAACATTTTAAATTTTTTTTTTTTTGTTATATTTCGTAAGTGTGTCCGATAATAATTAATAAATTAAAAAATAATAGTGAGGTCGATCAATACGCAATGACACAGATCACAATATTATGTTGAGATATTTGCAGCTAAATTTTGAAGTGTTTTACAAACGTTTTTGAATATTTCACATCAATAAAATGTCATTCCATTTTGAAACAAACAACTAAATGTGTAACAATGTAATACTGATCGAGTAAATCGGAAAGCGGATAATTTGTTATTTTACGTTTTGTGTTGTTAGTGAGCCCAATAAAAATATAAAATTATCAAAACATGTATTTTAACGCTCAAAGAGATTATGACGTGGGTTAATACACACGCCCGAAGCTATAATCCAGTGTTATAACGGTCTGGTTCGAATATTATTTTACGCATACGTTGATTGCTTCGTTAAATTGAAATCGAAAAGGTACAGCAAGTATAATTATTATTAATACGTAAATTTTTTAAATGAAAAAATACATCGGACTTGTTAAAGATGTAATCACATTGCCACGTAGAAATTCCAAGTCAGACAAATTCATAGTGGAGACCAACTCGTCCACGTGTATTATCCTGTGATTAATCTAGGATTTTTTTTATCGAAGGGGATAGTAAAATTTTTCAAAATTATATTAAATACACATAAATACAAAAACTCTTATATTATTGTTCATGTAATGTATTATTATTATTTAATTAAAATGATTATTATTATTATCAATATAAAATTATTCTGTACTTGGTATATCTATACCAAGTATCAGTAAAGAATTCAAAATATTTGTGTACTACGAAAAACATTTTACCTTTTGGAATTTATTAATTATTGACTTAATTGTAAATGCCTAGAATTTTGATTAATAACCAAATGTATCCATGTCTTTAGATATTGTCTTTCAAATTTTTTTGCCGTTTCATGCCCAATTTAAAGGACGATTAATTTTTTTTCGAAATCTGAAACAATTTTCAAGCGCTTTTCACACTAAGACGTGAACCGTTCGGTCGACGTAACACTGTTGATTATCGAGCCTATTGAACTCACGACATATCTACTGCTATGAATACCGATTTTGTACGTACCGTAACCGTCAGTGATCCGGTAACGTGTTGGTATCGTATCAGAAAAAATATTTCTGTAAAATAATATCGGTTAGGTAATGTACCGTTTTAAATGTATTTTTTTTCGGCCGCAGCGTACATTCCACATCGGTTCATACAAGGACCCGGACGCAGTTTACACAGTGCGTAGTCTTAGAACAAGATTGCAATTGGGGTACGGTTCGCATAAAAAATGATTAAATATATTTGGGCCTATCTTAGGGGTTTGATCGCAGTGACGCAACTACGCGTTCGGTCGAATTAAATTTATCAATTAGTTTTTTCTACAAAACGACACATAATGAAGTTATCCCGCCCGAACGTTGTGCACCCAAAACGGTATTTTTTTTCGAATCTATCCCCTCACGTTCATAACGCACGCGCGTGCAACGGACGAAACTATTGAACTTATCATCAATACGACTTAATTGCAGAGAGCATAGATAAACAGCACGTGAGGGCAGCGACGGAAAAAACCCGTTAGTCATGTAACGCACACGCGCAGGCGGTAAATTAAAATACGAACGGAAATTCGACAATAACCGTTGAACAGAAAATCGTTTTAATACTATCTCGGTGCTTTTAAACTTTATATTTTTCTTTTCCAAGCTGTTTTTCCGGACAGCTATAAACCTACACTATGATTATGTTTTAATGATTATTATTATTGTACACCTGTTCAGACGTAAAAAAAACCTTGTAAGATTTCCGAGCGTAATTATGTGAATGATGTTTTCCGAATGACGATTATAGTCTTAAATTGTTCGGAGGGTTCAGAAGACCGTAAAAAATGAGCGGTTTTTCTTTTAATTCCTAAACGAAATATAAGCGTTATATATATATATATTTTTTTTTTTTAACGAAACTCTGGGAGAATATTAATTTGGTACACTTCATTCCAATGATATTAAAATTATTTTTAAAAATACGATCATATAAATTCAAAATGACAAACACTATACGTGTTTATATTATAATAAGACATAAGGCGCAAACATTATTTTTTCAAGTTTTGAACATTTTGCTTCGTTAAAACGCAATTATTATTTATATTTTTTATTTATTCTGTTGTTGTTTATTTAAATTATGTTGTTGAAGTTTAATACGTTTTTCATCCAAACGAGTTTTACACAGTATAAAGCTAAATTATAAACGCGTCAGCATATATTTTTATTCTAATACTCATATAAAGTTTTTATTTGTTCCACTCTTTTGCTTTTTATTTTCTTTTTTTGAACCGACTCTCAAAATTTCATAATTTTTTACAACGTTGACGTATTTAAGAAATCGCAACGCAATGTTTTGTAACATAGGACATCGATATCAATTTTTTTTTTTTTGTAAAAATTTTACAGAGCTTTAATAAAACATTGTTTTAGCAAAGATATGTCATGACATTTCACTTCAACCGATTCGTAATAAGTGATGATTTTGGGATGGTCAGAAAAAATATGCCAAGTTGAAAAAAAGTTATAACTTATAATTACTTACTATTTTTTAAAATATAATTTATTTATTTTATTTCTTATTTGTATTTTAATTTTTAATTTCGAAAATTTCAAACTTTCGACTTATCATGTTTTTCTTGAGTACCAAAGAATTTTACCATATTATTATAACTTGTCTTGCGATGTTAACGATCCGATTTTGTCTTTACCAACAATCAAACCGAACACATTCCTTCGACTTCCAAATTTCTTATGATAATGTGGATAAGTGGCGCCAAGAAGACGAGTCTAAACACTGAAAGAAAACCACACCTTGATACAATACAATGCGACTCTACATTTAGACGTCATCAGTGTTTAGACCTACCCAGATATTTGTTTTCTCGACAATTTGTTACGTCTTTAACAGAAATCGAAATATTATCACATTTGGTGTATTCCGTCAGTACCTAAAGACAATTGATGCATTTAAATTATCTAATCCCATCGCTATATAATGTCGTTTGCCTATTTTATTGGATTAAACCGTGAATGGGTTGACGCCTACCACGCCCGTCCCTGGTTACGACGACCGCTACCAACACCACCCCACATAGCTATATCGTCGACTGACATGAATATTGCAGTGGGAAATTTTTAATAAACATTTTTGACGTTTTAATTGAATTCGACCGCCGCTGAAACCGTATTTATATACACCCGGAGTCAGCGGTGGCATGAAATTAAACGCCATCCACAATCCAGCTGTACACCCGGTTTATATACCTATGTAAGACTTTATTAAAACGGGCACCGCAAGA
Organism: Sipha flava; assembly: GCF_003268045.1. NCBI lineage: Eukaryota > Metazoa > Arthropoda > Insecta > Hemiptera > Aphididae > Sipha > Sipha flava. The sequence goes on along the minus strand of NW_020271716.1, from coordinate 1,148,602 downwards.
CGTAACTTGGTGTGACAAGAGCGTAAGCGTCGACGATTTCGGGGAACGATCGCGGGAATACGTTTTCATTCTATGCAAATATCGAATCTCGTAAAAAAAAAAAAAATAATTTTCGTGACTCAAATTAAAGTTTCGAGTGTTTTTGATTTTTTTTTCTCCCTTCCCCAGAACAAAGTCCCGAAAGTTACGGGGCAATAATAAGTTTGTTTATCTCTTGGCAGTATACACAATAATAGTGATTGCCCCGTACATTGAGCTGATCCCATCAAAACGTCTATCAACTGACTGACTATATATAAATTAAGCACTTTTTTCTTATTTTTTATTTTACATTTCAAACGCAGCTCTGTCACTTTCCACTCAACCATTATAATATAGGAAGCTTCGGAAAACAATAAGGGTCTCGCGAGACTTAAACTCGATGAAATTGGTATGTGTGTCATTCTCTCTCTTTCTCTCTCACGCTCTCTATTTCCGTCTTAATTTCCATCATCCTTCGCCACGCATTATTATGCCGCACACCCGTAGTCCGCAAACTGCGGCGATACCCATTTGGTCGATTTTCTCATTCCACGCTGGCCAGAGGAAACCACGTCGAAACAAATGGTTGAGCAACGACGACCGTCCCCAAAGTGCGACGATATTGTTATTGGTTTTTATAATTTTTTGTTTGTTTTATTTTTTTCCTCCCGTGAAAACGGTGAGCTTCACGCGTTTTCGGACAGTAGGGTTATGACGGAGGAACTCAGCGACTGCCGTCCGTATGCCATAGCGACATCGAGTTTAAAATAGCCGTTCAACGAGAGTGTTGCCTTGTTACGATTTTCAAGTTTAACGCGCGAATAAAATTTCTGTTCCCATTAACGTCGACGCGCGTTCGGATTAGGTGTATATTGTATAACACGATACGGAGCAGTGTGATTTTTAGTCGGAGACCGTTGCGAGAGCAAATCATACTCCACGAAAAATGCGTAAATACATCTTTATACATATATATATATATGTATACGTAACGCTGAAACTTAATAATCATAATAATCATAACAATCATAATAAGATGATGATAAAAACACCCTCGAAACGGCGACTAATTTACTGTAGAAATATAATAATATAAACGAAACGTTTGGACGGATTTCGTTATAGTTATTTTAATTTATGTGTTTCGAATATTTATCACGAAGAACTCAACGTGAAAATATAATAATGTTGTTAAAATATGTCAATGCAAAGTACTTTCGTGTACTATTGCTTGTTAAATGCATTTTATATATTGCTACAGTTCGTAATAATCTCATAATAGCATAAACAAAAGATATTCGCAATTTGTTTATTACCATCTACCTCGATGAAACGAAATACTCATTGACATAAAAACATTTATAATTTTTCCTCCATCAAGGAAAATATGATTTTTTTTTTTTAAATTACAAATTTTATTTCACAATATTCTACATTCCATATTTCTACCAACGTACCGTAGGGATGGACTAAAAAAATATCTATAGATGGCACTCAGAAGATACGATTTTAGTGATCTAAATTTAAGTTCAAGTGTTTATTAAATTAAAAAGTATCCGACCAGTTTTGTTTTTGAGCTACGAATTGTATTATATGAGAGGTTGGCAGATTTTAAATTTATTATGAAAGAATTATTGCTTACACGGTCTAGAAGTTTTAGGACCAGTGATTGTATCGGAATGATATTATTTTAATGAGCGTCGGTCGATTATCGAGCTAAGTGAGGTATCGTGTATGGTCCACAGAGTGATAATAATGCTTTTAAAAAGAGAATGATGATTCGTTGATATTTACTTATGTTTAGCAGAGTGATAATTTTGATATTAAAACGGCAAATAACGAAGTCGGTGTAGTGCTGGAGTAATCCAAACGAATTCAATAATAACAACAATACGGCTTATAAAATCAACACGTATGTGTGTGCTTTTGTGTGTACCTACACGCATATATTTTACACACCGACATCCCCCTGGTGGCCAAGGGCGCAGTAACCTTACCTTGGGTGTGGTTTTCACCAAGAGCTAATATTTTATTAGCCACCACTTGCACTACGTTCGACTGGTTAGCTTGCCGTACGGTTCGTATTACACAGCCGAGGAAAAAAATATAAAAAATAACGTCATTAACGTTATTAGCTTATACCGCGTGGCGTTTCTACCGTAGTGCGCACGCGCCTATGTGGGTAGCCCGCGTTAACGCATCCGAACGACGGAATTTCAGCCGTCTCGTCGCGGTGAGACCGAAAACCGAAACCACACGCAATCGACTCGAACATCAGTCTATCGAACGGCATCGTTACGATAAATATAGAAGAAAACCGGCGCGTGTTTCAAACTCGTTGATTTCGTATCATTATGATTTATGTCGCGCCAAAGGGAACGCGACGAAAAGTATGCTGGTTTGCTTCAAAGTCGTATTGTGAAATACGTAATTACGCATCAAGTATGAGATTGCATCGATCGTACGAATAATCTCTGGTGGATTTCGGGCCTGCCCGTGCCGCAAAATGTCAACAATAAACGTTCCGAGAAACGACTGAATTCGACAGAACTACTGGTCATGATTGATCGTCACCGTTATACCACATCGTCGCCGGCCGTCACCTAGACCAGTGGTGGCCAAACTTTTTTTTACTTCGGGCCATAAAAAAACAACTTTTTTTTACCGCGGGCCATAAAAAAATGAATTTTTCAATTTTTTTTTTACGTAAATGTAAAATATTACAGTTATGCAAATAAGCGTTGTAATGTAAAATACTTTCGCAGGCCAGACATTAAATGATGGTAGGCCGTAGTTGGATCACCACTTACCTAGACAGTGGGCGGGCTGATATTCGAGAACAACGCGAAGCATTTCGACAAACCGCGGAATAATAATTAATATAAAATTTAATTTTAAACCATGAATATTATTATTATAATTATAAGTTGGGTGTTAAACTATTTATAACGATGATGTAGTTCCAGACGAATAGCGCGGGTTTCAACTCCTGCAGTCGTAGTTTAACAATAAATTATAATCATGTTACATGTTTTTCGTTTAATCGTCTACATGAATAGCTACTGCTGTTGCTACGTCACGGCGAAACATGTGGTGCGTGCAGGTCCTCCATACACAGCAGCGGGTGAGTTTAAGCGTTCACCCCCTCCTTGAATCATGTAAGTTTATACGTAGAATACTTGTGCGCAAAATACGTATCGCGAACGTAATTAATGTCGCGCCCTCTAACCCCGGCACTCATCGAAAAATAATTCTAAACACGTGTTTCGGGGGGGGGGGGGGGGCTGCTGAGCGTAATATACAGTGCGCGATCGGGTGGGTCGTTGAAATTGTCAAACCAATATGATCGCGACGAAATAAATTGTGCGCATGAAAATCAGGATTCGCACACTACAAGGCCCACGTGTATGACACGCAAGCTACGATAATCAAAGAATTCAACCATCCGTGTCGAAATCGGTTTATGATAATTATAAACCGAATTAAATTATTCGATTGGCGAACAGAAAGCTCCACGTTATAATATCTAATATGAACGCCGATACGCAATAATGGCAGTAAATCGGTGACATATCAGTATTTAAATTCGGGGGGGGGGGGGGGGACCAAATGTACAAACGAAAATGATTCGATATCAACGATTTTGGTGCGACTCTCGTCGGCGTACATAGTAGGCATGTGTGCTTAATTTACGCACTCGAGCGCGGTGTTGCCGTAACTCAAAGTTCAACTCTATCGAAACTCGACAACTCAGATAAAACGTTATGTTCCGTGACCCAAGGACGGACCAACAGAAGTAGCGATCACCATCCGGGCCAAAGCCATTCGCGGCAGATTTCATAATTTGAGGTCGACGTTTTGCGTAAAAGTATTACCAAAGACCGAGCTAAGAACTATGAAGCTGTTTATTTTGTTTACGTGTGAGCTTATAACGCGTTACATTGTAATACAATTGCCGTACTATATGCCCAATCTACCGATGCCTTGACTTAATTAGCGTTACAACTTCATCTCTAAGCGTCCAGAATGGTATTGGTTAGGTTAATCGATTATAATATTCGGTTTGAATTTATTTACGTTGCGTTATCGGTAAATAGCAATATCGTTAATGATGTGTTATGTATGTATTTTATTTTCGTCACTAAAAAAAAACATAAAAAAACAATAGGAATACTAACAATTAAAAGAACTCAACAGTATGGTTTCCGATCGGTTCGTACATTATTGCCAGCAATCATTACACCGTTGATCACCCAATAATTTTGTACAATAAATTAAATTCGCATCGTCTTGAGAAAAGGAAAAATAAAAATAAAAGAAACCAATAGCTCTCTAATTCTGTTTTAAACAATAGCTTTTATTTTATGAAATTAAAAAAAAAAAAAAACAGGTTTCCATCGAGTGCACAAACACATAAACAATGGTAAAACGGTAATTTAAAAGTAACACTTATATACGCGTGCAGTATACGTTACGCAAGAGGTTTGCAGGACAGTCGAAACAAACGTGTGGATACTTTTATGTTTTTCCACCGTCCGGATACTTACCACAATAGCGCGCGTATAACTTGTTAAAATTATGAATAAAAATCGTATTCATTTCGAAGAAGCCCGTGCGGAACGCGTCGCTGTTTATTTGTTTTGCTTTACATAATAAGTTCGTAACGCGCTCGGAAAGTATTCAGACTGCGTACGTTCAGCCGTTGTTTTTCTTTTACCGTTCGCATGTTTTATTCAGCCTAAACGCGTTTCCACACTCGCGATGCCGCACGGCGAATAAGTTGCTCGTTCAATCATGACAATACCATAGGAATGAAATCGCCGGGCACGTAGTTTTGCTGCAGCGGCGAGCGCGTCAATGCATACCGTTCTACGGGAAACCACAACCGAACGTCCGGTGGCGCAACTAAAGGAGGTGTTTTTCGGGTCTGGAAAACCCTTCCTCTCGAACCGTATTTATGGAAATATCTTTTGATGACCGTTGAAAAAAAAAAAAATTAAATGTACGAACCCTGTTCAACCTCCGTCATATTTATTCTAGGTATTCACAAGGTTTATTAGAACACATTGTAATTTTATAACAGCAGTCGGAACTGTTATACGTTATAAGTTATAACTTATAACTTATGAATGTACATAATGCATTTTATCCGTATAGCATACTGACAAATACTATGATTGATTTATCGGGAAAATGAACGTATTATTCCTACAAGTACACTATAATATTATTAAGACGTTGCGATGAAGCGGTAATCGAAAAACGCGACAGTGATAACCACAAGTGGGTACCGAATTTTTAATCTTATCGATTTATCGTTGTTGAAACCGGGATAGTACAAGTATAATATTTGCACGACTGTCTGTGTCTAGGTGTTTTAATCATATCAGTTTAGTTGTTCAAATGTTATTGTCACCGTTAAATGTTAACCTTATAAATGTATAACTGACTTTTTTGCTTTGAAAACTTTAAAAATACCAAAAAAATACCTTGGAAATTCAATATCAGCGTGTAGCTTAAATGGATTAGCAGCGTTTGAATATTCAACGTGCATTTGCAGTTACTACAAATTACGTCATAAAAGAGTTAACTCGGAAAAATAGAAAATTAGATTTTGTAATTTAAGGTTAGATACATGGTATATGTATAATGATTTTCTAAAATGTCTTTATATTTTACGTAACTACTAAAATTATATGTGATTTATATCCAAAAATATACTGCGGTAATGATTTTCAGTCAATCGAATATCAGATATACACATCGTTACAGTGAAAAGTTGGAATAATATAATAAAATAAATTTTAAATAGTAGGTAAAAATAGTAGTAGTAGATGGTATTGACTGTATATCATATCGAGCGACGGAATTAAAGCAATACGAAACGTTAGAGAGACGTGATACGATTATTGTTATATAATGCTAAAAATATACCTACATAGATAATATAATATATATATATATATATATATATATATATATATATATATATAAATTGTATGTTATATTATATATATTTTATTATATTATATATCTGTTTAATAGTTATTTTTAGAAACTTATTTTATAAATATATTCGTTTCAACCGTTAATTGATAATAAACAAAAAATTTAAATTATAAAAATCCCTCCGAGAGGAAAAAAATTGATGATGGCTTTGATCAAGGGTACGTTGGAGGATCGGAAGATATATATATAAATATTGTATAATATTGATGTTTGGCGCCTATGCACTGCGGTTATTTTCGATATCTATACCGTTTGTATTTTATTTTATTGCCCGCGGCTATTATACGTATAATACATACCCTCACAACAAACAAAACGTGCGGAAATGTTTATGTGAAGTGATTTTTCTACAACCCTTTGTTTGAACACTTCAAACATAACGAAAACAAAAAAATAAAAAAACTACATTTACTTCATTCCCTTAGATTATACGTATATACATATATATACCAAAGGATCTTGGTGATACTTGAATTGTTATTACTGGTAAATTACTATCGCAGCACGGGTTGAATAACGGACGTCCAAGCGTCAACCGTCGATCTATATAATAGAGGGGTATAGTAAAGGCAATCCGATCGTTCGTTCTACGATTACTGTATACAGTTAAAGATGACCCGCGGTCCAAGCAGTGACTGTAGGAAAAAATGTCAAGTGTTTACCGAGTCGCTTTACGGTCGCCAATAATTGCATTGCGATACTTCGAATGTCGCGTGCCCGGAAGGATTTTGATACCCAACTGTAATATTATATCTGACGCGATATCGAGACGGGATGACGATAAACTTGGGTTAATCGAAAACGGTCATGAAACGCCATTCGTGCACGATCGTATTGTTGTCATCAGTAAGCGATCGGAAACGAAATCGCGTTCGAATAAGGTTTGAAAACGAAACAGAAATAATAAATCAATGATAGAACACGGTCGACCTCGCGACGAAGGACGTGGCATAACGGTAAGGGGTTTGAACCAGAGAAGTTCGTATTGAATGTTCCCGCGCATAACGCGCAAGATGGTGCACACCGTGTAACGTTACACGATGACGGTCGGAGTCGTTTTAATCAGACACCGCGACTCGCTCGGTATAGTAATTATTCGCGCGACCGCGTTCGACACATAATCATCGAAAACCGTAGGGCAACGCGTCACATGATGTGCGTACCCGTTGGATTAACAACGTTTGTACCGCGTACATTATCTCGTTCTGTATAGCTCGGCAAACATTTAATATTATATATACTTCCGTACGGATCGATTTCTTGGAGTACGTATTTGTACGTAATAACACCGCGATAGGAATAATTATTGTGTGCGTTTTCTTTTTTCCTCGGTTCGTAAACAACACGTGCAATAAATTAAAACACGCGCCATACGATGCCGCGGACGCATGCGTGTGCGCGTGTGGGCTTTTGTCGGGCATACACGATATCGCGCGCGGAAGCACCAATCGAAACGAGGTCAAACTCATCGTCACCGTACTCGTCATCGTCTTCGCGTCATTCGAGGGGGCAAAAATAAAAAACATCTTTTAATCGTGCTACTAAACCTAGTTAAAATGATTGGGATGTTTTATTTATTTTTTTTTTTTTCAAGAATCGAACGGTTTATTTACATATAACGGTAGCACTATAGATAAATTGGACTGTTAATTAGCGTAGGCGAGTGTAAATAATTCCGTATACCGCAATGTATACAAACAATAAGCGAAAAATATATTACTCACACGTTTACGCGCGTATAACGTATTTGTGTTGTAACGTAATAAGCGTTTCGGACGAATAATGCGCGTGCAATATGCTAAACCAAAAGCACTCGTCTACGTCTGTGTGCGCGCATACCTTACGTGGGGCAGCGACGTGTGACACGTTAGACCGAGATTAACGCGGCTTCGTCCCGTTGTTGCTGTATTTATGTACGGCCGCGGAACTTACGACGGATTACGATTTTTTCATTTTTTTTTTTTTTTGTATTTCCTTCATGGCCGTTCGATCGAAACAACATTATATCGATCATTATGTAATTACGTTTATCCGTACTTCAACGGACTAGCATTGACATGGATGACGGGATGGGGACGACACTTTCGACGACGAATTCTCAATGCCCTCCCGTAAATGTTTTTCGTCTAGTCCGCAAGGTCGAAACACGATCGAATCGCACGTGACAACCTGCTCAACCTAGATTTGTGAAAATCATTCTTATGATCTCTGCCGACGGCCGTTTGTCGAGGAGTTTGAAATTCGGATTCACAAAATTACATTTTCAATATTTTTTTATCTTGATTCTTAACCACCGGGTTTCCGATAGTATTTTGATGATTTTAAAGGACAATTTATACCTAGAGTAGTCGGATAATTATCCAAACCCGAAAGAGAAGCGCATAAAACCTACAATTCTTTAAATAAACTCTCAAGTAACTGAGCTGCGCACGTTTGATTTTCTAGTTCTATAATCCCGGTCGAATAACGATAACAAATGTAAAAATATTTTCCAGGTAATTATATGATACTCGTTATCATCCATTAGCAATCTGGATTTCTAAGTGAAACACAAGTCGATCACATCACGTCTGTGCTCTATTTGCATACAGATAATACGAAAATGATATTGATGCATACTTCCATTGCGATCAAACACTTATTGTATATTGTTCGACGGATTAATAATTTTGAATCATTTAGAACATGTTATTTTTATAGCGTAATATCGATAATGATACTTGCAAATGAAACATAAACTTATATGTTCAATCAAATGGGCTTTGAATTTCGACTACAAATCTACATCTTACGTTGAAAATTTTTCACAGCATTGCATCCTCTCGTTCGTTAACTAATACGGTGGGTCTATGTGTGTGCCCAGCTCAGATGGAAAATAATGAATTTTTTATGCAGTGCAGTGTTTACTCGTATGCATGTTTCACATTAAGATGTGATATGGAGGATTGGCAACGTCGGTGGTCGTAGGACAACGCATCAGCGAGTAACGTAAATTGCAATTCGCCAGAAGTCCTGAAATTATTGTAGTGCACGCACACACACACACACACACACACACACACACACACATACACATACACACATACATACATAAACACATTAATTTATACATTCGCAGATGTTATCTTAACGAGTTTCCCCCATCATATAATAATAATAATTATTATATACGTGATAATTGGACGTGCGACCGCTGTTTTTGGAGCCGCGTGGTAAATCACAATTGGATTTTATGCGTTCATAAAACAGCAGTCGCGACGGCAGCGTGCGGTGCTGCTCCCAGGCGTGCATTACCATGAGCCCGAAATAACGAGCAACGAAATGGAGGGAAAACAAATTATGGCAAACGCCTGTACAATATTACAATATAATGTAGGAGCTCATGCGCATATATATTTTGTACATGTAAGCACGCAGCAGGAGCGGATTTATGGGGGGAGGGGGGCGATCTGGTGATAACCACCCCCCCTAGGGCTTTTTTAACACAGATTTTGATATACCAGATTTAGGTATACGGTCATTTGGATATACATGATAAATATTTATAAATACTTACTCTCGAATACTTTGTACATCTTTGTATGTCTATCAGCATATCTGATGATAATATATTATAGTACGAGTATAATACGAGTAAAATACCGCAGATTTTTCGTGTTATGCGGTGGCACCATTATACTCGTACAGATTGGATCGTAGATGATACAAAGGGTGAGCATCGAAACGCGTCGGTCGTCACCGGTCGTATTATTATTATTATTATAATTAATATTGGCGTCATCGCGGTTGTTTTTCCCCAGTAGAGTATATCACAAAACGATGATATAAAGTACGAAAATCGGGCAGATTCTCGACAAACGAGTCGAAAAATACTACAATACCGCTACGAGAACGACAAAATACGCTATATGGAAAATTTGCCGACAACACGTTGCAAAACACAAAAATGCTGTTTCTGACTACTGATATGGTACAGAAATGTCCACTCATCGCGCTGTAACAAGTGGCTCACAGAGTCTCCAAATGGATAATGATTCACGATGAGCTTTTCGGCACGTTTCGATTGTATATTATCAAAGCGCGTTACCGATAGACAAATAAACTATATCCTTGGTCAAACCGTAATAGCTACGGCGCTTCTATAAGCTTTAATCTAGAATGACAATCCGACCGGAAATTTTGCTCGGTAATCAGAAGGAAGTAAGCCTTCAAGGTTAGGTTATTATAATCAGGTTTGGTTAAGACGTTGCACAATCGTCAGTTAGCGATTTCTTTTTCGAATATTTTTAAGACGCGTCTATAAGATAGTTTTCTTTGATTCGCATAGCGGTGGTACAATTTTCGAAATTTCAAGTAATTTTGATTGGATACGCAAGTTTGGCTCAAATTACACATCGATTTGTTTAGTGGATTTAGTTTAAGTATTATACTCTTGTAGTATTAACCATCATATTTTCCGTGTGTATGTTTGTGTGTGCGTGTTTGTAAGTAAATGCGTACATAATAACATACATAAAATACACGAACTCCGTCATAACGCTGAAACTGGGAGGGCCGTTAATTAATTAAAACTAAAGCGAAACGTCGTGAATTATGTCCACCGCATGCATTGTAATCCCTTCGCATTGGGTCGGCACGTTTAACAATTATGTGATAAGGATGTATTTTTTCGAGGGTACAACATCGCGCATGCGTTCGATTAGCTCAGTACTTTGGAATATAATTTTCACAGCATTTCGCAGCAGTATTAGTGCATACGGTGCATCAACATATTATTATCATACAGTATAATTGTTTTTAATAAAGTTAAAAATTATAAGCCGGTTAAAACGAGGATTGATAACAATCATTCGTGCACGAAACGCGTATACTATCCTCGTACCGTTATCGTCGTGCCCCGCTAAGGTTAATGACATTTTTCTTTTGGGCTTGACGCATATTGTGGTCAGATGACCACCTTATAGATTGTTTTAAAGATTATACCATGAAAATAAAATTACATACATTATATGAGCCCATTAGATGAACGTTTAAAAACTATTTCCGCTTTAGTGCATGACAGTGTGTGACTCTTGACAATCCGAAAGGAATGAACATCATTACATGGTGAAAATTAGAGATCGAATATAATATAACATACAATAAGGGTTGTTTTTCGATCAGGATATAACAGTATTGCAATCGTTTAGTTTGCACTGCTCTTGAAAAACGTTCAAATCGAACACCGCTCTATACAGTTGGTCCAGCTGTAGTGTTTTCTCTCGGAAAAGCCTAAAAGGTCGATAAAATAGTCGTTTTAATGAAGATATTCCTCAAACACGTACTTGACTTTCCATTTTATTCTTCCAGTTTGCGAAGTGTCCCTTCGAAAATAATAAGAACGTTTGTTACACATCGTTCGGATTGAATGCGCTGTTATTACTAAACTCGTATCATAAAATGCACGTGCGACTTCGTTTATATATCATTCTAAAACTACCCGATAAATAGTTTACAAAAATAATTTTCCCGATACTAATAAGACACAGAATAATTTTGGTGGTCATGTGAAATTAAAACTATTTGATATGCACTATAAAACTATTTAACTAATATAACTATTTGAATAGATTTTATATACTGTTAGTGTTAATATATTTTTTTATTCCTAAATAAAGCCCAACGTGATAGTTAATAATGTGCTTAAAATGCAAAAACATTTACCATAACATTTTCAAAAAAAGATATTTATATATGATAAAAGATTAAAATATTAAAAGATATTTTAATCGTACATGGCGTACAAAGGTTCTTTTGAAAATAGTTTTCCAGGGAAATGATCTTAGAAAAAAACATGAACATTTGTTACAACTCAATACAGGGAAGATAAGCTGATGGGATGTCAATAAAATTAATATGTGATTATGTTAACATATAATATTTGAATAATATTTTTTTATTAAAGAAAAGCCTGAGTTGAAAAAAATAAATAAAAATAGTGCTTTGCTTAATTTTTCCAGAAATAAATAACTCGTTTTAGAATGAGTTAATAGTTAAACAACATCAATTGGCTTCTTTACCGAACCCGTGTGTTTATTCATTCCGTTATGAATACACTAATTGAATTAACCGTCATCGCATGGAACAGTTTTGGCTGGGTATAGATTTTTAACGGATTATTAACTTCCATTATTTAGAGTCCAGTCATGTTTGGATAGCCTTAGGGTATTACTTTTAGTTTTAAATTCGTCATGCTGAACAATAAGAAGATATGACGATGGAATCCGATTCAAACGTAAAACTAATCGGCTCAACATACAACAATTTTTTTTAAATCAATAAAACTAATTTTTACAGCGAATCTACAGAATTAAAGGAACCACTATTGCAATTATAATGTTCATACGTTTTGTCGTTTTGGAGTTGTAGTCATTGAGCGAATGACATTTGAATTTTATTTATAAGGATGAATAGATGGACTACCTGGCTCTGGCTTCGCCTGTGCGTGTTTATTTTGTTTTTTTCATATAAGTTTTTCATATGAGTTTAAACAATTTTTTATGCTTATTCAGTATTTCATACTTTTATTTTTTATTTTTATAATTTATTATATTTCTGGTTTTTCCTTCAGGCAGCAGTATTACCAAACTATCAGAAGAATTGACACGTGAACAGGAAACGTATAAGTATTGGCCATGGGAGAAATAGTCATTCCTTTAATTCACTCTTGCCGTTTTCAAAGACCGTCTTTGTGCTTTGTTGACTGACATGAGAAACTAAACCTTGACGGGAAACTATAGCTGTTATACGTGAAATTGATAATCAGATGGAATCAAAGGTTAGGTTTCTAATCTGTTTCTATCATACTACAGCCTTTAAAGGTAGTTGCTAATTCGAATACTCGGTATTATGCTTGTGATATAATTTCTGTCGATAAATTTCTCGAAAATGCATGATTACACATCGATATCGATCGTAGAGACGTATCTAGGGGAAGGGATGGACGTTCAACTCCCCACTCTCACTAAATTTAAACAATACAGTAAAAAAAAACTATTGCTTAATACAATTTAAGTTTAATATCATAAATATTTGTCAGGGTTATTTTTATGATCTATCTTTATAAGTATTTACTATAAAATTAATTATTACCAAAATTATTACCTTGTGAAATAAATACATTTAATATACGTGGCAGTAAAAACATTAAACCAAAAAAAAATGTCTAGTCAAGCTCTAATTCAATACATAATTGACAGACAAACAAAATGGGCGATAGGTATGTGAGAAACCGGGAGCAGTTGTGTTGCACAATACGTATTGGCGGTGAATTATTGTTATTGATTATTCCATTTTCTTTTCAACATTTTTGAAAAAAATATATTGCACATTTAGAGAATCGGAGGAATCTCTATTCCAAATTTCGAGTTCGTTCGTTTAGTAGTTATCAAAAAATAGTGGTTTTCTGTTAGCTCGTGTGAACATGCATATTATTTTTATCTTTTGAGACAGTTAAACTAATATATATAAATTTTTTCGTTCACTTATAAATTCGAATCGAAACGTTTTAAATACCTAAATACTTTATATGTTATTAAAAATAAAACATTACGCAAGTGAAATGTTCAAAATGTTTGTTCATTATTTCTAGAATATAAATATGTCCACGATTTTTCTAAATCATATTTTATAAGACTAACAATATTATTAATTATAGGATGTACGAACAACAAAACAACAATAATATATAACAGTATCATATTTGTTGTCATTTTATACACTATCCTAAAATTGTGCAACTAAATAGTTTTATTTACGTCGCTTATGATTTGCATATATGAACACAATTTCGCGAGACTGCAAAAATATTATTTCGTAAGAACAACAAACATGGTGAGTAAATTATGAGGGAGTTCATTATAAGATGCACCGGTGAGATGTATCATTATCGCAAAGTTGAATGATTGACGTAAGTCTTGTTTTTAACTAAAAAGTCGGTTCAAAAATCATTAACTTTCTCATGATTTAATTTCGGCAGTAGTCGTTATTATTATTAAACAATCAGTTGTTAATAAGGAGGGTTTAAAAAAAAAAAAAAAAAAAAAAAATGCGATACGTATGATATTAAATTGTTATTATTAATCAACATCTTATTTTCACTTCACAACTGTGCATGTGTTCGCCGACAAAATATGATTACAACGGATTGGTATTTGAATGGTATAATATTTGATTGGTATTCCTAAACGAACGATTACTTATGCCTTTGATTATTGTGTTGTTGGTGATTAATAAGTATTACATTATCGGTGCTAAACGATGGATTGAGTAATCTAATTAGAAGCATGATGTAATCGAAACTTAATTAAGGCATATGGCTTGATTTGCTGACAGTATGATCAGGACTACAAATATTAAAATGTAAACAAACCATATTTTAAAAACCAATACAACGACCAACAGTTCAGCTTGAAATCGTATTCACCAACTTATCACAAGTATGTCCCAGCTAAATCGAACATAGAAATTAGTTACGTAGAATATATTTGTCTACTTTCGAATTTTTTCTTCACTATGGTGAAGGGGAAAGGAGTAAAAGAGCAGCCATCACGCAGTTGGCTACGACACGCACAGTAATAATTTGAACCCGGCTTAATGCAAAAAAAATTATGCAGAATTAATTTTGTAGTCTCTCTCCCTTGCCATTGTTCTGGTCGCTCTACACTGCATCCCAACGGACCAACTCCACTGGTGGTGAAGTCCACACACATGATGATTCTTTACTTAGAGAAGACGGTACAGTGCTACACCCCACTTAATCATTCACAAGTGAAAAACATATCGGAAAAGACCTCTGACGGTCGTTTCGACAAAAAGGGGGAGGGGCAAACGCTGGAATCGTCCAATCGGGGTAAAATCTAAAATATTTCGGAACAGGTAAAATATTCTTAATTTGGAGACGAATTTAAACTAACAACTTTTATTAATATTAATTAACGTAATAATTAGACTGACAAATGATGATCTTTATACTACGTGAGATCTGGTAATGCACGAGACGAGCAAACGAAGTGACTTACACATACGAGTAAACACTAATAGTTTTCTACTTCTTACACAGATGCACACCGCAAAAATGGTGCAGTATTTCGTGTAACTAATTCCTTGCAAACTTGAGAATCGTTAATCATACCCAGATTGGTTTACCGATAGCGACAAGAAGAATTTTCGTTCATGTAAAACCGGTATGTCATCTTTCGGAGTAGAACAAAAGTGAACCGCAGTCCACATGTGCGTGAAATTAAATCTCGTGCAAAGCTCATGATGAATATTTCAACCATAAAGATATCCTGGAGTATATTTTGAAAAATCAAAGGAATCGCTTATTTTCCAGTCTGTTTAGTTTCGTCTTAACATTTCTCATTGTTCGGTGAAATTGTAAGATAAATAAACTTTACGTCCTCGCATTTATTATTTTATTTTTAATTTAATCTGCAGCTCAACTTTCTATTTCGAAAAACGTTTGAGCTCGACCGATAAGAAAACTCATCGTGGCCTAGCTTTTAATATCAACTTATTTTTTTCGTGTGGAATCGCAGGTTTAAAAACTCAAGATTATCAGTCAGTTTGGTAAATCTCCACATAGAATTCGCGTTCAGTAAACGTAATAAGTTATTATTTTACGCGATTGGAAAATTATGAACATTTCTTTTCATTCCTTATGTCCTTGCTATGCTTTTATAAGAACTCAATATTTGCTTATATGCCTGTCAAGTGATATGTCAACGCCTTTCACGGGCGCATACTAGTTGCCTCCCAAAGTCAAAAAGGTCAATAATTTTTTTACGTATTACCTCTCGACTGCATACGAGTTTTCTTCCAACATACCCTAAATTTTATCGTTAACGAAAAGGGTCTACTAGTAGTACTAGTTGCCTCTTCATGGGTAGGTAATATGTATGTAAGTGGTTCCAAACATTTTCAAACTGCATGTATCAAAATAAGTATGTAATTTCGAAGCCGTAATTTATGACTTCTGTTATATTTGATATTTAACACGATTATACCTATACAACTAAACTTTAAGATAATGTACACTTTTGTTTAATGATAAGATTATCAAACTAGATCTTGCCTGACTGTAAAAAATAATATACGTTATCGTAAATGATCGAGTATCATTTAGTTGATTTTCAATACTCGTTCACATTGTACAATTTTATTTTTACAAATTATTAAGCGATTTAACATTTTTGAACTAGTTTTTAGGATCAAATGAAGTGTAAAATACGTTACATGAAAAGAGTAAATGTGTTAAAATAATTAAAGGTTTTAAATTTAGTTATCAAAAAAAGTCAGCCATTAACAAAGAACGATGGAATTGTACGAAAAAATATGTAAAGTTTTTTTTTAAAGTAGACGAAAAAATGACAAAGTAATATTTAACGAAAGTAAATTGAACCATAGTAATTGGATTCGTAATAATCCATAGCAAACACTTGGATTAGCTTCGCATTACTCTTAATAACTATAATTGTATATGTATAGTTGTAGTGATGTATTGTATTTATGAACTACTACTTAATTCTATACGATAGGCAACCAGTGTGAAAATTCTTGGGAGGAAACTCGTATATAGTTATAAACTATCTGATCATCGGAGGCACCTTGCGTAAATTAATCTTTTTTATTTTATTTATTTTTTGTTTTTTGTTTTTGTTTTTGGGAGGCAACTAATATATACAGCATTATAAAGTCTTGCGGAACCTATTGAAAAAAAAATAACAATTAACTAGGGCAGTACGGCTCATACGTATATACATATTGGAATAACATGCAGTGCAGACGGTAACGGCACTCGACCGAAATTGAATGATTCCAATTCGATCCGATTTGACCAAACGTCGTCGGCGCACATCGTCAACGAATTTACATAATAATATAACACCAATAATATATTATAATATTAGTATGCAATTATTGCAACCGATTCGATTTTCACGATGAGAGCAAACAATAGAACATATCGTGTGCGTCGTTATCGACCGAGTGAAGTTAATTAAATAAGGTTTATGAAAAAAAAAAAAAAAAATTAATAAATAAAAATCACCCGACAACAACAGCCACTCGACAAACGTAACGCGTCCACAACATCGTGAAGTTGTCACATTATTACGTTGCATAGTAGTACTATATAGAACAACAGTGTAATATAAACACGTACTCGAAACGTCTGATGTATCAGGCGGCAGCAGCTGTGTTATTATTTCTAGTCGTTTGCATTTGTACGTGACGCACTATACGTCGATGTCAACGTGCCATTGTAAACCGAATGCTTTGAAGTAGAGATTTATCAATGTGTAATGGTGTTTGGATTCGATGACGCGGTACAAATTACTAGTATATTGTATCGTGTACATAACCGGAATCATTCGAGCATTGATTTGTACATTTTTTGATTAAAATTCCAACTGTCTACTAAAGAGTCATTTGAAATTCAGTTAACAACCTAACCGGGGGAAAAAACCTATTTTGATGTTCTAAATATTCGATTCATGATAAATAAAAGTAGCCATTGAAAAAACAGAATAGAACGCGAATTAATTGTTATTGAAATTTATCGATTTTTCACTTTGGATTCGTAAAATAAAACATTCCAATGAATGTTTTGTGTTTAAACGATTTTTCAGAAATTCAGTAGCACCTGAAAATGTTTTTTATCATGGTGTTTCCGAAAACCATTTACTTGGTAAAGGTCCGCACACACTGCAGCGGTAGCGGTAGCGATTACCCCTCTGGTGGTAACGATATCGCTAGCCCGCACAGACTGCAGCGGTAGTGGTAGCGGTACCGGTGGCGATTTTATAGAAAAACTTCGGTGGTAACGATGACTTGTGAATTTTTAATTAAACTATTTAAACTCCCGGTAAATAATAAACTGTCATAAATTCACATTGCATTGCGGCGATTTTCCAATATTAAATAATTTATAATAAAATAAATAAATGGTTTTATATTATAGTATTGTTGTATAATATTGTATTATAATATAATATGTTACGGAATAAAATAAAACTAATTGCGTATACCTGTATTTACAGTTATGAGTAATTATTACTTATTTACTGACTAATAACTACTGTAATACAAATGTACGTTAAACACATGTTATTTAATATATACATAGATAGGATCACAGGGGACTGCCTGACCCACCCAATGTATAAAATCCTATAGCATAGTAGTCGCATAGTTGTCACACTGACGGTTGAGAAGTTACGAATAAGTGCCTGTTGACTTCTCAGCGATGTGTTATGGACGTTTAACGCCAGGTTAAACGAAATTACTGTATGCAATATCAACATATGATTACTATGAGTAGTCAATAATGTCATATAGAGAAGTTAATAATGTTAGTACATAAAGATTAACGGAACTTCTCATTTTCTGCGCATAGATTTCGTAATGATTATTGTCCAGAAAATAAAAAAAAACCGTAAGTTTATTTCATGCTCGCCGAGATTTACACCGTTCACCCCTACCTACCTATTCCTAGACCTATACTACCGGGACACCCTATCGAGATATTTAGTATTAATTAGTTGGTATACTAAAAGTAAACATTATATATTTAACATTATACAATGATGCGTTTATAAATAAATCGGTGATGGTTTTTTATATCGAAACTGGTGGTAAATATACTTGTATTTGCAATACATTTTTATTTTCATGGTATATTTTAATATATAAACCATTTGTTATTATTAGAAATAATTTACAATAAATTATTTAGGTATATAATTTATTTTATTCATATTTAATAATAGATACTTTACTACTTTCAAACATAAACCGTAAAATTATATGTAATAAAATAGCGAGCAATGACCACAAAATAAAATAATAAACCATAAACTATAACCAAATCATAAGTATACAGTTCGACAGCGACCATCGGAATGACGATAATATACAATATTCAATAACAACGTAATTATATATATAACTATATCAATATATTCGAAAAGATGGCAATTAGAATGATACAACTTGATATGATGTTGTGGGTAAAACCCTTCGAGATAATTCTTATAGTTTATTATTATACAGACGCAACGTACACAACACACCAAATAAATGCACGTTTTTCGATTTACTTTCTTCATCTTACTATTATGGTCATTATAGGCATAATGAAAATTTAAAATATAATCTTATTATGTAGATAATTTATATAAATTTACCAATTCAACAAAAATCTATGGTCCGATAATCGCTAGGGGCACGACAGGTTCCGTTTGTATCATTATAGTTATTACTAGGCTTAGGGACTTATAGCTCTAAAAAATACACAAATATGCATGCAAGTATGTTTCTAAAATTATTAAAATAAGCATTATAATATGCATTTATATGCATTAAAAAAAAATAACCACATAATACACAAAAGAAAACGTGTCCATCGGATTTAAATATATTTTTAAACTCCGAAACAAACTTTGTAGTCGGCTACTCGTAGACTGTTGTAATTTCGGCATAACACTATGTTATAAATAGGGCTCGGGACTTATAGGAACTTGCATGTTTTTAAATAATTATCAAAAACATAGCTAAGTAATATATAAATTTGTTTCATAGCAAAACAAGTTTATATTTAAAATTTATAGTTGCATATTTTGCATATTTGACCATTTTTCATTTATAAGTGCATATTTAACCATTTTTCATTTCATAAATGCATATTTGACAATTATTCATATGAAGGAGTAAGTTTTTTAAATTTTATAAAAAAAAATTATGATTTATTTCTTCATATATCACGTGACTTAGAACTCAAGGTGTCTTATAGGTGCACTAACTGAATGCATTAAAATAATTAAAACTACAAAAAACGTATACATTCTGCAAAAATTGAAGAATCTGCACAAGCTAAGGCTAATTACAAAAAATATTGAACATTTTAAATGGAAAAATGAATCTATGGATGGATTGCCTGCAGATATTAGTAGTAGTGACCTACGATTTTTTAAGTTTGCACCAATAAGTTCCGTAGAGGTGTAACGTTCCTTTTGTTAATATAAAATAATTTTTTTTAAATACATATTTTAATAGCATATTTATTGATTCTTTAGGGCATAAATGCATACATATTTTAAGGTTTTTAAGGGCATGAAGTCTCTAGTCCTAGTTATAAATTATCGCGCAAGACGTTTTACGTCTGATTCAACGTTGTGTGGTTGCAAGACGCAAAAAACAACGACGGATAATAATCGACTGAACTGAACACTAAATAAATAATCTATTATTCAATATTAACTATTATCTTTATCGACATCCGGTCGATATCCAGATACAATCGGTATGGGTTTATATTATTATTTATACTTACACAAAAATTATAACGAGATTGTGGAGTAGTTTGCAGATAGAATATTACTGGAAGTATTAAGTACTAATTATTAAGTACATTTTTTTTCGATCATTTGAAATATGTATACATAGTTATATGTATCAATAGTTTTTAATTTTAAATTTCAAATTTCAAAATATGCAAAGTAAGCATAAACATTTTAAAATATGCACCTCCTGCAAAATTTATCAAATATGCAAAAATATGCACATTCAAATTTTAGATCTGATATCATGGCATTGAGAAACGAATTTATTTCGCACTCTGCTATATTTAACAACAATTAAAAAAAATATGAAAATGCTAAAAGTCCCTAAGCTTAGTTATTACTATAGTTTATAACAGCGTTTGCCAAACTGTGGTCCATTAGAGCTTCGCACGTATACCGGAGGGGGTCCGCGAAAGTAAATTTAAAATTTACAAAGTGTTATTATATATTATTGTTTTTTAATTTTTATTTGTACTAAGAGGTCCGACAGAAAAAAAGTGTGGTATTTGAAATTATGTTTCGTTAATAAATAATTGACCGCAAGAAAACGTTATATACGTATATTTTGGTCTTATTTTTTGCTTAACATGGTCATCACTCATTACAAACTGAACTACGCATGGAAGTCCTTAATGTAACTAAATTATCCCGAACTTCATGCGATGACACAGAAATTGAAATGTGTAGTTAATTTTGGGACTCAAACAGTACTTCGCATACACATTAATAATTTACATTACGTGTTCAATCTAAATGTGTCTACGTATGGAAGTCTTTTTTGCGATAAGTTTTTAGTGATGCTCATGAGATGGCTAATGGATATAAAACGGGGAGGTCACATTTGAGATCTAAACAGAATATCACATAGTAGTGGAAGTCACACAATTGCACACCGGACACCTAATTCATTTTTATTTTTAAATTTGAATTTAATATAAATATAATTGGGTATTTGTGTATTGTTATTTCCTTTTTTGAAAAATATGAGTACCAAAGCATAGTTATGGAAAAAGTATATTTATAGCTATCATCATTAATTTCATTACGTTAGTTTGGAGATTAAATAGTTAACAATTTTAGAATACGGATTTTCCTCTTGTTGTAAATTTTATCTATACACACACATATTTCTTAGCACATTAGTCTGCACTCAACAATTTACAGTTCTGTACATTTGTCATTTACTAAATTGTGTAAAATAATATTGTTATGACAAACTATTGACAACCTGTGTAGTGATTCACCCCATAATTATTATAGTTATAATAGATAATAATAAAATATGTTAATGAATGATAAATGTTAATTTCACTTAACTATAGGCACATAGCTTTTCATTATCTTGTATACGGTAATAACTAATAAGTATAAAATGCAATTTGAAATACTGGCATTGAATTTAATGACGACGAATTTCAAGTAAAATATCAAAAACCACTGTGCGGTAGCGGTAAAATTCGAGCATGCAGCGGTATCTGTAAAAACCGCGTCGCGATATTATACCCCACTCGATTTACCGCTGCAGTGTGTGATCTCTAATCACAATACATATGATACAATTTCACCGCTACCACTACCGTTGCAGTGTGTGTGGACCTTTACGTCTCTCCTGACTGTATAGTTTAACACTACACTAACAAGAGGTACTCTGCGTACCCGACTGTAGGACCTTATTTAGAGCAAACTGTGATTTTCATGCGTTATGATTCCGTAGGAATAAACGGTTTATACCCCTTCTGAAACTACAGATGTCGGGACGAGGGGTGCCCAGCTGAAGTGAAATGGCAAAGGAAAACAGTTCAGCAAAGTCGGTATCAATCATACCTTATATTCTGGTTATGCCATGATACTTCATGCTCTGGGCCGTCATGAACTTATATTTATCATCAAAAACGACGTTATGGTATTAAGGTATTTGATAAGATTTAAAGTGTTGATGTTTGATTAAAAAGTTGAAGTTTTATTTTAAATTTGATTTAATATCTATTATATCGGTAAGAATGAACACAATGTGAAAGGAAATTTTAGTTTTACAAATACATCTTAATTTAAAAAAAACGCATAATAGGTATAAGGTTCTTAGAAATTTCTAATAAATGCTTTAAACGTGAATATAATAACATAATAATTCGAATCAAATTTATTTACAATAATAAAATGATTAAATAACCAAATATATTCAACATATTTTATTAAATATGTTGAAAACATTTACTATTACAATTATGGAAAATAATAGACTTTTATATTCACATAAAAGTGTTGTACAAAAGTGACTATTAAATTTTCATTTTGATAAGTTCACGTTAAAGTCTGAAAAATGATTTTTTTTTTTTTTTAACCCACGTCCAAAATATAATATGTTTGTCCAAAAAAATTTATTTAGGGACATTTCTACGAAAGATATTTTGCCGAAACTTTTCCGGTGAAAAGTTATTTCTGTGAAAGAAATTATAGTGAATTTCGGTAAAAATTCATTGATTTTTATATTTGTTCTATTCGTTTTCTTTATTTATGATTAAACACTATATATTTTATTTTAAATGCAAACAATTGTATGATGCATAATATATTTCCTCATATGCTATAACTATCAGTAAACAATTTATATGTTTGATATAATTGCTATTGTATTGTATATTTTTTTCAAATAAATAATTATCAATCAAAAAAGACACTAGATTCGAAATTGCGACGGTAAAAAGAAATTAACAAATATAAAGTGGGAAAATAAGTATCGAATTGTTAATATATAAATAAATAGTATTTACCTATATATATATATATATATATATATATATATATTTGGAAATAAATAGATTCTTAGCCCGGAGTATTATTATATTTATAATGTAGAAACGTGTTTGATGACGCGAGCGCGTCCACGTAACACGATACTTTAATAAGAATATTGCACGTCATGGCTTGAAGACGGGGTATTTACAATCAATCAAATTTAAGGACCTTCAGCGAACAAGCGTAGGGGACAAGTGAAGAAATAGTATCGGCCGAGATTCTGGTGAACACTTTTTTATCGGTGCACGCGAATAGTTTGAAGCTCCAAATACTTGAAAAACTTTTATAATTATTATACTGAAAATCGGTGTTATGCGTATAAATAATATCGAGACCTGCAACGGCACGTGGTAACTGTCTGTAAGGAAAAGGTGGAGTTGAAGGATGAGGAGGGCGATAATCGTGAGAATTAAACCACGTGCAACTCGTTTCTTTGAAAATTCACCTCGAAACCGTCATTTGTAAACCACGAAATTTGATCAACATGAATATGAATTTCGGAATTATTGCGCAACAAAATTGACCCGTTTAAGTAATTTAATAAAAACATTCCGTATAAACTCCGTATATGTTGAAAAGCTCGGGCACATGAAATTATCTTAATTATTTTCACCCCCGAATTCGACGATGACGTGGTTGGAGAATATTATATGTAAATAAATTTTCGCAACATCCTACGTATCAGTCCATATAACTTCTCCGACAAACGATTCGTATAACAGCGACCAATTGGCGAGAATATTACTATGTCTACAATTCCAATGATTATTATTAATGATCGAATGCAACTGTTCCTAAGCTGCGAGATGCCCAAGGGATACGTTGGTTAAATTCACATTGTGTATTTGTCAGTGCTATCGTTACATTCGGCTTACTAATACAAGTACTACGAATTCTGCAAATACTACAAATATTACTATTAATGCTATAAAATATTATGAAACGATTTTAAAACGATAAAATAATATTTGTTACTGGTAATGCAAAAATTACAAAACAGACAAATAAAATTATTTTTATTTGCATGACGGATGACGATGAGCGAGTTTCAAATATTGGAGGTTAGGTTTAGGAAAATCAAACTTTTCCGCAATTGTATACAGTCGACGAAAACTATTCGCTTGAATTAATTTTTGTTTGATGAATACTAATCAAGCTTTGTCTGAGAATACAAATTATTAAAATATGATAATAGTAGAAAAGTACCCATTACTAATTCAATGGGCGCATCATCATTAAAACCAAAAAAAGTAACAAAAAGTCAAATTAATTCAAACGATAAACGCCACAAATAAATAGTGTTTACCGTATACCTACTGTTAATTAGCATTTATTTACATTAAATATATTCTCGCGGCTGTAATATAGATAAATTGAAATGATAATTAAAGTAAATGAGATACTTGTAATAAAAGTTGTACCAAGTATTAAAGAACTTGCGAATTAAATTATTCAATTATTGGTATATTTTTAATTTCTATATTTTTAATGTTTACTGTGAAGGAAAGAAAAATGTTTTCATCGTATTAACGATTTTTTTTTCCATTGAGTTATTTCGATTGAATACGATGTTGTTGAACGGTGTCGATACATTTACCCACGCATTACTTATTAAATGAAAAACGAAACAAAAGAAACAAGATCAAGAATTAATTCTACACCTATGGCCTGCAAAGGCTATGAAATATTAAAATATATTTAGGGCAAAGAATAATAAATTCATTCACTCGTCACTCATCAGCCGACCTAAGTTAAATGAAAATCTTAAAAGTTTTATCTGTAACCAATTTGCAGTAGTTTTCTTAAGTAACAATATCATCGAATTCCGATTTTACTCACCGAATCATTTATTTATTTGAACTGAAAAGATATTTTATCGAATATACTACATATTTCTGCTCTCACATGTAATCAAATAAAATTAGACAGTTATTTGGCACAAATAAAAAATTAAACAACATTGAGTATAGAGTTAATCCGGTTACATTCGTTATTTATAAATTACTTTAAGAATTGTTTCGCTACGAATATATATTATTTATTGTTGTTTGAATTATTAGTTTCTAAGAGTCACCGGGGATTTTTGCATTATTGTACGTGTAAAAAGACAAATACGCACACGTCGCAACCTATTGAATAAATCTTAACATAATTTTATTTCACCGGCAAGTCTTTATTTAGAAATTTTAACATGTAAGGCAGTAGATATTGAGCTCGAAAATAAACTTTAATGATAATGAATGTTGTGCAATACGGATTTGTAGAACTTTTCTCAATTTTGCACTGCTATAATTATTATTAAGGTATGGAAAAAGAACCAAATACAATATTTTGTAACAGTATGAGATTTTTCGTTGTTCGATCTTTTTTAAAATAACATAAAAAACTCATTGTATCTTATTTATGTTTTAAAATTAACAATAAACAATTTTATTTTATACATCAATCGTTATTATTGGTAACTCGTATATATTTATAATCGATAGTTTCACCGAGCAAGATATGTTTTGAAAAAAACAAGACATGTTTTGTGAAAAACGTATACTAACATATATTCATATAAATTTACCTCTTTGCTAAATATGGCTATATGATTGCTTTATCAAAAAATTTCCAAAGGAGTTAAACCAAGTACTTTTATATAATCTTACAAATTTAACATTACAAACCGTGAAAATAAAACAAATAAAATTGATTTTGAAGTTTTTTTTTTTAATTTAATTTGCAAATGAAAAAAATATTACTTATTTGTATTACATCACTCTAATAATAAAAATATATAAGTCGAAAATCTTACCTTTATAAGCTGGTATCTCGGCTAAAAAAAAATAAAATAAAATATTATAACTAAAAAAATTAGATAATAAGTCAAAAGTTTTACAAGTTTATTTTTTTTAGCTCATTATATGAATGATAATATTTGTATTATTTTTTTATTTGAGGAGCAAAAGCACTATAATTCACGTGCAGTTTATCAGTTAATTTAAACATGCAAAATACATAAATGATAACGATTAAAGAAAGTGTAAGAAATAAAAAAAAATTAGTAATGCGACTTAATCATATTATAATAGATTTGAACAAATAAAAACATCGAATTATTCCAAATACGTGTGTGAAAAATATTTTAAAAACTACGGAACGATTATTATTATTATTCTATGGCAGCTTTTGAATTACGGTTAACGTATGGGTGGTAATATGAATTGCCATAGAATAGTTTTATCGTTGTACTTTATCTATGCACCTTCTTCAACTTAAAGTTTTTTTTCTACTCCAGCACAACCCGAAACTCGCTGTGCGCGCCTTAGTAGGTGCACCTTAGTGTTTCGACACACACACTGTTTACCGTCGGAGAAACTCGTCCGACGAGTGCAACATCCGAACCCACGGGATTCGGCGTACGGAACGTGTACTATCATCGAATGTTTACAGTAACCGCATGTTTACCCGATCCGCGCAGATATTGTGGGTAAAAGATAAACAAAACCGTGGGCGGGTAGAGCACGCGGTAAACAAGACGGTTACGAAACGGAACCGAAACGGTCCGAGGATTCAGCGCCGAATGGCGATAAATTAAACCAGTCGAAACGCCTTGGGACGCGTCGGAACAACATTACGACCAAATATACTGTGCGTTGTGTTTTGACCGTGCCCAAATCACTAGACGGAGCGAGTACAGACTTAACTGCGTATGCATTATCGTTTTGCTGACCATTTACTCTGTTACGGCCGCGGCCCGGTCGGTGCGACGATTGAATGGTGTTCCGTCGCATCAACGGTACGCGATTTCTCACCTAACTAATTTTCGAACCGTCCGCCGTGAGTGCGGATAGCTTGGACGTATGCGTTCCGGGTGGAAAGAGCGGAAAATGGCATGATCTTCAGCGGAAAAGCGTATGCGGATCTACGGGGTGTGCCTCGGCGCACCCTAATGTGAATAATGTGAATGAAAAACATTGAATAATAACAATAAGGATTATTGTTGTATAGATACACACACATTAATTAAATTTTAGTTTTTTATAAGTAATACTGCAAGTGTTCGGAATAAGTCTGAAACAATAATTACATATATTTTTTACCAATCGTTATTTTACATTATTAACGAAGCGTTTACTTTTAGTATTTAAATCATTACATATTCTAAACGTACTTTATTATTGTTAAATTTTATTAAATGTTAATGTCATCGACATGATAATCTTTCTCTAATAGTGATGGTTACTATTTTTAGCGAAAAAATATAACCTTTTCTCGGAAACAGACACAGCGCTGATAACGATGATTAACAAAATAATAATTTTGGTACTTCTGATTTTATTTAACGTGATATGAATCAAACAACTCACAGACACTAGGTAAAATTTTATTATTATCGTTAACTTTGTGTTCAATAACAATTTGAATTTATCTAAAGACTCCCCTTTATATTTTAATAAAATAACTTCAAAAAATGACAGGGCATACTTAAATGTGAAACTCTGGGTCCGCCTATACAGGGCAGTATCGGTCTAACATTCGGAATCGTGTCGGGAACGATTCACAACTTTTCCCCGAGACGCGAAGCGCCCGTGGCCCACGTCGACACGATTTATTTTATCTGTGTGTTGAAAGTTGATCTTGAGACCGATTCGGTTCACGTTCGACCACGCGTATATGTAAGTATTTAAAAAAAAAAAAGCTGTTATTGAATTATGTTTCTGTATGTTTCGTAAGCGATTCCGGGTTACATGTTGTGCAATCATATAAAACGTGTGCGAATATAAAATGCGCGCTTCGAGACTTTGCATATTGTTTAAGAGGCACTTTTCACTCTTTGAATATTAGCTCTTAAGAGATTTTATTTGAGGATTGCTTTTATCGCTAACTTTTTATGTTTTTTTTTTTTTTATTATTATTTTATATTTTACGTGGTCTTTCATAACAACGATTGTACATTATTTATGTATATTGTACATTATTTATCTAACAATGTGAGAGATAAAAAGATAACGGAAAGAATAAGAAAATAGAGGAAGAAAATATCGAGGTCACAAGCCGTTTTTCTAAACCTCAATTGGTCAGCTCAAACACTTGAACCTAGTAACTTGTAACCTAGTGTCAGGGGTTTTCTTTTATGTTACACGAATGTGTAACGAATGCTTGTACGCTAAAAACAATAAGAGAATTATTACATTTTTAACCGATCGTTGTCTTGCGTGGGCCTGTCAATAAAAAAAACCATGTTTTAAATTTTACATGTTTGAACTTTCGGATTTATCGTTAAAAAAGTTATTATTTATATTAATTTATAATGTTATTTATATTAATTTATAATGATTTGACTTTTTATTTTATGTATTTTGTTTTCGATTTTTCAAAAACCATGTTATGTATATTGTTGTTTATTTATTGTTTTTATTTTATATCGATATTTAAAATATTATGGGTAAATATTACGATAATAATCATAATATAACACTACCTAAATGTCTATTGTACTTCAACACGTTTATGTTAATTGTAAAATATAATTTTTAATTGACTACAAAAATGAAGCGCGTTCGGATCAATGTATATAATGTAATGGTATGATAATGAAATGCTAAATATTAAAACAAATAATTTAATGGTCACTATCTAATTATAAATAAATATACACAATTATCATATCATAATTAGGTACCACGTTTACATTTTTATTAGCAATTGCTAAGATCAAATTCAAAATATAACAAAACTGTAATGGCATTTTCTTCATCATTAATTAAACAATATATACTCAAAAAATGTTCAAATTCTATATTTTATGTACATTTCAGCGATCACAAAAGTTTAAACCAAAAAATATATTCTCCATCGTACATATTATCCGAGTATAAGAAAATCATAAGGTACATGTTTATACAAAAAAAAAAATAAAAAAAATATTCAATAACTTATAGGATAATAAATGTACTTCGTGAAGTCCATATTATATAGGATTAAAAGTTTTGTAGTAAGAAGAATATAAAAAAAAAACCTTTTAAGTGAAATTCTAAGGAAAATTGTTTTAAACAGAGAAAAAATTTTCCTATATTTCTTTTTTAAAAGTCTTATGATTTCAAAGAGTTCAAATGCAGTTACTCTGGAAATAGTTTTTTATTTATCCAAGCAAAATTCATTTAAAACGAAATAAATTGAATGAAATTTCAATAAATAAATATTAGATCAACTTTATGGAAAATATTGCATACAGAATATTGGGATTTAAGCCAAATTATAAATTATAAATTAAAATCGTTCATAAAAATCAAATTAATTTTACCAAACTTTTTTTGATTTAAAAACCATCATGTTAATTTCTAATAATATGATTACACGCATATATATATATATATATAATTTTAAAATATTTATTAGTAAAATATATGTCATTAAGATTTTAACAATATCAATTATTGAAAATTAATTAACAACAATCATACTATAGAAATTATAAAAAAAAGGTAATATTTCAAAACGTTTTTAGTATATTTGTCGAATAATATAATTTAGCTATTATAATTAATTTTTAACTACAGACATTTGATGAAAATAAACATTTAAACAATAGAATTAGAATTACATTAGGTATTAATAAAATCATTGAGGAATTTATATTATTGTATATACATTTAGTTTAATCTTCATATGATAGAATTCAAAAACAATTATTTTTCCGCTAAAAAAATAGTATTTACCTATTTGCAATAAAAAAAAAAAAAAATCTCACCAAAAGTCTGAATCAATTGCGCTACAAATTAACAACTGAAAATAGGTGGACTTTAAATAAATAGTTTGAATCGAGAGGTGTACAAAATATTTTTATCCTCACAAAGTTGCATTGAAAACATAATAATTCAATACATAAAATAATTGTTTTATAAAATTAATGATATAAAATTAAAATAATAATGTATATTAAATAATGAGATGAGGAATGATTTCTTAAAATAAAATATTTGGCATCTATTATTATTTTGGTTCTAATTTTAAAAATGAATACAATTATATATGCTATTTTACAAAACTTAATTTGAGAACAATCCTTGTTTATATAATACAGACCACATACGTATAAAATATCATATTAATATATATTATATGAGAAGTCTAGTTTTTGCAATGATCCCTATTATACATTTTTAAAATAGGTAACAAAATTTTAATATCAAAAGAAACGGTATTGAAGGGATGAATAATTTAGGAAAATTTTAGAAAGTAGGCACTGGTTTTAAATATAAATTTCATAAAATATACAGAAAATTAACCTAGCTACTATATCCCTCAAACCCATTATATAAAATGAGAATTGGATAAAAAATGAAAAAAAAAACAATGTAAAATGTTTATTCTGCTGCTCAATAGTATTTACCATAAGTATCGAAACTATACATAAATATATATTAATACGGAAAAAATTGTTTTACATTTTTTTTCACAATAAACTAGTATTAATGGCTAGCATAACATTTTTTTTTACGAATTTGCATTATACATGGAATAAATATTATACAAGTGAAGAATTTTATTTTATATTAGAATAAAACAAATTAATAAATAAAAATAAAAAACAAAACCTAAACAAATCTCATATGTGCCTGGTTTTTATTGATTTTCTTCTTATGTTTTTTTTTTTTTTTTTAACTAAATAGTATATTAAATAAATACTAGATACATATTAAAAATGTCAAACAAGAATAAAACAATTATTATAAAAAATCGACTTTAATTTTATTATTAATAACCCTCATGATTCATTATATTCATTATATAATGTTAATGTTTTTATAAAATGCTCAGTTAATTTTATGTAGTTAAATATTAAATAATAATTTACTAACGTGTACGAATACCAAGTGTAATTTATCGCAATAAAAATGGGTAACAGGGTGAAACGGTTCATTATTTGTTTATTTGAAAGTTAATTTGAAGATTTAAAAATTTATTTATTATGTATTCATACGACCAGAAAGCAGTTTATACAAGAAGGATTTGAAAAAAGTGATAACATGATGACGCAGTATTTTTCAAAATCGTACAATTTGGTTAGATATAAATATTCGTACACCGTTGAAACGGCCACGGAAAAAATATAGACAAGAATACGCGTGATCTATGTTATGGGGAATAGAACTCGAGTTTAGAGTTATTAATATTCTTTGTTTCAAAACTTGATCGGGTTAGACCCAAGGAGAAATGTTTAAATCAAAAAACGTTTTCGGGGCGGACGGAAAAGCCATGCAGTATAATATTTTAATATCGAGGCGAAGATATCACGTATTTGGAATCGCCTATAAAAAAACTGCCTAATTGAATACAATATTTAATTACCTTGGACGCAGTCATTTAATCTATTTAAATTCTTCGGTTGACAGAGACGAATTGATGAGGCAAAACGCTCTGATTTTTAACGAAGTAAACCGGAGCGTATATGCACATTAAAATATAATTCAAGACATAGCAAACTGGAAGCCGAACGAACGTAAAGAATGACAAATTTTTATCGGTTGAATTCTTTCTTCATGCTCGGAATTCGATTTCTCATGGCGTAAAGCTGATAATAAAAAACGCCGGTGACCGGTCATGGCGATCGTTTATTCGCGTCTTCATGACAAATGATGCGAGAAAATGCACGCGATTGCTGCAGTGTATTATTAGAGGTTGGTGTACATCTATTAGAGGCCATGGACCGTGGAAGGGACGAAAGCACGGGAAACGTCAAAGAAGGGTCGTAATAAGGGACAATGGATGCAAGAGGGGCGTTCTGATAAGACGTAATCTGAGCTCACGTGGTGATCGGAGGCAAGAGGTTTAGTGCTACATACGTATATATATTTATATATATATATATATATATATAAGCTTGCTCTCTGCCCAAGTTATCACCGACCGGTGCTGAGGAAATCAGGACAACGTGGGTTAGGGTGCGAAGGTAATGATGAAAGAAGAGTGAGAGCTGGCCACACATATATGACCGAATACTACAAAAAAAAAACTACCCATTCCGTCCGCGATCGGTCAACTCCGTTAGCTCTGCACTCCGAAATAAAAATTTGAATTTTTTTCTTTTTTTTTATAAAACTAGTAACTGATTTGTTATAATTCGTAATTTAAATTGATAAAACGAATGAATTATTTGAGAAATGGCTAAATCTTATTTATTTGAACAGAGTTGGGTCATTAGTTATATCTAAAATATAAGTAATTCGAACACGGAGAACAAAACGTTTTCTCTGTAAAAAAATATCAAATACAGATAGTTCACATAATTAACCAATATAAAATTAAAGGTAAAATTTAACGTTATTCACGCTATCCCGGTATTCACGATTTTGACCCGTATGCTGCACTAATGCCAGAATAAAATAATCCAGCACGTATTATTTATGGTATATTTACCATATTAGCTTTCAAATAAAAAAAAATTTATATATTCAACAAGGTACTTCACTTCAGTGACGGGCTTATAAATGGTCTGAACGAACAATTTTTTTTCAATCCCCCTCCAATATCATAGCTTACATTACTTTAAAATGTATTAATTTAGTTGTAATACACGCATACAATTTACTGTATGCTGTACAACAATTAATTTTATATAATTTATAAGTTTATGTAAACATTCGCATTACGAGAGACGGTTTGGCTAGTCCTTCTAAATGTTAATTTTTTTCTTTTATGTTTTATTTGTGTCCCTTCAAATAAATAAGGTGTGATTGCCTCTCAATTAATTTTTTGCCATTTACGGCTTTTTACTATTTACTAGTAATACGACATATTCAACCGTATGGCCTCAGATTAAAATAGAAATTTTCACAGCCCAGTATCGTGAACTTGATGGTTCGACGACGTCGATGGCACGAAAAAAATGAGACTTCGGCCCCAATGAAAGTGTTTTTAAATGTTTTTCTTTAATATTTTTTAGCCATGGGATTTCCGTGGTAAGTATATAATGCTTCATCTAAATCTATATGATTTAATCTGTATTGGTGATTCATTGGCTTGTAAAAAAAGTGAATAAAAAAAAGTGAAAGTTTCCTGAAAAGTCATGGTGAACGAATATTCGAATCAATTTAACACTCCCCTACCCCTGGCGGCATACATACGCACGCGGAAATATAAGGATCCGATTTCGTTGTACATTCACAAATTAAACCGTTCATGTGGATTCGATTCTTTCAAATATATACTATAGGTGGAAAATAATGCCACCCATTAAATCCGTCGAATTTCATACTAGAGTACATGTATTGTAGTCAATGATCTCGTGGATGAAATCTATTTCAACTAAACTAAGGATTGACTCTGTAGTTACAGGCACTTTTAAAAAGTTTTATTTTTTCACCAACTACCGACTGTTAAAATAATAATATTTCACTTGTATTTTTCCGGAATACGAAAATCTACACAAAACAAACTATACAGATTATGAACGAATTAAAATCAAAAAGATTTATTGTTTTTAATCTATCGAAGTAATTAAGAACACCAAATAATCATTTTCATTCCCGTTATTGACGTATTATATAGTTTAGTGGCGAGTCGTTTTTAATCCATTGAAAATAAATACTCAGAATGTAGATAAGTATTTAAGACACACAGCAGGGATAGTGATTTGTCACAAATTATTACGTTGTTATAAACTTTAAGTCTGTGCTCGAAATTATTTTCAATATACATTTACAACAGCACATATAATGCGGTTGAATGGAAATCAAATAATATTACGTTTTAACTTTTACACTGTACGTGATATTAAAACGGATCCCGATTTAACATAGGTACTTCTATAATTTTATTTTTCAAATTGACTCACTGGAATGTATTTAATATTTAATTTATGTTTATTACAAGTGAACGTATAGAAAATATATGTATTTACTATAAACGCAGAAAAGAATAATAACAGTGTTAAGGCATTCATAACTTAAACTACAATGATTATATATTTTTGTTAAATTATTCAATAGTCGACTTAATTCAATATTTTTCATCAATTGCCAGACAATCAAATGTTTAACTATTTAATATAATTTAATTGAACTTACGTTTTATATTCCAATCAATATGTTTTTATTGGGTGCTGTTTGGAAACACATGACTCATGATTAAAAAAAAATTAAAAAATCTAATGAATTTATGCTAATCAACGAATATTATAGTACATTCCGTGTGTTTAATGTTTACCCCGCGATGTAAATAAAGTATAGACATATTTATCGAATGAAGTAATGACACCTATTAAAGATATACAAGATATCTCGATGATTATGTGAAAGTAGTCTAATGACAATATATTAGAAAGGAATTCGTACGAGTAGACCAAAACAGTCTAAAACTTAGCTCTCACGATGTAAAATAAAACACCAAACTATAGAAGATTTACTAAAACATATTGTACAACATATACAATTTTGCAAATAAAATAATATATAAACAAATGTACATATGTTCCAGTATATTAAAAACAAGATATAAATTATTAATATATACATAATATTTTCACAACTAAAATCTATTTATCAAATCTCGCAACAAACCTGAAAGTTCCAACTATTAAAAACTATTCAATATACTGGCAATTTTCATAATATTATCGTTATACAGTTTTTAATGACTTTATAGTATGGTCTTATGAATAAAAAAGATTCATAAATTTACTTTTTTAATTTCGCATCGTTTTTATAGTATAAACAATGCAATTGCAGTATTGTACAACGTATTAAAAATATAAAACATGAAAAGTAAGTTATGCACAAAATTGGCGCCAATATGAGATTCTCGAGGAATTTTTTTACTTTTTCACGGTGATTTGCCGATGAATTTCATGATGTAACAACGATCTTAGAACTCAAGTAGTGGATATAACCATAAACGTAAACATTATCGTCAAAGAAAATTCACCCATGAAACTCAATTTAAACGTTTTCTTACTGGGTTCACCCCTATTTTTGCAGCTATGATAACACATCCAAGCACACATTTATACATCTACAAAAACGGTTTTATTTGACTTGTCTCCCTAGAAAAACTAACGCTGTACTATATAATAGCTTATCGTCGCAAATTTCCTACTTTCTAGTCTGAAATGATGTCCCTGGTAACATAAACATGCCGCAAGAATTGCAATCATTTTTTTTATAATATTTACACACATACAAATAATATATATATATATATATATATATAATTGAACGAATTTTTCAATCTTATATTGAATAATGCGTGATTAGCCATGATAATTAACCATTTACAATATTACAAAAATGTACAACTAATCCATTGTAAAAATGGTTAAATCTTCACTAGTATAGGTAATATGACTGATTAAATATATTCAATAATACTATCAATAAAATGGATATTTGATAAAACATAATACTCCAATTGTATTATTTTATATGGGAATTCATTTTGTAATTACAAATCAAACGTATTCATTCAAGTACAGCTTATCTATCATATTTTCTGACAAAGAGATGAGATATCTGAAGAGAGAATTATGTTTTATAAGAATATTAATAACATTTAATGACGAATTAATTGTGTTCTTCACACACATATTATTTTATTATATAACTGATATCAAATCATTTTAAAGAAGTAAAATAATAATAACAATTGAAAAAAACCATGAACATCCTCTTGTAAAATAATTATTAATTTTATATACTATATCTATATATTATAATATAAAAAATAATAAGTGTTTTTATTGTTTTCATTACGATTTTTTTTTTTTTATGTAAAAACTTTTTACGATGTTAATTTGGATTTTCTAAGTAAACAGGTAGAAACCGGCATAATTTATAATTTTGAACTTGGTAAAATTACTAAGTATGACAGTAAATAATAAAATACTAGCAAATACGTTTTAAATTAAAATATATGGTAACGTTTTCAAGATGAATATCTAAGGTAAATTCAATTGCATTTTTAATCTAATGTCTATTCAAGACGCTAATTAAAAATAAAATCTTTTAAATTTATAAAATGAAATATTATTACTTTGTCATTTTAGAAAAATCATTAACTTTTCTCTGATAATGACTTTGTAATAATGTAAAATATATTTAAATTAATATTTATTAACTAAGGAAGACATATTATTTTATACATGGACAAAGTTAAGTGTATTTTTAATTGTTTGGAAGATAATTTTATTGAAGTATTTACTGTAGAAAAATATGAATAACAAAATACAATTTTTAAAAATGTCCAACGATTTTCATACAGCTATATTTCTACGGTAAAACATAATATTTATAAGACAACAGCGACAATGAAATGAGTTAATAAAACAATGAACATACCGAGGAATATACTTTATTTTAACATGCTAATATAATCATTATACATAAGGTATTTTTTTATTGATACTCTCTACTGACCCAAAAAAAAAAAAAAATATATAATTTATCTATAAAAGTTTTAATAAATATAAGTTTATTAGCATAACATTTAATGTTCATATTTGATAGTAATCAACATATTATTTTTTTTTTAGATTTTACGAATACATTTCCATTACAGTATACTTCACATTGTCATAAAGTTCTTTGGATTTATTCTATTAAATATATTTTTTAAATATTAAATTTTAAAATTTTCTATTTTGAAAGTGATTGAATTAATTTGTTTCCTTTAAGTATGATTTTATTTCACCAACATGAGATTCTGTACTATACAAAAACAATAAGTTTATCTCTAAGAAGTTTGATGTTGGCCATTCGAATAAGATTATTGTTACTTCGTATGTTTCAATAAATATTTTTTATACATTTAATAAAGATAAAAATCAAAAATAATTAAACATTTTTTTTTTTAATAATAATGAACAGTAAATAGAGACTATTAGAAATTATAATCATATTTTAAAAGAAAAAATTATATCAGTAATTATATGACTTAATTTCAATTCTTAAATCAGTGTTCATTTTTATACTTTGGAAATTGTATGCATGAATACGTGAAATGCTCTACAAGACTTAGTGTTATTTAATATATTGCGATTCTAACGTTAGGGAATATTATCAATGTAAGCATGCATTTTAATTAGATACACATGTCTCATTGTCTTTCCAAATAATTGAAAACTTAAATTTTTTTTCATTTTCCCGTCATCATTATGTTGGACATTTTTTTCATGTTTGGAATTTAAAAATATTTAGATTATTACAACACTTTCAACTCTTTTCGTACTACGTATTAAAAAAAAATATATTTCTTAAGAATTTTTTCTCAGTAAATAACTTTTTTGAGCAGATTCTGTATTTTATATTCTATAAGTAACACATATCATTATTCTTAATTATTTTATTTTGTAAACATCGAAAGGTCTTGAGTTTGTGGTTCGTATACAAAAATGTATTTTTGTATCAATAAAAAACTCTGATGCCTAATAGTCTTTATGAACGTAAAATTATTATTTTGACCAATTACAATATTTTTTGGAAAGTATTAGAAAAACAAATTTGAAAGCACTAGCTCTTAATTATCTATGAACATAACTTAATAATATAAAAAAATGCCATAACCACAAATGTTTTTTGATAAAACGTTATACCTATTGAAATAACTAAAACAGTTAACACATCAAAGGACAAGTGGAAAATAATACAAGTAATTATAGAAAATATCATAAGCATACGAAACAAAAAATATATTATATTATAAAATTCTTTTATTTTATTGTATATTATATTTTATCATAAACAATTAAATTGGTTCAATATTAATATATAGAAAATTATACCTTCGGGAATGTAAGCAGAAAGTTGTTGTTAAATATTTCAAGTAACCAAGGAAACTGTACGTAAAGTGGATAGATAAACCAGGAATATAACCAGGAATACAAAATGTTCTTACGGGGTACAGAAATTTTAAGTTATTACTTTTATAATTAATATCATATAAATCTAGAACATAGTTTATTAAAAATATATCAATACAAGTTCATGCAACAAAAATCCATGCATACATATTTTATATGTCATAAAAAAAAAAATTAAGAATATGTGTACATTTTTGTGAAAAATAAGTAACATGTATATGCAGTTTTCTCTTTAAAGAAAAACATATTTTTCAACGTTTTTCTAATGATTGATATCGAAAAGTTTAGTGAAATATTTGCAACCCATAATTGAAAACGTTGAACGAAAAAATGATAGTTTTATGAAAAACATTCTTAATACAACAAAAAATCAATCGCTTATACATGCAGAACGCAGTGTTAAATAAATATCCTATCGATGCTATAAGTATTAAAGAATTAAAGTATTAAAGAAATGAATTTAAAGCACAATAATAAACTGACAGCTTAATTAATTTTTTCTTTTGGGATACTATTTTAATTGAGTTTCTTTTTTAGCATTCTATAATTTAAAATAGTTTAATTTATAAACTATTTTTTCTAGTTTGATACCTTAATTCGTACACATAACAAATAGTTAAATTTCCGTCAGCATCGAAAAATACCAGCGGGCTAAATATTGTTAGTGTAACGGATACTCTTAAAATATCATAATTTATTATTAAAGTTAATTATTTATAATTGTATCTTAAATGATTTAAAAATTAATTTATATATTTCTGCGTGAATACAAAAATATATCAGTTTAGACAAGAATGTAGAATTTTGAATATGTAAAATTTGCAAAAATAATTATATCATATTATAGAAATGTATTTTTCATGTTCTATACGTAAATTCACATTTTTTTTTTCTAAATGGAAAGCTTTATTAACTGTCGAACATAATGTTTTTATTTACCAATGTCTACATAATATTTTTTCGTATTGAATTCTATTCTTTGTACCTATAATTGTATAATAATAATTAAATTTACTGACTAAAGAAGTATACGACTGACAAAAGTGATTAATTGTTACATATAAATTATAAAGGGACAAATGGTATTATTGTAGTTACATTTTAAACGCCATGAACCATAAGTATTCGTTATTATTATCGATAAATTGGTTTCAATAAATTTAAATACCGTGATATATTATTAATTTTTATTGCAGAAATATGAATCGTTTGGGACACAGGTTAGTTAAACATTTAAAAAAAGGTTTATTTATATTCTTATGATACTTTTTTTAAAAAAAAAAAAAAAAAAGTAAAATAAATTACGCAGATCACTGTTTTTGCTGAAAAGCCATTACAATAGACGTACTGAGGTTTGCATTTTAAATATTTTACACTAAAGTATTTAATGTACATAATAAAATTATTTATAATGTATAAATACCTTATGTATATGAGTAATAGTTATCCTATAAATTTTTAATGATAATTATGTGAAATCAGTAAATTTAAATTAGTAAAATTTATGAACTGGAGTACAATTTAAAACTAATTCTAGATATGAAAACATATACGTTTACATGAATAAAACTCAATTAAAGATAAAATGTAGTTTAAAACAGTGTAAAATAATATTCATTTTAAAGCAGTACGTTTACACTAGTATAAATATTATAAGTGTTCGATTGTGCCCATTTTTACAATTATTAAATACAACTGAACTAAATTAAATTACTTGGATATAAATAATTTATGAGCGGAGCATTATTATTTACTATTTGTTTAACTTCCAAGCTATAATATTAAGCTGAACTTACGGTTTTAATGATTTAATATATTATAAATTTTAGTATATATATTTTAGTGTCAATCATTAGTTCTAAATAGTTTTAACAATAAATTATTAAGTGTGTTAGTAATAATACTATTTATTATTGAAAATGACAACAAAAAAAAAAAATCATTAATATTCCAAAGGAGTGATGAATTTAATTTAATGAATATCAAACTAAGTAATATCATTCAAATGTTTTCAAAATCGACACTTTTAATAATGTAGTTAAATTATAATTTAACATAGTTATTTGATTTATTAGTATATTAAGTTTACTTTTTCAGATTTTCTAATTTATAGAACAGAGTATGTTTACCAATTATTTTAGTTTTTTGTTTTGGTTATTATTGATATATAATGGTATATAATCCATAGCTAAAAATATATAGAAAAAATACTACAAGAAAAGTGTTAAAATAAAAATTGTTTTCAGGTCGGTTGTTATTTTATTATTATTATTATATTAAACATTTTGTTATCATTCTGAAATTATAAATACTATTTTAGCAAATTTATGAATACAATATACTTACATTTTAGATAAATTACAGAATAACGGCTGCAAATTATTTTTACTCACCTTTAAAATAAATTCAAAATGTTATCGTTCCTCAATCAATCGCATAACAGAAGAATACATTTCAATTGAATTTTAAATGTTTAAACTTTTTAAAAATAATGA
Source organism: Sipha flava (assembly GCF_003268045.1). Lineage (NCBI taxonomy): Eukaryota > Metazoa > Arthropoda > Insecta > Hemiptera > Aphididae > Sipha > Sipha flava. The sequence goes on along the minus strand of NW_020271716.1, from coordinate 1,108,061 downwards.
TAACAATATAACCACCAGTATTATTAAATAACTTTATTCAGGATCTTTTAGTTCAATAAAAGTTTACAAAAAAAAGAAAACATAATCCCGACATGCATTAATAACTTACGCAAATTCAAAACTAAATATCTTTTTCCAGAAATTGGATAGAAGTGGAATAAATGTTGGTGAACCTTTTTTAAAAGCCGTTACAATATAATTTTTTTCAGAAATGGAAAGAAAAAACTCTCGGGTTACATTCATTCAAAACATTGCATTGTAGTTTACTGTGAACGGGAAAAAAAATAATTTCAGATGAAATCAAAACACGCCTGGTGCACGTTGTGCTGTATGCAAATACTGTTAAATATTTTTAAAAAAAACGTATAAGAAATCGACCGTAGTAACGAGTAACAAAAAACTACGTTGGAAAATATCATACGAAAAAAAAAAATTGAATATTTAAAAACCGTACTGCTTTCGTTCCCATTGTAATTGTTTAGAATATTATGCCGACGAGTACGTGTGCAGGTATAGGTACGTTACATTGAACATTGCGGTATTTGCATAAACGATCATCTAAAAAAATACGTTACATGGTCATCGTGTTCACCTACCACGCGCGTCACGGGTACACTTAATATGGGAAAATTTGTGGTCACATTTTTTTTTCCAACTCACCTTAAACGCTCAAGATCTATATGAAATACTAAATTGAGTAGAATATTTCAAGAGTTCAAATATTGCCAACGATCGTACAAAATTAATAATTCTTAAATCAAAATTATACGTGTTCGAATCACTCGAAACGAAATTTAAAGTTCGATCTGATACGTGTACACCTAAAACGTTAGGTACCGAAATGGAATGGTAATGGGACCGGTTGTTTTGCGTGCGCAGGGTCACGTTAGGAATGGTTGGTCGGACCACACGGATGGAAATATCCGGAAGTGTCCGGAGTCAAATACCGTGATTTAATAACAAACAATCGCGTCGAAAACGGTCGCGGCGCTTTCGCGGTGCACTCACCGATCACGTATGAATAACCGTCCATGGTGAGCACGCATCTCTTGGTGTGGCTGGGCAGACGGGACGTTGGAACCTGCACCGTCTGATCCCGGAACCTCGGCCGAAGGTCTTCCTCGTTCATCTGCACGGCCGCGTCGGCTCGGCGGCCGTCCCCGTCGGGTTTCTTCTCGTTCGCGCGGCCCTCGGACGACCGTACCGTTTTCTGCCGGTCCGTCGCCACCCGCGGACGGTCCATTGCCGGAGCGGTAGCAAAAAGTGCCCGGAGACGTGCACGAATAGCCGACGCCCCGGACTTTGTTCACGCGTTCGTTCCTTACTGTGTGGACGTTCCTAAACGAACGGTCTCGGTTGTGGACCGCGACCTCGACCACGACCACGGTATATCGCGTGCGAACCGCGGGAACACGCGCGTTGGTTGGCCCGTACGGCGTGTGCTGTCGGTCGAGTGTCGCGAGCGCACTGCCCGAAGCGTCGGCGGCGGCGGCGGCGGCAGCGGCGGCGTCGGCGGCAGCGCTGCTACGGTGACGTGCGGCGCGTGATGGGCGGCGGGTGGACGAAATGCGCGCGCGGACGACGACGACGACGACGACGACAACGGACGACGGACGATGGTCGGGTGCACCGCGGTCGAAATCTGTCGCTGCGACACGCGCGTACGAAATCGCGACGACGTATTCTCGATGACGTTACGACGTGCGCGTGCGGTCCGTCACCTCCTCCCAATGCGTCGGGGTACACGTATACGAATGGGAGGGTTTTCCCCGTTCGCGATGGCACCGCGCACGCGCATTCTCGTCCGGTGTACGCGGTATATGGGCGTATTTAAGGGGGGAGTGGCGAAGGGGCGATCGCCCCCCCTCCTGAATCCGTATTTGAGGAATTTATTGTATTTTGTGAGTTACACATTTACCAAATTTTTCTAATGTAGATCGTCTTATAACGAAATCAAATTACGCGTGGCTGTGAATACTGAATTGGGCTTTTTGTCGGATCCATTACTTAGTGAAAAATCAAATAAAACTCAAACGTTACTTTCAAAACACAGACAGGTGTTAAAAAACTACTACACAAAAGTCGACTCTAAGTGGATCCGGCATTAGATTGAAAAAAAAAACTACAAATATTAAGGATTCACCTGATTTAGATATTATCAAAAATTTTAAGCCTAAATCAAAGAAAAAAATCAAGTCGGCCCCCTCCACCGGCCATAGACGTAAGTCTAGATACGTCGCTGAGTCTAAGACTAGCGTTTTTTCCGGCGGCCGACGAAAAAAAAAAAACCCATAATAAATTGGCAATCGAAACCCAACCGCGTCCGTAATTACACAAAGATAACGTACGAAACACTTATCGCAATCGGTGACTAGACCGATTCGCGGTACCACCGGGAAATCGGTCGGGAAATAACAGCTGGTACCGAAATAGTTCGCGGGCCCTAACACCGCACGCCTAATTGGTTCCCGTTTGAAAAAGGTATTTCATCAAGTCCAGCCGAAACCGTTTAGTTATGCACATTTTTCTTCTCAATTTTAAAGACTTCTTCGCACAAATAATCTCCATTCGATTTCACTTAAGTTTCACATTTTCGTTTTATATGTATCCACCTCTGTATGTTATACTCTGCAAGGTTCTTTTGAAACCCAAACTTGTTACTTTCAATATTCAACAACTTGGTCCCTTTTAACCAAACATAAATTCCATAATAACGAACAATTTAAAAAATATATATTTATTAAAATACAATCGATGTGTAGGCGAAAATAAATTTATATTAATGACGATGTGTTATTTGAGACTGTACAGTGCTCGCTAACATTATTTTCATATCCATACAGCCATATGTAAGTGCCAATATTTCAATTGTTATCTAAGGTTATCTAAGGCTAAGGGGGCATTAGCTCCCCCCCTTGGGACTAAGCTATCTATTTACAAAGCAAAGTATTATTATATATTAATAATTATAATAAAATATTATCCATGGTCATTGATGACTATGGTACCTATTTTATTTATTTTTTTTATACATAAATAGCTCACTTTTGTTGTTAATTATATGTATTTACCTATATTTTAAAATGGTTTCAGGTTAAAATTGATACCAATAATGTAACTATTTAAACTTTGTTATTATAATGAAAAAAATGACTTACTTATGAGGGTCTCAAAAAAATATTTTGTAATTTAAAATTTTATATAGATTTAAAAAAACCAACTAACTAAATTTTTAAACCTCCATTAGCCCCTCCCTTGATTAGTGATAAAACCCGCCCCTGATCTACTTTGCTAAACCTCCAATATAACAATATATCACCATTTTATTACGTAAATACTATAAAGTGTAGGTACATTTATATTTTATACCATCCAATACATATTTATTACCAAATATGTTTGTACAACCTAACAATTACTAAAAAAATAAAAAATAAAATGTTAACTATTTGGACTGAAAACAAACGGGAATTTATTCAGATCGACTTAATAAAATACCTTCTTTAATTGGGAACCAATTCGGTTAAATTTAGAAAAATACCTTTTTCAAAAAATTACCGATTCGGTTACTCCAAAAAAAAAACGCCTCGGAGACGCCACCGATAACGTTAGTTCGTACGGAGCCGACTACGATGTACGTTTTCGATGGTCGACTCTCCGTACGTTTGTTATTTTTTATTTATTTATTTTTTCATTTCAGAGCTGAAAATTCAAAAACAACAAATAAAATGTATTCCATCGGAAAATTGATTTGAGAAGTCTAGAACCGTCTATATACATGGAATATAATGTCGAGTCGCGATAACTCGAAATTGAAGATGGATAAAAATTCACTTCGAGATATGTATAACTCGAGATATCAAACTAATTTAAAAGGGAAGAATTTTCTAGGGGAATAAAACACAATTCGAGTTGTCAAGTTTTTCGAGATATCGCGACACGACTGTAGTTTCAAATTAATGCATGAATAGGGATTATGAAATATTCTTGTTAGCCGAAAGCAACCAAAACTGTACTCCGTCCAAAATTTTCAATCTTTCAGCTGCTGAAAAATAAGAAAAATTACTGATCTGGACTGAAATACTTATAGTAATGTTGATTGGTTTGATTTTCACGATTATATTAGATACGATTTTTTCGAAATCGACCAACATAATACTATTTATAAAATATATATCAAATCAATAAGGATTCAAGCGCTTTTTAATCAAATTCATTTGGACGTTTAGTTTTCGGCGACCGATAAGACGCATAGAATGAACGGTCATTTTTAGTCGTGGGTTTGTCACTGACAAAATGCCTAGTGTGATCCAAGCCTTTAGGGTGGCAAATAATTTCAAATCAATCGTCGAAAATTTTACAAAAAAAAAAATCTGATAAAATATATTTTTCATTAAGTTTGTAAAATAATTTTTTTTTTTTAACTAACAAAACGTTTTTGTCGATTATTCTGCTCGACGCACCCGGTGTAAACTCAGCATTTTTTTCCTCACAAGCTTATAGAATATATGGCACGGCATATTGGTCGACACTTGTGGAAACGATCACGTTTGATGTGCTTTTGAAAAGTGAAATGCAACGCGCGATTTTCTTCTTATCAACGAATCGTTCTTGATTAGGTACCTTTACTACTTGTGTTGGCAATTGTAAAAATTTATGTTGTGAGCTCACATTGAACATTATTTTCGGTTGCATGAAAAATTGGATGAATCTATCTTCTAAAGTCTTCTGAGGTCGACTATGTGCAAGTGTTGAGAATCGCTACAGTAAAGTGTCTATAATGAAGAAATGTAATTTTATTTTTTTATTCTGCTAGTGAACGTAAATCGATTGCAATATCTTCTAATATTATGTAGAAGTCAAATATTCTTTTTGCAAAATGCTTCTTGGATCAATATATTTTCACTATTACCTGGCAATAACAATTAAATATAATTTAGCCTCGACACTAATTAATTTCGATTTTCGTCGTATTACATTGTCTGAATGTAACGTAAAACATCCTATTATGCCTATAATCCTGTTTCAATGGTTTTACTAATCAGACGTGATTTGTTGAATTAAAATTACTCGTTTACTGGAATATTTTTATTAGATATATATCACTTTTGTAGGCGGTAGAAACTCGAACGATTCGTTATTCGTTCATTTAATATGCGTTTTCATCATGTTTTCTATTTATTATACTCGACACGTACTTCGTATTGGATCGTAATAAATCTTTGTAATTAATTGTTGTTTGGATTTACCTAAAGTATATGTTAAGGTTTATCATTGTTCAATTGAAAACTGTGTATCTTACATTTTCAGTCAACTTTTAGTTGAACGTTGGTCGATTCTAAAGTTTCAAAATATGTTTTGAATATTAATTTCGGTTGTAAATATTTTTTAACAACTCTTCAAATTATTAAATTATCGATGATGAAATCAATAGAAAAATATGATTTATTTTATATTGCTCATAAGATGCGTCGTAATGTGGTTCAAATATTTTATCAAAGATTTTCAGTCGAGGTAATGTAATAAACAAATATAATTAGTCTCATCAGTATCAATTTTATTATACCCACTAATATATTTAATTCTTATTTCTTTACACTTTCTCTCAAAATTGAGCAGATCGGATATTGGCTTGAATGTTTCGTGAAAATAATTGACAGAAACATTACAAACGTTAGCATTCAATATAACTAGTGAGAAAATAATTATATCTCGGAAAAATCGATTTATGGTTTAAGCGGTACACAAAAATTGAAAAAGCATACGAGTGGTTTACCGTTTAAAAGTAAAAATATTTTGTAAAAACTTGGTTATCGATCAAAATAGAATGTACGCAAGTGGTGTTTTAGAAATGGAATTTCAGTTAAATATATGGACATAAAAATAACGAAAATCAAATATCAATCACACTTTCCGAATAAAACATTATGAAAATTATGAAATACATATGTTCGACATCCATACCAATCGTACTTATATGAAAGTTGTATTTCTATTGAAAGAAAATTTATTTAAAATCGAAAATATTCAATAATTGTTAATTTTTTTTGTTTTCAATAAATATGAATAGAAATTAAATGTGGAAAATGACGAATAGACTTCGAATCATTGATATTACGATGTTTATATCGTTTTATAAAAATTACGATATTATGAGAAACGAGAATGAAATCCAATAGGTTCAATTAACCATCTCACCAAATATTTTATTTTTATTTATTAATATGTAATTATTATTTAATGAAAATAAATGAAAGAAATAAAAAAAATTTATATATTAATGTTCATATACACTTTAAAGCAAAACGATGCATGAACGTCCTCAACCACTGTATACGTATTACTTCATTACTCAAACCATCAGTTTTATAGGAATTACCACGTATTGTTTTTTTTTTTTTTTAATTTAATGAGCTTTTGCCAATTAAGCATTACGGCTCCTCGCATGACCTGATTATTGAATATATATCTTTAACAAAAGAAAATAATTCTTATGAAAAATTTACTACTTGTGTTTCAATATTACACATATAGTATTTTTATAGTAAAACTTATAATGTTTATTCTTTTATTTATAAAAATACTTCGATCGAGAGTATTCTAATTGTTTAAAACCTACACTGTACCATAAAATTTCGAAATCCGTCGAGTATGGTAATTTTTAACATGATAGAAGATTGGTAATCGATATTTTTAGCTGTGAAAAGTCTGAAGATAGTGAAATTGAAAACTTGGACGATCATACTTTGAGGAATCAGACATAATAATTTCTAACCTAGAAAAATTGAAAGCAAAATTAATTAAAGTGAGATTTTCCATATCATTGGATTGTTATTTTTCCTCCGAAAAATTAACATTCTTAGGTATATATAAACAATATTTGAGTACAGTCCGGTATTTTTAGTTAATTGAAAAAATAATCAGATTTAATTGGTACTAATTTTGTATTTTATTAATTTGGCCCGAGTCTTACAGCTTTTTTTTCATCGGTTCCGTCCAGTCTGATCTTAGACGTAACGGACGGTGTAGATCTCTAGAATACAGTACATCAATGATATTATACGTCCAATACTGTATGTGAAAATAAAAATCACGACAGTGACACCTAACGTTGCATTGATGTATTGGTTTCGAGAGTGCGTGAAATTGGGACTGCTCTCAGATTCTCAGTCCACATGAATCCCCGTAATAGATTCCCAATGCTTTAAAATAATCCAATTAAATTATTTGTTAATTTTTTATAAATAAATCGATTACATATCCATACGTAAATTAATACATTCCGTTTATAAAATAAAAATTACTTATAATCATAGGTTTGACCATACGAATAAACTAGATATGGTATTTAGAAGTAATTTATTGAAAAAAGAAAAAAAGTAGTCGTTCGTGTTATGCGTATGTCACAGGTTTTTGACACAGAAGTTGCACATGTTCGATAAGAACACGTGTATTGTACGGTAAACGAAACGAGCTTATAGCGGGAACATTGTCAATTGTATCGTTATAAGCTACGATAACGGACGTCATATGACTGGTTATATGATCTAGGACGTACTTTATGGCCTAAACTCACAAATAAAAACTAAAACCCTCAACTCAAAACGTATAATAAGTATTTTTTTTTTAAGTTTTTAGCAAATAATAAAACAAGATAATAAAAACAAGAAATAATATTTCTTAAAATAAGTTAATTATTTAATAATTTTGCACCCCCCAGCGTCAGGCACCCAAGACAAGTGCCTCGCTCGCCTCATCTTAGTTACGGCTCTGAAAATAATAGCGGGTGTACCGAGACCAGTCGCACTTCGTTTACAGAACATTAGTGCTGGGTCCCCGTTACGTCCGGATGACACCTGCAAGTGCTTGGAAAATGTCCACGTACCATTTTAAAGAGCACTCCACGAATGTGCAGCGATGAGTACGCATAGGTGTGCGAGTTTAAAGTTAAAGCCATCTGTTTGAGCCGTGTGTTTAATTATATTAGTTTCATGTTTGTATCTGTGCTGTTATCTATTTTATATTATAATTTGCGTGGCGGTACACTTCCACGTGCGATTGATCAGCTGTGTAATCACGATGTTATCATCACACGTAAATGTTCGGTATTCGGTGTTTTCAAAAAACTATCGGTCATGTTGCACGTAAAGTTCTAAAGGTCGTATTTTCAGTGCCACAAGATTTCTTAAGTCCTGTGCTTTCAGTTTTAGTGTGGTGGCACCAAGATATTTCATCGTAAACACGGTACCCGGCGGCCCGGCGGCCGTAGTTTTCGCGGCAAATGTCCATGTGTACACATTAATATTAGTTTTCTGGAATTATCGTTCTCGTTCCCGTTTGTAGTCGAAAGTTAACATTGTCCAAAACCACGTTTTTCGTTTGTGTTGTATATTGTCTGCCGTCTGGTAAGTGGTCAGTAACTTTAAGTTACTTGTGTACTTAAGTTCAAATCGTTTCAGATTGGTCATTTCTCGGCGGCGGCGTTTGTAAATAGCGTGGTTTTTCATCGTCGTTTTGTATTGTGCTGTGACGGCACTTGTGAGTTCTTCGTCAACAGCTATCGGCGTACGATTGTGTGTGTGCCGGGTCAACTTGTACTTTTTATCGTATTAGTTTTATTAATCACAGGCTCCGGCACACCTCGTGTTTCACAATTGTACGTGAGTAGTGGTCGACCAAATTTTTGTTAAGTGTATTATTTTAGTAAAATTCGACGGACCTGAGGCATTAGAGCATTTATTTATTATTTATTAGTATTTAGTGGGTGCCGTGTGGCCCACACTTTTCGTTCATACATTTACAATTGTGTGGATGATTTATTATATTTGTATTGTATTTAGTGTTGCTGTAATGTGCGAATAAAGGAAAATTAAAAAAAAAAAATTATTTTTAGTGTGCACCGTGTGGGCCACCCATATTATTATTATTATTATTATTATTATTATTATTATTATTATTATTATACGCAGTCCGTATATTAAAGTTTTTGTAATTATTTTGGTGTGAGAGATCCGTTCGGAACACACGCACGAACGTTACTGCGCACCACTTGGTCGAGGATCGCTGGTCCACGCCATGACCGGTGCTGTTGTTGCGGTCAGATCCGACCACGTTTTGTGTTCGCAAAAACGAGTGGAGAAGACCGCGAACCTGCGGGCGAACGAAAAACGTAAGGGTCAGGGCAGATCTTCGTAACGTTTCGGGCCCGGGTTAGACGTGGCCGGTGAGCGCTTTGGCGTTCTCCCGAAATGTCAGCGGGATCGCGTTGACAACGACGGGACGCGCGAGCCGAACTCCGAACACTTGTTGCACACGGTAGACCGCACGGGACGACGGAAATGAAACGCGAAACCGCCAGCGAGTCAGTTACGATCCGTTGTTGTTTTCATATCATCGAGCGCCGGGTTGACCGTGTACCCCATTTACTACGTACCGCCAACACCGTGTTCCGCGTCCGGTCGAGGTACGTTCGATTACGTTCGAACGGGCATCGGATCGCTAGCAACCGTCGGTTTAGCGGGCCGGACCGGCGGGTTCAAGCGCGGCTCCAACGGGGGACACTGGGATCATGGTCCTCTCCAGGTTTTTCAAAAATTTTTTAGTAAATTTTTGTCATTGCGAACTGTAAAATCACGATTATTTAATTAGATACCTACCTAACAATTTTATTTTGCCTAAAAAACAATATTATGACACTTAAACATATAAACCTCAAGAATAAACTTCTCTTATACAAATTACTCCTCAAACCAATATGGACTTATGTCATCCAATTATGGGGTGCCACCAAACCCTCCAACATTACTAAAATCCAATCCTTCCAATCCAAATGCCTACGATAAATAACTAAAGCTCCATTCTATGTTTTCAACGATACTCTCCACAAAGATCTATCCATACAAACACTAAAAAACGTTGCCAAGAATTTCTACAAACGTATGCATTCCAATCTCCACAATCATCGCAACCCCTTAATTTCAGATCTATCTGTTCCCATCATTCCTGGTGACCCCAGAAGGCGTCTAAAATGAACATGATTTCGTGACCTATTTTTATACTAACCCCACCCCCACATGTTAAGAAGTTCCATTAATGGATGGCCTCTTCACCTAAGTCCCCCTGTTCTGAACCGATTTAAATAATTGTGATTTAACTTAACTTATTGTTTGTTGTCCATTATTATTATTTTCCATTATTTTACATTATCCATTATTTTGTATTTTCTGTATTAATTCTCTCTTCACTTGTGCTTATTGTAAACCTTACTTTACAGATTGTACAATTCTCCAGATTAAAAATAAAAAAAATAAAAATAAAATATGATATATTTATCATAATATAGGAACGCAGTCGGACTTTGCGTTTTAATACTAAATCGGAGAAACAACTTTTAACAGTTAATACTTAAAATGCCCCTCCCCCCTGTAAGTCTCTGAAGCCATGACTGGGCGGGTAGGTATTGCTCGTCTTCAACACGGTCGTCGACGGCAACTATAAAGGGTCAAGTGGTTGGACGTTTCCGACCGTCGTGTATACGGTGTGATTGAAGGGTGTGCTAATCGATTTCGAATTCAGACAAAAATCGACCTACGCGATTCGTCCCGATTGGCTCGCGGTGAATGAAACATTACGTTTATCCGTTTAGTAATCTATTTTTTTTTGCTGTTTGTCCAACCCGGTCATTCCCAACCGGGGAGTCGCGATCATGAATTGAGGGTGCCATGAAATTATTCAAAATATAAATTTTAAGAAAAAACGCTTTGAGCAATAACACAGACTGTAATATATACAACGTATTGCATTCTATATCATTTATAGTAATATGGAAATCGATCTATTTCAATTTTCATATTAGTTTGATTGCTGTCGCTTCGATAGCTTCGGAGTTACAAAATATAAATACATAAAATATGGATATAAGGTGCCTTCGATTTCTTATAAAATAACTAAGGGTGCTGTAAATCGAAAATTGTTGGGAACCTCTGATCTCACCAGTTGCAGTATGATTCCGAGCTTCAAAAGTACACGTGTTACGTTTTAAGCGTATTTTGCACGCGTAATCGCACACGATGACCCAAGGCTTATGGACTTGGAAACGGTTGTGTTGATTCTATATTTTTTTAGCGACCGGGTATTTATTAATTTTTTAATCGCTTTCACTGTTATATTTTAATACTTTGCAGAAACGAAATCAATCAACCTTTATAAATACCACATACGTTTTAAATAATGTTTTTCTCATCCATTGTTAAATAATTAAACATAAATAACAAAGCGAATAAGCAAATCATCGGAACAAAATGAATTCCGTTTAACCTGATCGATTCACCTAAATATACATACTTAAATATCTATGTACGATACATTACTATTATAGTAATAGTTTTGAAATGTCTATGAGGTTTCATGTTTGTGAATTATAGTATGCATTATAAATTATTTTATAATGCTACTTAGAGTAGAAAAATAATCTATAATTAAAATATTTATAAATATATTTGCCTACTAAATGTATTTTCTTCTAGCGTCGATTCAAAATTAAACAGAACATGATTGGAAAATTATATAAATGTAAAATTATATGATTTATGAAAAAATTGGCAAAACTCAGGTTTGATTTAATTCGTGTCAGAGATGTCTCCGACCTTAGCTATAGGTAATATAGCTATTTAAACAAATTCATATTAATTTATATAGGAGTTAGATACACATAGTGAAGAACCTTTATTTTACATGTTTTGGAACTTATAATAAATATTATTAAAAATAAATCATCAAAGTCATCATAGTATACAAATTAATTTTATTGGTATATAACAAAATCTCTACATCTTTTAATCTTAGCAAAACGGTTTATTATTTTTTCTATATTTAATGCCATATGCCTTTGAATATGCAAAAACGCCAAACCTGTTGATCTAATTTTAGCCTATTTCATTTTTTATCCAAGAATTATTTTTGAGTCTATTGTATATACATAGTAAAACCTTTCTTGTGCGGAATTTCATAGGACTAATACAAATTTCACCAATTTTACATTAAATTTACCAATTTATAAACATTTTGTAAATGTAGAATACGAAACTTATAAAAAAAAATAAGAAATGTTCATATAATTAGTAAGAAATTATATAAAAGAAAAAACAAATCGGAGATCAAATGCAGTTGTTGAAATCGAACACAATAACTAGATTTGAATATACACAATGCTTATCCCATACATTTTTACCAATATAAAAATTGTTATTTTATTATTACCTTATACTTGTATTTATTATTCATAAATTATCCATATTATACATTATACCCCTATATTTGTAGGTTATAAAATATTAAGAAAAATTAAAAACCATACCTGTAAATTTTTTTGTTACAGACAGTCCTAAGTCTCTAAAAATGAGAAGGAAAATGTTCTTTTTTTTAAATTTGATGGAACTCAGTTAGTATTATACCTATAATTTCATGGGACTCAATTGGTATATAGGTAAAATAACCTAAAATAACCCTAAAATAAAATAAAATAAAACAAAATAAAAATAAAATAAAATAAACCCTAAAATAACCCGGGACTCAATTCGTCATAAAAGTTTATATTGAGACTCAGTTTGTATACAGCCCATATGTATGTGTTGTCGTCAAGGGACATATTATTATGTACACAATGCGATATGTTTTAATATGTTGTTCGTTAAGTATAGTTAACCGGTCAACTTGAATGTATTATTACTACATAAATAGTTATTGCAGAACATGTGTATTTTCATGTTTCCGTGCATCAACAATAAAGTATTTTATGAACGTGAAGGAATAAAAAAATAAATACAATAATGTAGGTAGTGGGATTTCTACAAACATAAAAAATCTAATTCTAATGTACAAATATAAAATGTATATCCATAATTCGACTCGATCACAGCCCTCTTGATACGTTAAACTTTTTTTTTAATATCTTGAGTTGAAAAACTGGATAAGTCATTTCAAACTTTTACCAAAAACATAATTTATAGGTAGATAAGTTGGTACAGTAATGTTATGACTTTTATAGTAATCTAAAATTTTGACATTTAAATATAATCATTACATGAACTCGTATTTCTGTCCTTATTTTCACTGCTTCTCGTATTTATATAACTATGGAAGTAACAAAATTCTTTACACGGAGAACTATAATTGAAACTTTCTGTCGTATCAACTCTAACCACTCCTGCTCCGAAACAATTTCTATAGCAGCTTGTATTAGTTTCACATCGCTTTTGTTGTATTACGAAAATAAATTCAACAATCTGTACTACATTATTTATCAACATGCCGGTCACGTACATCACTCTCGTTAAGACTTGGAAATTTGACATCCGATTAAGATCCTGCATATAACCGGGTACCTCCAGAAATTCATAAGCCCGAAAAGTTGATAACCCCTATAGTATTTGTGTACGATTGGGTTTTTTCGGATGTTTCGATGGCAGCGTTCAATCGAAGCATTAACAATTACGGTTTACGGTCAACCTTTCACTAGACTGACGTGACGATCGAATACACACTATTACCAAAACTTATGGAGCGATTATGCTGATCTAGTGACAGCGCCAAGGGCGGATCATATAAGACCATGGTCCTACCAGAAAACACTTGGTCCTACTACTGGTACTACCACTAGGCATTGGTCCGATATTAAACATAATAATATGATAACTTTTAATAAGCAGAAAAGTAAATGGTAATATTTAACCGTAGAATCACGAAAATGTATATATTGAATACTGTAATCTTCTATAATAATACTACCAAACATCGAAATTTGATTCACATATTTTATTATTTGTATTAATTGTCATTAAAAGTAATCTTGTTTTCTCGAGGATCGTAAATGTATAATTGTTGGCTTTCTATTTAATTCTGACTAGTAAGAACCATGGCACCGTAACCGTGTTGATCACACGGATGATTCAAAAAATGATTGGCGTAAAATGTTACGTTTTGAGAATCTGGAAAAATCCATAGCGTCATCGGATTAAGTCAAATAAGGAGCCCTTCGGACCATGAGTCGTGTAAAAAAAAAAAAAAACAAAGGACAAAAAAGGTAAACGAAAACTGCACGTTGGATTGTTCTGCGCACGCATAAACTCAGTAGTATATCGCGTAGAACTCGTCACCGCATTCTCGGTGGAACGGACGTGCCTAAAGTATTAAATGCCGACAACAATTTTTGGTGTGTTGTTTTTACGCGTCGATACGGATTAGCAAAAAAAAAAAAAAGCACTGTTTGTGTATTTCGGACGTATCGTTGTATTTTTAATCTCTCCTCCCTTTCTCTCTACCTTTATCTTCTCTATTTTTCTTCACCGTTATACCATGACCAATCTCTTTCTCTCACTCACTCTCTCTCTCTCTCTCTCTCTCTCTCTCTCACTCACTTATTCTCTGTTACGGTTACGTGTCATATTTTTTTGTCCGTTAGGAACTACCCGTGTTACAACTATCAGTTATTCCGCGTGTACGGGTCACTGGCAGATAATAACGTAGTTTTTATAATTGACGTTTTCGTATGAAATATTTGTTTCGAGTTATAATGTTATCATAATATGCAGAATTATAACAATATGGATGTGTATAAGTGATAAAGTAGAGTTTATTATTTACTCCGCGCGATGAAATTCGTACCGAAAACGATTCGATGTTGTGTTTATAAACATTTTCAAATTAATTTGATCAAAATATAAAACGAAGTAGCACGTTTACGCACGTGAGTGATTTTTAATCGATTTACATTTTGTTCACTATTATGATTTACGTTATATTATCAATGACGTAAAACAAAACAAAAAAACAACCGTGGTTGATGCCGAGTTTGTTTTAAATGGTTGCGCACATCAATATTACTGCCACCAGTATGAACGCATTTGAAAATTAATATCGGAAAAATTAAAGTTAAGTTCTACGTGTAAGTGTATGCAGTACGAGTTTTCGGTTTGAATAAAAGAAAAAAAATACTATGATACGATGATAAGTGATTCGACTGAAGTGTTAAAAGTAATTATATCGCAACACGCTGTATATTTAAGATAGAATTGTTTTGTTACGAATAAATTTCATTTCACAGAACTGTTACAATAAAATGGATAATTCGTTATATTTAACGTGTAGTTCACGGGTGGTTTTAATTCTTAACACGTAGTATTATTCACGAGCAGGATAAGTAACACCGATTTGTGGAGCAGTAAATTTATAATAGATATAAAACCTTATGATTTGATACCAAAAACTTTTTTCACCAAGGTTTTAAACAATTGTCTCTCTTTCTCTCTTTCGCTTGGTTACGCAACGTGTCATTTCCCACAGTGATGGATATTATAATAAATTAACTATACTCACAAGCATATTGTTTCTATATGATATATACGACACCGACACTCACTAGAAAGTAGAGACAATATTGTTATTGAATATAATGTGTGTGTGTGTTTGTGTGTGTGTGTGGGAGTATATTTTGATGTACTGCTATTGCACCGTTTTGAGTTGTAAATTATGTTTTTGACATAATATATTACGTGAAATACGCACGCGGCGTGTGGTGGTAAAAACGACGACCAAAATTATATTCAACCGTTTGTGTGTGTGTGTACGTTTGTATGTGTTTTTATGTATATTACTAAGGTATTGCGCACAATCACCAAAAGTTGCCGTTAAACTTTTCTGGTGTTCATAACACTGGCGCGTTCGGCGTGAAATCGTGCGGTGAAAATGTTGTTTGCAAATCAGTCGGATTGGTTTCCATTGTCTAATAGAAGTGTTTCATTTGTTTCAGACGCCCGTAAACGATCCATAAATTATTAATGTGGTGAAATAATTTCTGTACGTATAACTGCCTAATTTATTACACCTTAATCAACCGTCGTGTTGCAAACCATTACTGTATGTATTTTTATACGAGTATACACTGTAATGCATAAAACGTACACAATAGAGTACGACTTATGGTCTAGTGTAGTAGGTACTTGATTAAAATATACCCAATTATTATATTAAATTATACTATTATAATATTTAGAAATAATATTATAAACATTAACGTGAATATATGGTATAATCTTAACGTTTATAAGAAATGATAATACAACAATTTAGTGATAATTTCATTTTTTTTCGAAAATTATTTTTTGAGTTACGAAAAAAATATAAATTATATAATTTACTGAATACCGGTATGCGATTAATGTTACCAAATTAAGTATAGTAAGCTTTTAATTAAGTAAGCTTTTCGTTTTTTTTTTTTCAAATTATTGAAATAATTTTTGAGAAATTCGTAAATTTATTCCTTTTTAAGAACCAACTAGACAACATAATATGTATTAAATATGTATTATGTATCATATTATGATATCAGAGATAATTTAATTGTGATGGTTGAAATAGTTCTTCTGGTTCAAATCGTGTATACAGTTTCAAGTAGAAAATAAAAAATAGTGTGTGACAAAATAATATGCGATTTTTTCATGGGTTACAATCTTACATTATACTATATTAGCAATTCCTTTCACCGTTGTTTTTAATTATTAAGAAAACTGCTGAGAAATTCAAAATAATACGACCTAAAAGTACTACAAGGACCCATTTTTATATTTATAATTTTATTTTATGATAATCAGAGCACTCTGTCTAGTTGAAATCATGTACATAGTCATATATAAAAAAATTTAAATATACACCTAATTTTCACAACACTTGTAAAACATTTTATTTTGTATGTTATGAATAATTTGTAATTTTGCATACTGAAATGATTTTTACTAAAAATGATATACATTTATTTGATATATGAAATAAAATTATCCAATCTACAGGTTTATTAGAACAAATAATATATTTTTAATGATAGTATGTGTTATGAAAATACAAAAAAATAGTGTTTACATTTATTTCGTCTCCAAAATGAGTGTTTAAAATTATTCGTGGGCTTAATATCAAGAATTTAATCTTAGCACGTTTGCACTGCGCTATAATAATTTTAATTATCAGAATATTATAACGAAGTGATAGTTATATCTTTGCGTGTGTATCAATTGTAAGTTCAGTGTGAACAAATAGATCATACAATTTTATTCACCTATATTGTACATATCATTGAACTATTATTATTCTGATAGTTTTCTGTTTTCGATGCATTTGTTGCCATCAAAGTAGACACTATACAGAATGTCGGACCAAACTATAAATTTTTGTTAGTGAATGTTCGTTACAACTTTGATTTTCCTTTATTAAATTCAACTACAATGCAGCTCCCGTCAAAGAGTTTAAATAACATTTTGGGTCGGTTATTGTTTTTAAGTATAAAACTATTATACGGGCGACTGAAGACTTGTGAAGTCAAATAGTTATAATATCTTTGTGCTGTGCTTCAGTTAATTCATTTAATAGTATAATAAATTAACATTCTATAAACATTTACCATTTTTCTCCGTATTAATGTTCATTCGTTTAAAACAAAAAACGTTGATCGCTAATAATAATAATATATTATACCAGTGATGTCCAACCATTTTTCCTCGACGAGCCACTTTGATGAACAATTATCTTAGAACGGGCCATCAAAATATTAGTGTACGCATAATATTAATATTATTCTAAATGATATTGTGCTGCATATAGTAGGTACACAATATTCATGTAGGTACATTTTGAATTTGTTTTAAAATATTTTATTGAATACTGAAAAGAATACAGGTTGAGGTACACGCTGTAGGTACACATTAATTTTATCAGTAAATTATTTATATTTTTATATCGTGACATTTCTATTTGAAAAATCCCGAAAGTAAAAATAATACATTAAAAAAAAAAAAACTGTTGTTATTAAATTTTTTTTTCAAATATTTTGTTTCATTTTAAAAAAAATTGTAACGGGCCAAATTGAATACTTTTGCGGGACGCGTGTTGGGCACCACTGAATAATACTTTGCTTTTTTTTTCGAAACCGGGGAAAGTATACAATATTATAATAATATTTTATGTTCTAGAACAATTTCTAGTTGAGCCTACGTACGTATAAATGTACATAGTTGTTACAGGGTATTATCAAGTTTCGTGTTTGTCTAATAAAACGTAGAAGTTGCGATATGCCGTTAAAACCACAAGTCCCGTCAATATAATAGCAATAATAATAATACAGCGACGACAGTTCACATTGCAGAGAATTTCTAAATCGCAGCAGACGACCGATTTCAGCAAAGCCGTTAAGGACCCTCCACAAATTATAACACTCCACCTACCCTTGTCGTGACTGGCTGCTGAGAGAAGCGACTCCCAGCCCTTGAAGTTGATAGGTCTGAACGCAAGGGTTAGGTTAGGTCACCCTACCTCTCAATGTGCTTAAAAAATGTACCCTTTAACATTTTTCCGAAATGTTCACTGGGACGATCAGCTATTCGGTAATAGTATTCGTCAACATTAAAAATGTCTGTAGTAATTAATTTGTTAACAATAATGATAATAATAATGAAAAATATGTTTTCTTTAATAACTATTATGACACTATTGCGTCCCGTCAGCGGTCGACCGTAGCTGATAGTTCTGAAAAACAATATTCTGAAATCAATTACTAAATCATGTTTTTTCTATTAATTATAAATTACATACGAGTATTGCGTATTAATATTTATAATTTATCTGTTATCGTAGGGAACGATAACAATTGCATATGAATAATAGTTTCCTCCAAGTGTTTCTCGGTAAACTTCACAACTCAACCGGTGCACGCAACGGAAGAGGTTTCGCTAAAAAATTTGTCGATCTTTATAGTAATAATAATAATAATCAGTGATGATCGATGAATTCAATATCCGACGCAAACAATCGGTCGAAACGGTTGAAATAACGGTAGTAACGTTCATATATTTTTCATGATCCTTTAATATTCCTTTAACATTTTAATATAGCCAATAGACTATAGCCAATATTTTATATTTGTTTTTTTTGGATGAAATCAATTCGCATTATTCAAGAGATAAATATCTACTGTCATTACGAAATAAAAATTCTTGTTCATGTAAGACGGATATGTATATAATATATTATATGGATGACTTTGATTCCGAAAAAGTAACTTTTAAAGCAAATAGTCAAAGGACTTTTAGATTTTAATAAAAAACTGAAAGTCAAATAAAAATGATCTTTCGAAAAAAAACTCAAAGAAATCCATCATCGGTTATCTCTATAACAGCAATGGGTGTAAACAAATAAACATCTCATAAAAAATACGTTTAGATTTTTTCATCGCATATGTCTTGTTTTCAAATAATCGTCGTAGCAAAATATTTATACGGCAACCGATCACGATGCATGATGCAACAATAGTCAAACATTACTTATATGCATGTGCTCAAATATATTGTATTTAGTAAGAGAACTTACACAAGTATTTTAAACGATGTTACGCAAATACTCTTCATTACAAATGATTTCATTGTGTTGTGTTTTATTACTAATCAATAGGAGCTACTCGTGTGTTTGTAAAACAATTTTGCTTCACACAAACGGTTTTATACGTACTATTGTTAACGGTTCATGCGCGTGTTGAACAATAGCAAAAAAAAAAAAAAAAAACGTAAAAAAAATGTAGACACACGGTCTGAGAATAATGTGTTCATTTTTAAACAAAATCGTCAAAACGATGTACGTGCAGTCGTTGAGCCTTTATACTCTCAATCCATAATCGCAAACGTCAAACCTCCTTCTCTCTTTCTCTTTTTCGCTGTACGTATAATATAATAAAGTAATATATTTATTTTTCTTTCCGGAAGGGAGGAGGGTAGGAGAGTAGGACGTTTTATCGTGTCTACATAAACTTCAATAATAAACAAATATTTCTTCGTGATAAAGGATTATCTCCATTGACGACCGCACGTACACGAGTCCGCGTTATAACAATAGCCACTGTAAAATTCACAGATTATAATAAAACGCTGAGAATCGCTCGCGCAGCCTATAACTCGTTTCCCCAGAGTACTTTTTTTATTCGTTCGACCGATGTGATGTTATGGATTTTTATTTCCCACTCGGAAATAGGTCTCCTGTGATTTTTCCGTACATCATGATCCGAAAATTCCGTTTAACATCATTGTACATCATTCGACGACGGGACGAATTTAACTGTTATTCGGATAGAGTCATGGAGACAATTTAGAACAGGGGTCTTTGGGAATACGCGTACAACGTTATCAACATAAATAATCCGAAATTATATTTATGTACACCGGAACATACGTAGATAACACTGTACTAATAAATAATACTATTTGCATTCCATACAACATTCGAGACTAAAATACGGATAGATATTAAAGTTAAATTATTAAACCAATTTTATTTTTAATTACTAATATAAATTTAAATAATAATTATTTTATTAAATAACTACAATCTTAAAAACGTATTATTTATGTTTTTAAAGATGTTAATGTTTTTTTTCTTTATCTATACTTATTTATTAATAAGTTACTATTTTATAGATAAATTGTATATTAACAAAACAAATATTCTAAATTCTGTAAATCTATTGTATGAAATACAGAATAAAATGCATATTGCACATAATTTTAAATGAACAGCTTTAGAAAATAATAATGTTACACGACTTCTATTTTTAAAAAAAATGATTTAATAACAATTGTTGAGTGTTGTACGCTTATTGATTTTTCGGTTTATTAAATAAAAAAATAAAAAATAAAAAAGTTATGTAATTTTTTTGAGAAAAATCCAACAAACTACACAAACAATCGCGCAAAGCGTTACGCTGTACAAAAAAAAAATGTGGTTGTACACTTCTAAAATAGTTTTAAATTGGCTTGGATATGAAACGCGCGAATTATTTTCACGATTTCAATTATAAACACAATAGATACTACTTTTAATTATATACACGGACAGTGGTCGTATAATAGTGGTGTAGGTACTATTGATTTTTTCTATGCATATTGCTTGGTTTTGGAAAACAACTTTCGCGATAAAATTCAATTGCTCACGTACTAACCCGAACAGGCCGCGAAACGCCTACAAAACGTATAGACGAACTGTAGCGCACACCGATTTCGATGACACGCTCTTACCGTTTCGCGGTGACTAATTTTCAGCCGTCGGCGAAATTATAGTTTTCGTGTTGAAACGCTGCGATGGACGGCGGAGCGAGGCCGTGCACCCTTTACTTCGCTGTCCGTCGTGTCGGCCTTCGTTCTCGACGGGTTTTTATTTACTAGCGCATTAATTCGATTTGCTAATACTCGCGGGTCGGAACGCGGCAACAGGTACACGCGGTTCGTGTCTTTATACCGCGGGCGAACGTTCGTAACTAGATTAACTACACCAAGTCCCACGGTAAACATTACGGTGCAATTAGTTTAATTACTATTCGGCGAACTCGGATGTCGTTCAAAGCCGCTCTGGGGAACGCGATTCGCAAAAACTTTGTCCATTCCGAGTAACCCAATAGCTTCGAAACGACGTCGAAAACAATTAATTAGATTTCGGAATATTATTTTACGAGCACCTAGGCACCGTATAATAGCGCGGAACGTACGATAACCACGGTACGGAGGGAGCGTCCGGCAGCTCAGCGAGACGTTTTTTTTTGCCGTACAAAATCGTTTCACCGACGAGACGCCATCGACGCGAACGCGAACACGTTCGAGCACACCAACAGACACGCTCTGGACGGATTCGCAGCAGTAGCTGATCTACAGTGGAGAAATATGGGGATATAGATCCCCCCCCCTTTCCGTGAGCCGTGGCTTAAAACATGTTTTTTGCGACCAATGCGATTTTTGCGTTCACAATTTAAATAAAAACCATTTTTTTATCATTTCGTTTTCATTATTTCGTATAGGATACACGTATCTAACTTCATATAAGATTACGGATACACATCTCATACTTATATCATGAGCCGGGGTACAGCCATATAGTGTATGTAATGGAGTACTATTACTCTTAGGGTACAGCTGAGCTAACATTCTCTACATTAAAAATACAAGAAACTTACTTGAGAAATTCTACCTGTCGGGTATTTATGTAGTATATATTAATGATTAACACATTTTAACATATTTTTATTTTCTATTTTTTTTTTTTTTATATAAAGGCGACTGAATGGGCTTACCGTGTTGTCTGTTCATAGGACAATACAAGTGAAATCCGATAAAGTAATTTATGTAATGGCACAGTCATCAAGAAAATTAAATATTGTTTTGTAAATTTAGTAGAATAAAGGTTATATACCTATACATATTATGTACGAAAATATTTTATATCCCCACTCATTAGAAAATCCTAGATCCACCACTGTGTCGCAGAACTCGGACGAACTCACGTGAACGGATCAAGGTGGCCACACACTAAGGTTTTGTTTGTTCATGTACGGCGTACGGTATAGTTCGGACGACGTACACCGAAAGTGTGCGGGCAATAAAACTGATGCAAAACACCTTCAACGGAATACACACCGAGGAGTTTGATTCTTCGTGTCCGTGTTCGGCGTTCGAAATGAAGAAAACCGAAAGTGTATGTCCGTATTCGATGTTCGAACCGTAACCGTAAATTTTTCAGATCTTTTCGGTAGCTAATATTTAGTCAGATTTCTCTTTTAGTTTTAAGGACCAATGTCATATGGCAGTAGCTGCTAAAGCTAAATTTACGGTGCGCGAAACAGGAGCCATAATATGCGGAACTGCGGAAACTAGAGCGTTCATAGGAAAACCGATGAATAATAAATGTAGCGTGTGATCATTTTCGGTTTTTGAATAAAACGGAAAACGGTCGGTGTTGTTACGATACAAAATGTCCATCGACGTACGAACAAAAATGATGTTCAAACTACACCGTGCACCGTACGCGGTCAAACAAAACCTTAGCGTTTACACGTTTTGTTCCAACATCAACTGGTGCACTGTATATGTACAGTACAACGTATGCTTGCTGGTCCGTGTAGGCTTATGGGTTGTGTGCGGTGAAAAATGGTCACGAGCGTGTACAGTTTTTTTTCGTTTTCAAAATTACTATACCCGCTGAGCCTACCGTAAACGTGGTAATAAAAGTGACCGTTTTCAACGTGTTGGACCTACAGAACACAGTGTCATTAAGAACGGCACACGGGCGGCCGACGAGACCAGTATTACTTTATTTGATGACCGATCTGCTGAAAACGGCTAATTTATCTATCGAAGAGCGTCGAATTCAAGTAGCATGAGGATTACAGGAATCCTGGTTCAAACAAACACGGCCAAACGATATAGGACCGATGCGAAGCAGTGGTATAAACATGTTGGATCGTACCAAAATTTGAATAAAAAAATTGTCGAAAAACCATTCGTCAATTTTCAAAATTTTCAAATTTTTACAAGCTACGAAATGTTTTATAATTATTTTCAAAAAATGTTCAAAACACCGCGTGTGTATTATAGTTTTCAAAAAATAAATTTATCTGAGAACGTTTGATTTGTTGATCCATATCAAGCGACTTCCTCATTACCCTTCGAATAGTGTTATAAAACATTATTTCGAAATCTGCAACGAAACAGGTCGTTCATCATTACTTTCAGTTTTTCGTGGTGATCAAACTTTTCATTCTCACTCTTTTGTTGAAGTTAGGTTTTGAAAACCATGATAATTACAGTGTTAATGAAACAATAAATTAATTTTTTTTTTAATCGTTGTTTCAAGCTTTTGTAAGATATACGACCAGCGTATAAATAGAAAAAATGAGAAACGACTTTTTTCGGTAACGATTTTTATAAAATAGCTTATAATACTTTTATATGATTTAATTATTTCTTTCACCATCAGTAAAAGAGCGAGTTGTAATGTATGCAGAAATAGTAAATTGGCGTTTTTCAGAAATTAATAAACATATTTGGTTTATTGGAATGACGTCGGTAATCGAATTGATAATATTTTTATTTACGTAATCGGAATTCCAAAATATACATTCCACAACACTTTTTAATATAGAGTTGTTTTGTATTTGGTCTCTCCGACATTTGCAATTCTAAAATATGTTGATTAGTGATATTTTTTCACAGTGCACTTCGTTTATTTCGCATTCACTGTTTTCCGTCACACATATCATCAAATATTCTAAAAATCGCACCGTAAATATTATAGACAATTTTTAATATAAATATATGGTCGTCTCATCTCAATGCCGAAAAATAAAACAGATATAAACGTCAGACGAGATATTCAATAATAGAAAAATGTCATATATATATATATATATATTTCTGTTTAGTTATGAAACAAATATCTCGCTCTAATAGGTTGCATTCAAATATTTTTCAATATATACGTCTATTTTCTTTAGATAACCGAATGTGAATATTACCTTTGCGGTTTTATGAATCCAGCATATAGATTAAACTACAAATAATCGAAAATCTTAAAATAAAATTTCATCCTGCCGGAAAGAAAAGTACATATTTTATTTCTTTGAAACTTTAAACGGTTATTTCATACGCAACATTGCGGATAGAATGTTATTAACGGTTTCAATATGATACCTTTTATACTAGAAGGAAACTATTAATTTTTGAGAAACATTCGCGAACGTTTAGGTCATATTATAAATAATAAACTAGTAGATTCATTTTTGATATTACATATTACGATTAAACCACACACGGTGCGTACAGAAATGTTTGAAATATTCTGAGGGAATTTAAAGCTTTTGCACGATTTATCATTCCAATCCCAATAATAATAATAATAATAACAGAGTCGATTCCTTGAAGTTCAATTGAAAGGACAACATTGAAATATATTAGTACTTTGGAAGTAAAAACGAATGAATAATATTTTAATTAATTTATATTATAGCAACGTTTCAATAAAAATATGACCGCATTAGATTAATGAAAACGAAGCATATTAATTTTAACATTTTCCCGGACCTTTTTATAGTTATATCTATTCTATTTAAACATTGAAATCAATCTTTCAGTTAAAGAAGAAATCGGTAAACAGTTATAATTAATTTTCAAACCGTATTGATTAATTTCCTAGAACATCGATATTGTAACATTGTTTATATATTTGGTTTCCATACTGTTATTGGAGCATTTAATATTATGAGTTGCAACAACATTTTTGCTTTATAGTCTTTTTCATTAATTCTAAAGCTTTGTTTTCTTCCAAATTGGCGAAAAAAAATAATGACTTATAAAAAACAATGTTTTTGATGTTCAAATACTTTTATATTTTTCTTAATATTAAATTCTTTATATTTTACTTTTTTATAATACGTCAATAACAAATTTTTTATTATAACAACATTTTATTAAATTGTAAATACATTAATTTTAACCTGTATGATATAGATGGAAGTATATCGAAAGGAGCATTGACATATATAGCAAGGGAAAAAGACCAAGGGAAAGACCGCGGAAAAGATGGAAGGACAACGTCAAAGAATTATTAGAAGACATTGGAGTGGACTGGGAACAGGCATATGGTAGAGAGAGATGGAAGGAAATAGTTTTGGCGGCTAAGAGTCTAAATGGCTCGTAAAAGCCTTAGAAAAAAAAAATATGGTATAGAAGTATAAGGCTTATGACATTTTTATAGTTATTTTTATCATCAGTTCCGTTTATACATTTTAAAATGTGCTTATTAATTGGATGTTACTGATATTATATTGTTTTAGAAAAATATAAAAAATTTTGGAATATATATTTAAATATGTACAGTGCAAACCTCCCTTAACGGACACTTCCGAATAGCGGACGTTTTTATAGGAATGGGGACATTTTCACTACTTTTATATAGGAATACCCCTAAATACCGGACACTTTTATGGCAATTTAATTTTGATTTTGAAAATTTTTATCGTAAATATAGAATAATCGTTGAATGCCAATTTAATCTAATTACTATGTATTATAAATTATTATACAATTATAGTTTATATTATCTGTCCATTGATTCATCGAGTCGATGAAACATTTTTCTAGATAATTTTCTGTGAAGTTATATGTATGTATGTATGGCTATACAAATTTCCATTACTTTACTTGCAACTTCATGTTCAGTAGAAAAATTTTTCCGGTAATATTTTCTATATTATATTTCTAATTTTTTATTCTGTATATTATTCTTATAAAATAAATTGTCATTATATTTTTAGTACATTATGTCGTTTAAAGATACGGCTAAGAAACACAATGGGAAATGAAAGTTTAAGTTGTTTAGATCTGATTAATATTCATCAACAAAGATACGAAATTAAGGAATTTTTTTAACACCAATTAGAAGGTATTATTGAAAAGTTTAGATTCAGTTTTAGGCGGTTGGTATTACTTTTCAATGATTAATAATGTATTAATGTAAACAATAATATACATTTTTATTAGAAGTAATAAACAAAATATGTTATGTTTTAAAAATATTTTGTTATACCTATCATTGATGATAAATTATATATATCATTTAATTAGTGTTAGGGGATGTGAGAGGCAAAGCCTCCCCACAGCTTATATTGACACTGAAAAAATTTTGCACCTAGTGAGCTACATCTTTGCGGGCATGCCTGCCCCTCCCCCTCTAAATAACGGACAAAATTATGGTGACCAAGAGTTCCGGTATTTAGAGGTTTCACTGCATTATCTTACCGTTTGAAAGTAAATATCTTATACTCGAAACTAATAAAATCTTTAAAGGAAGATAAGAACAAATTTAATACGGTACAATTTATTTTCAATCCATGAGAAATTTTGATTCGCAATTATAATATCAATAAAATAATAATAATACAAATCATAATAAAATAATCGTTCAAAACGGTGGAAGAACATTTTTTAATGTCAACGGTGTTAAAGATAGAAAATAATTAAAAGAAAAATATGTTATATCGTTCCGGAAAAACATAAGTAACTAATTTGTAGTTTGAAACAATTGTAGTTCAGTATATACAGATATACTTGTAATCATTGGGCATACATTTTTTTCATCGTCAATTATTAATTTTATTCATTTTATTCGGTAATAATACTTACTGAAGAATGGTTACAACAAACGCCTAGCATCTCAAATGATGTTCATAAAATTTCTTCAAACCGACTATTTGTCGTAAATAATTAAACACCTGGAGTGTTATGTTGTATATTAATGTATATATTGATGTATATGTTATATTATGTTGTATTTGCATAATATAATACAACAGATCCTTAAACGATGGGATTGTGGACGAGCAAATAATGACGAAGGCATTGGATCTTTTCGTCTTGCTCCAGACCAATTGCGCGACACGGTAGTTTCTATAGAAACTAAAAAGATGTTAAATAGCGTCTGATTTCTAAAACTTGTTTTGAGCGGGGTGTAGTTGTAGTGGTGGTAGTAGTAGTAGTATACTCGAAAGTGCGATGAATAAAATCACGTACGCCTTTATCATACAACGTTTATGCAGCTAAGCTCAACCCTATTGTTAGGCGTAACAACTGCTACACTCAGAAAATAAGGGGTCGGTGGGTATTATATCACGTAAGTTAAAATAATAAACTTGAGACTTATTAATTATAATTATTGTTAAGATTAAATAACGAAAATTTAATTTTTAATTTCCAGTTTTTCGAAGGGTGTGTGATTATAATAATATCCGCCATGTCTGTATAGTACGTCTCGGGTGCCATGACACATAATGTTATTCAAATGACATCCGCAGAGCAGTCGGCGCTAAAGAGCACATTGTAATATATACGGCGATTCTGCATGTGATGTTTTCTTCAAGTGAAGTTTCTTTTCTTTTTTGAGAGATGATAGAGGTATCATCTTATTTAATTATAATTCGAATATCGTACGTGTCAAGTAAGGCTGGGCAGTATCATAGATACTAGTATTTAAGATACGTATCTGAGATATAACTGTATATTGTATCAAGATACATTATTTTAATGTATCTGGTATTGTAGATTTAAATACTTTTTTAACTTCTATCTAGTATCTTTATATGATTAAAGATACTAGATATAATCTATTGCTATATAATAATAATTAATAATAAATTAGAATAAAGTTTTTCACGTCGAAGGCATTTTGATAAATGAACAATATATACAATATTTGATCATAATAAAAATTATATTACTTATAATCTTTATTTTGAGCAAATTTTGTAATCAGTAAGTTACACATATCCAGTTTATAGGCAGAATGTTTTCTTAATTTTATCGCTCTAAACATTTATTTTAGACTGTGTGATTATGCAATGATTGGTTCATATTTTCTGTCTACACGGTATTTGTGTAGTATCGTCCGATTTTAAGTATCTATTACTAAAAACATGGATAATAATGTAATTGTTAATATTCCAAAATTCTTAGATGGAACATTCTGTACAATATTAAATTTTGATGAAATAATAAATGTGAATTGAAAATTGAAATTAGTCTCTTTATAAGGTAACCAGGAATTTATTTTAAAACATGGGATATAACATGTAAAAAAACTTTTACTATAATATTACATATCATATTTTTAAATTTAAACATTTAATAGTTAATAAACATTGCAAATTATAAATATATTTAATTATTTTTTATTGTACCTAATGTAAATGAATAAACAAACAAATAAATAAGTATAAATAAATGTATATTTTATATGTATCTCAGCTATCTGTATCTTGTATCTAGTATCTTTAAAAATATCGAAGTAACTTGTATCTTGTATTTAGATACTTTTTTTTAGGTATCATGCCCAGCCCTGGTGTCAAGTGCACCAATCGAATACCTATATGCTAATTAAATAATAACATTTATTTTGGTTTTTTTTTACATTAAATTACTTTAAATTAGTGATACTTTTCAATTGAAAAAAAATTGATAATTGTATTTTAGTACTAGTAGATAGTGATTCAATAATGCTTAATTTTTAGTTATAGTATACTGTAAAATTATGAGCGAAAACTATAAACATAACGACCGGAAATATTAGCCATGATAAGATGATGAGAATGCAATTATTAATATAATAAAATTATCAAACGAAAACGACAGCAAATGTGTACCCTAACCACTAATACCAATCGAATAGGAACGTATCAATATATCGATTAGTGAACACTAATTGTACATTGAAAAATAGTTTCAAAATGCCCTTTTCGCGATGAGACGAGTGATGATTGGCAAATCTCCATTTATTTTTAAAGAATTAGGACCACAATTGAAAAAGAAATAGACGTTTATCTGAAACTTCTCAAGTCTTCGAGTGATTTGAATTCAAATTAAAATCAATAAAATCAAATATAGGAGACATTTCATTTTGAACAAAAAAATATATATTAATAGACCGTTAAGCTATCATCTGCGCAATTTGCTTGCGAGTTTTCGTTCGGGTTCCCGCATGAGAAGAAATGACGAACCAATGATCGCTTCTATTGTTCTTAGCCGGACGTCGGTAAACTAATTCTTGAGTGTTGCTGATACGCACGGACCCTTCGTCGAACACGTGGTCGTTTCGTTTGCGGTCCGAGTGCCATTTATCGCGTCCTACTTGATTCCTGCGGCTAGTGATTTAGTGAGACCCTCGATATTTTTTCTCGTACTTACTCCAGTGCACGACAATATGGTAATAATGGTTTATGCGAAACGACCGTTGAAAATATTCACATCAAACGTAAAATTAGTTCACTGTTGGTTTTTGTTCAGCGTTTTTATTCATTTTTTATTTTTATCAACCGTCTATAATGAACGATTACGACGTGAAACAATTATTATTTCACCCGAATGGTGCACAATAGTCGTCTTGTCTTAGCTCAAAAATATATAAAAACCGTCCGGAACGAAAACGTGAAAACGCACCACTATTCTATGTACTCTCGAAATGTCCTGTAAAAGTGTTAAGAAAAGAACCTAGTGATTTTCCCGTACAAGACGATACTGGTTGGTATTAATACACCTCAAAATACCTACATGGACGTTGAGTAACTACAAATGACACCGAAAAGTTAGTAGGGTGGTAGTGATTGTACTTGGACCGATTGCATTGGAATCGTAATAATCCAAAACCAGGGTCGTATTTAGTGGGAGGTAGTGTTTAAATTTTAACGAATTCAGAAAAATATTATTGCTTAATATTTTTATATAATAAGTATAATATCATAAACATTTGCCAGAATTATTTTTATAATTCATTGTCGATCTATACAATTATTACAAAAATTATTATTTTGTGAAATAAATACATTTAAAATACGGGGTGGTAAAAATATTGAACCAACCCCGCATATTGAAAATATTTTCACTAATCAAACAAGTATCATAAATATTATGAATAGTATGTGAGAATAAAATTCTCATGTACGAAAAACAATGTGCAGGGAAATAAGCACTGAGAATTAGTGTTGATATTTGTTCTAGGAAAGATAAGTCGTATGAATTGTTATGGAAAACAAATTTTACAATAGTCAGCCGAATCAGAGTTCTATTATCTACTTTGGTCAGAAAATAATTCTCTCTCTTTCTCTCTTTCTTACATCATTAATGTATCGGGAACATAATATAAAGAACAAAATGTAGACCCGACAAGTTTTGTTTTCCAAGTCTGAATTTAACTATTTTTCTGTCACTCAAAACATCCTTAACCAATTGTTGTAATTTATTCCTGCAACAGGGCCAAAAAGGGTGAACTCTTTTAAAGTTCTCCGATAAGGTCAACCGTTATAGACTTCTAAATGAAGCTATCGTTCTATAAATGGCAACTACTATTTATCAACAAAAGTATATGGTTATAACGCTGTACAAAATCAGCGATTCAACCATAACTAATTTTCAGTAGAACCACAATCTCAAAAGCAGACGATTGTACCCAACGTCACTGCCTGACGGTCTTCCATATGGTAATGCGAACGAATTGGCTTTTAATGGAAACATTATTAAATATTATTGCAAAATATAGCCGTAGAAACCATAATAATAAAAATAACGAAATAAGAAAAAACTCTGTACATACATATCGCATTATTATTTCGGTTCAGTTTGTACGACATTGATATGTGTGTACAATGTACATACGAATACGGTTCACATGTTTCGTACGAGCTCCGTTGGGCAATTTCAAAATATGACGTTTTCGAAGCGTACATCGATCGTATTGTAACTATGATGTTATGGCATTTCGACGTAACATACACGAATGAGCATTAAACAGAAAGACTTATAACTATTGATGCGGTACTGTAGGACGAACGATTCGAATGCATTTCTAACTCTGATAATATATAATCCAATTTGAAAACAAGTAGGCGGCTGGTAGACGATATTCACTTACCGTTGATTGTAAACCTAGCACCATTTCTCTGTGATTGCAGCTTGAACGAGATTTCTAACCTAGTCGTTAGATCGTGAGCGACAACATTTTATTGTTATTTTCAACTCGAAGATCCCATCGTAAAACGGAATACCAATATCGTATATGTTGTGCCGAATCGTAATATTCGAGAACATTTCTTTCGTTGCGCGTGATCTTAATGACTCTCGTATAAATAATACTTAACCTTTGCATTGGTTTTTTTTATTCACGATAAAAAATGCATAGTTTTTTCATTCTTATAATTATCACTTATCAAGCTTCATAAATTATTCAAGCTTGAACAACGTAGAATGAATATGATTGGGAAACAAATGTGAAACATTTCGATTGCAACGGGTATCCCATGCGTATTATTCCGGTGTTGTATTAAAAGTCGGGAACGAATTATCATCGACCGCACTGAAAACCCAAACGGATGTTGTGTGCACAGAATATTATACTTAGTAATCGGAAGCAGGGGCGTAATTACGGGGGAATATGGGGGATAGATCCCCCCCCATGAGCTGTATTTTTACAGTCAACTCGCGGTATAACGAAGTTCGATATAACGAAAACCTCGATATAACGAATAAAACTGTCGGACCCTTGAAAATCTCGTGATATAACGAAAAATTAAATATATTTTGGTCCCTTAGATATAACGTAGATTTTTCGGTCAAAGTTCACGCAATGTAACGAATTTTTACAATTTTGGAGATTGATACTCCACATCTTACAAGTTTGTTTCGGCTATTATTATGTGATAAGATGTTCATGTATCGTTTATATGATACACGTCTGTTAAATGTAAATTGTATTAAATATAAACATAAATTTGTTGTTATTGACAAAGATTTAGCTTGGAGTTCTCAATAATAATGAGATTTTGACTAAAATTGGTGACGAAGAGCTTGAATGTAGCAAAATTAGGTCGCCACACTGTCTTAAATTGTTTAAAAATACATGATATTGACGACAGTGTATTTTGTAATATTCTAAATTTGGACAACACTATTAATCGTGTAAGCGCAAATAGATATACACACACAAAAAAAAAAAACTGATTTTTAAAAAAAAAAAAGAAGTATGTATGTAATAAACAAAAATGTATGAATGTATCTTATAAAATATTTAATAATAATCTAATATTATATGTCGGTATGTTATTATAAAAATCTAATAAAATATAAATTTTCTTTTAAAAATCGTTTAAACAAATTCTGTTGATTTATGCTTTTGATATAATGAATTTCGATATTACGTACTTTTTGCTCGGTCCCTTGAAATTCGTTATATCGCGAGTTGACTGTATATTGTCTTAAATCTACAAATAGCTCAAATATAAACTTATAAATTATTACGAAACTAAAAAAAAAAACCTGGTTTTAAATATTTATCCGTAAATGTCTATGTTTTCTTTATTACATCAAATTGTCAAAATATTCTTTTAACCAACATTGAAAATAGTAATGTGGATCCTAAGGTTAAAATTTTAAAAAAATTGTGTGCTACACGATGGGTGCAGCATTATGATGCGATAACAGATTTCATTAAAGTATTTGCATTCGTAGTTGAATCATAGGTACAGAAAATATTCCTAATTGGAATGATTCCACCGCAACGTAAGCTAATATACTATTAAAACTATTGATTCAGAATTTCTTGTATCTTTACAAGTTATACAAGTAAATAGTAATTAATAAATATAATTAATTTTATTTTATAACAAAATATTTTTCCAATTGGTTTTTTTTTATTTGGATTACCATTGTGTAAGTTGTTACAAAAAGAAAAAATGATTTAAGAGAAGCAGTAAGCATTGCTGAAGATATTATATTTTTATATTTATTTATTTTATTTATTTATTTTTTTTTAATATTTTTTTACTAAAAAAAATCAGACTAAATTGTGATACTGAATTTCACAAGCATTGCCCCCACAAGTTTGCCATACAAATTTATTTTGATCCCCCCCCCCATGAAACATTCTCAATTACGCCACTGATCGGAAGTTGTGTGACAAAAGTCTGATTTAAGCTGCAGCCGTTTTCCATACGAGACAATACGTCCAGCGTATAAAAACGATATCGAAAAAACCAAGCAAGTCGATTTGATGTCGAAGAAACGGCGCATTGCAACGGTAATGAAAAACGCGCTTTGCGTGGTCATACTATCGGTAAATGTAATAATAATTTATTCTCGAAAAATTGGAAAAAGCGAAATTATATCACACCTGCACGATGCACACGGTGGTAACCACGGAAACAGAAGTGGCGCAGACCGACGGACACGACAGTACGGTTAGTACTTTTTTAATTACTAATAATTTTTGTAATTATTTTCAACTAATTTGGTAGTTGTAACTCTATTAAATACCGTTATTAGGTTAAAACTCAATAAGTATGATTGTATATTAATTATTAGAAAAAAATTCTCGAGAATAGTATTTGATTACTGATCTATGATAGGGCGTAACTTTAACATTTTTCCTCGGCGTAAAAATTCCTAGTTCGACCTCAGCGTGCAGGTACGTGCAAAGACTTGCGCGCGCAAGACCAGAAGACCCGTGGGGGTTTGCTCGACTCATGTGTGATAAACAAAAACCAAAAAAACTTCTATTCAATTCCGCCATCGGACGAGTAATGTGCAAGCGATAAAGGCCGACGTGATCGTACGTACGACGTGTCGATGTACGATCGTAACATTACACGGTCGTACCGTTCGAAGATAAACGTGTTAATGAGCAATAATAATATTATGCAATAGTATGATGTCGTACACAGTGCTCGACTTAGCAAAATCAAAGAAGGGAGGCTCTGATTACTTTAAAAAAAAAGAGCGTCCCCAAAACTTGCTAAGCGTTTTAATTATAACGAAATAACTGTAGGAGGATGTTAACATTTCTGAAAATTAGTCTAGTTACTCCCCCCCCCCCCCCCCCCGCGTTTACCCATGAGTCGAACACCGTATTATGATCAGTCGAAACGGTTCGCACGTTAGAAACATTCTCGTGCCACAGACAAAAATTATGCACGAGTCGATGATAAGATTTGAAACGATTCGATTTTATTCATTTATTGTCCCATGATCAGTTTAGCTACGTCGAATCTATTGCTTGCAGTAATATTGGTATGCATGTGATGTTTACGCATGAGAGTAAATCCATTGTGGATTGAGGGATACATGTTTTCGTCAAAAGAATAGATTTATTTTTTTTTTTTCTGAAAATGTTTAATGATTTAGTAATAATTTTAGCACAATCGATGGGATATTTTAAACAGTACACACAAAATTGTGATGATTATCCAACACTTTTTTTCTATTACTTTTTTTTTTTTTATTGAACTTTAGCTTCGACAACAACGGCCATTAGCTTTTTCTGATTAATATTAACATTATTTTACAATACGTTTGATATATACGACTAGTAAACGAGTATAGCAACTTATGAGTTACTATTATTATTATTATTATTAAAATTATATGTATTTAAATATTTCTGTGCTCTTGAAAAATTCGGTGATGCTCTCGAGTTTACATTTGAAACCAATTGTTCCGATGTGGATATCACAACCCA
The DNA here is from genome assembly GCF_003268045.1 of Sipha flava. Taxonomy (NCBI): domain Eukaryota; kingdom Metazoa; phylum Arthropoda; class Insecta; order Hemiptera; family Aphididae; genus Sipha; species Sipha flava. The sequence goes on along the minus strand of NW_020271716.1, from coordinate 1,073,159 downwards.
TTCCATCTGAAAATCACAGTGACGTCAACTTTCCGAAAACAGGATTTATAAATTATAAATGTTGATAATTTCATGAGCATAAATTTGTAACACTGTTTTGCAGTTTCTTAAAAATTACCAGTTTTTTATGTAATATAGATAAGTGTCGAAATCAAGAATGTTTAATCGTAGAGGGTTATAAAAATAACTTTTTAAAGACAACCTACACACAACATTCTCCTTGTGAAAAACGTAATTATTCATAAATTAATCTGTGGAATAAAGTATCATATTAACATAAACTAATAAAGTAAAACATTTAAGATTTTCCTTTTTATTTCCTAATAATGTGATTTATATTTCAATATTCGTATTTAAACTTGGAATTCGACTAAGACAACGTAATATAAATGCACCTCGTGAGAGGTGAAAATATATTCACTTATTTTAACTACGCTTCCGATATGAGTAACAAAGTAACTAAAGAGAAAAAAATAAGCAAATACATTTTTACATTTATGCATTATAAAACCATTAGTATTCTCGATAGGTTTTAGAGTACAAAAAAATATAATCAAATACTAAATAACGCATGTAATGAAAATACATTTGCAGTATAATCCATTTTACAGTCACTATATACCACAGACTTATTTTTCAGGCTATGTAAAAATCTGCCCCTTCCTCTTACTGAAAGTTATTTTAAGCGTTTCAAACGCTGGTAAAAATATAAACTTAAACGTATAAAAACTATTTATTTCAAAATTACATTTTTTTCCATAAACAATATGACTAATTAGCCATTTGTTTATTGTTATTACTGTCTACATAATTAAAATTTTAAATAAATTTAATACAACACTTGAAATGTTTTTAGAAAAAAATGTAAATAATTTAAATAAACAAATATATAATCGTACACTTTAATGAGGAAGCAAAATAAATTTTATAAAAAATTATAATCGACATATAATTTATCACAATATAATTTAATTCAGACTTACAAACGATATGATTGTTACACATACTTGTATACTCGTGCCGCGGTGTATTCGACAGCTTTTATCAAAATATTAATACTTTGTGTGTGATCGCAATGAAATGCAAATATTTTAAAATTTAATAACGATGAAATGAAGACATTCAAGTACGGAGTGCAACCTTTAGATATATTAATAACATGATTACATTGCATTTTCCTGGTACAATTTTCTGTTAATGATGCAATTTGAATATTTTAGCGCTCAGAGTGATTTCGTTTGGTGATCAAACGAAGTTCAATACAATAAAAATGTATGCACAGGTATATGCCTAAATACTTCACGTCTTTTGATATTTTGGTTTACGATTGGAAAACGTCAAAAATATTATTATTTCTAATATTTTCAGTTGTACCGTATTACATTTCTCGTTTCAAAAATAATCTAAAATACGATTAAAAAAAAAAGCATCTCAACCGACCGGTATTAATTTTTGAAATACTTATATTGAAATATTTTTTGACATTGATTTACATCTATAGAAAAAAATATCTACGAATAAACGTACGTATAAATATATTTTAAAACTCTATTTATGATGTGCTTATACACCTATAGTTATACGTTACTTCGTTGTCTGTACAAAATATTATGGAGCTCATAAAAGATTATTTTATACATCCGTATAGCACTGCCACAATAGAGTTAAATTTAAATTTATTGATCCCTGTACGTGGGTTAATCGTCTGGGTAATTAAGTAGAGATTTTATGCGCAGCTTAATATTAAAGCGATTCCAATAATTAGAACTGACGAGTATAATGAAAAATAACGAAATTTCACATTTTTATATTATATTCTATTGTTCATCGTTACGTGCGACAGAAAAAAATTCAAAATTTTAAAATATGTGACGGTAAGTAAATGGTTGTACTAACCACTAAAAATTCCCTGGAAAAAACGTTTAAATGCCTATCGATTATTCGGGAACCAAAATTTAAAGTGACCACTGCGCAAATAAATTTATATCAACATTGTACATGTGTATTGTGTCGACCAAATGCATTATTGATTGTTCAATGCGCTTATTGTTGTCGTGCAACACGTGTTTACATTATACATTGGTATTTTGATTTTAATTAAAACTATCAGTAAACCGCAATATCGTGTGGGATCCATTTGAAAACGTATTTTTTATTCCTTCTTAATTTATGTGTATATAATTTTATACATACGACTATTAACGATTTCATCATTTTTAGTTAATATTGACAGTGTATGACATTTATTATTAACTTTTAATTAATTTCGTGCACAAAACTCGAACAGGCTTGTACATTCAAATTATTTTCAATTTGCATTGAAATTGTTCCGTATATTCGTCGTATTCATTCATATTTTGAATGTACCGCCATATATTTATTAATATCTCATCAAATCAATTCCATTTAGATGGAGCGAATCGTTACAGCGTAAGTGATTTTATTATGTTCGTACGGGTCAACGAAGTACTCAAATAGTGTAACTTAACACAAGACATTCATTTAAAGATGGGCTTGACAGCACTGTACGCTGCAGCCATTTTAATATACGATCCAAGCACAACTACACTACATCCAGTGACGTCTCTAGACCCTTTCATAGTAGTGGTAGGAGAGGCGAAATTCAAACAGTTATTCATGTTTAGGTATTTTTATATTGTGATAAACATAATAAATAATAAAAAGTCTGAAGAAAAAAATGACATGTAACGAACGATTGCTCCAGTCGATCCTGATTACACCATAAAAATCAATTGATATTTCAGAATAACGAAATTATAAGATATTATGTGACAACGAAAACGATGGATATTATATTGCAGGTTGAGTTCAATGTACTAATTCGTTATCTCGTTCAATAATTTTTACCCTATAATCTAGTGGCAGATAATATTAAAGGAATAAAGACACACTTGGATTCATGAAATCAAACAGACGACTGTCTTGTACCCTTATTGTCGAGTTTAATACGACTGTAAATAATAAATACGAATTCGAACATGAACATATGGAAGCGTCACAATCTTTCTTTTTTTTTTTGTATTTTTGTAAAAATAAAGCTTTTGCAATTGAAATATAATAAAATATAATAAGAAACAATATAAAAATAGTTTGAGTGGAAAGTTTTTTAGTTATTACTGAGTTCTATTATTCTATATTTCCTATTTTGAATGAATACTTCTTTTCATATACTTTTAAATTGAACTATAATGGCTTTATTCAAAATGTCTATTAAATATACTGAAATTATATAAATAATAAATATATCTGCAGCATTCATAGGAATTTTACATTAGCGTGATAAATATTAAATTTAAAAAGAAATATGAATTATTTTAAATATATGGTTTTAGTAGAATGCTGTCACAGAGAACTGCAAAGGAGTATTGTACATTTTATTTATTATTAAATAAAGTTAGTTTTTATTAGTACATAAAAACACAAGTATTGAAATGTGAATGATATTTTATTTACTAATATATTTATTAGTAAGCACAATTATGCAGTCGGAACGCTAAAGTATCGCTGAAAATTCTCAACAAAAGGTTTACACTTTAATTGTATTCCTAAAAAGAGTTTATACAGGGACCAGGTGAGGTATAGAATGAGGGACTAATAAAATATAGATGAATTGTTATTATTAGGGCGCACATTTTTATATAATTACATAATTTTATTGAATGTGAATTTCTCAATTCCGATTAAAAATAAGCACGTTTTATAACAACGTAAGTAATATGAGACCTTTTTTATTTTACATATTTTCATATATTTTGATATAAACATATTTTTAAATATTTCATCAATATTTACATATTTTGTAAATATTTCACATTTTCATACCATTTCAATACAGTTTTTATTTAATTTACAATTATTATATTGAAATTAAATCAAAGAAGATATTTCAAATCTTGATACAGATACTACAATTGCTATTACTTCTGATACTATGTAAAATAATAATTTGCAAAATCATTTAGTACATATTACCACAATTTTTCGTTTCTCGATTAAAATAATAAAACGCTTAGAAACATTAAATCATACAATAATTGAGATTCTCACGCCAGTGAGAAATAAAGAAACTCAATAAAATGAAGTTCAAGGAGAATCCGGAATTATAATAAAATAAATTAAACTACGTATTTGGTGATACGTTGGTTTACAAAAAAATTAAAACTATTGGAGATAATCTTATTAAATTTATTCATTTAATTCATAAAAATGAAAATATGTCAAATTATGAAGAAGTAACACCATCCAAGTAACTCCATCACATATTTGGTATGAAATATGCCCCATTAATCTCGGTCGGCGTTGAATGTACCTTCAGTCGCTACAAGTTGATTTTAAAATCTAACCACCGTACATTTAAATTTGAAAATCTTTAATGCACGTCGTATCCAATTGTTTTGAAGAAGACAACAATGAAGACGATTAAATGAATAACTATTAATTAATAATTAAAAATGAATGTAATATACCGATTTTTTTGTTAAATATTTTACGTTTTTTAATATATATTTTAGTAAAAATAAAAACATAAATATTTACATATTTTAACTTTTTCATTACATAAAAATTAGCGCCCTGGTTAGGGCATTATACACTTAAAGTTGTTGTACCATTGTTTTCGAAAAACGATTTTGGACAAAACCATTAGGTACGTCTGAAGATTGTTAACATAACTTGATTAGTAATAAACTATAAATACCTAATAATTTCTTTTTATATAAAACCACTTTTTATATAAAAATATTGCATATATCTATGAAATATTGAATCACGACTTTGATTTTCTTATTTATTTAAAACGGTTATGATTTTAATAATAATATATTTTAAGACAACAAAAATACCAATATAATTTTATCGAATTTCGTACAAATATTCAGATAATACAAATCATTTCGATAAAATACTTACACAATTTCATCAACATTTAATTTGGAATAATATTTTAATAATTAAAAAATTGTGACTTTTCAGTAAGCCTATTTAATATTTAATATTGAATACAAAGAAATATTTGTAATAAATTGTGTGGGACTATCAAACTGAACTGGATGTTATACACATTTTTAACTATAAATATTCTATACATTTTCGTGATTTTGTCGAGTTTTGTCAAAATCTGAATGTTTAAAATTTTAACCTATACATTTTTGATGTCAGCTTATTACTGAAATCAATTCATGATTAGTATTGTATAACACTTTCGTTTAAATTAAATGTAATAAACGTATTTTTAAAGACATTTTCGTGTGAATATTAATTTGATTGTTCCATTATTATATGCAGTCAAAAGTATTTCCACGCTAACAACATGTATTTTCATGTTGAACAAGACAATTGATAAGACTTTTTAAAACGACACAGACTTTCTTAATTTATAAATGTATAGATTTATATCTGTTTTTATAATGGTTTATCATTAAATATTGTTAAAAAACCATAATAGGATAAATACGATACCACTGAAGTATTTATTCATAAAATCGAAACGATACATCGACGTCGATCGGGTTTCTTAACAAAAAAAAATGAAATAAACGAATATTGATCGAAAATTAGGAGAGAAAAACCGAACAAAAACGTTATAAAATAATGGTGCGTCGATATCCAACGGAAAGCCTATAAATTTTCAACGTCCAACCGAACGCGAAACGTGACGGTCCTCGAGGATACTGGGATTTCGCGAAACGGCATTCGACGCGTACGTATTTGTGTATTCAACGCCAGTACGTTTCCGGTCAGTTAACGGGCGGGCGTTATTTTACGGAACTTTTTGTTTAAGTGCGCGAACGCGATTAAAGCGCACGAGGCCATGCCGTAAAACGAACGCGCGACGTTTCGAAAACTTTCGCATTTCACCGCGTGATGGATAAGAACTTCTCGTCAAAATCCGTTAAAAACGGTTGCACCACACGCGGTAACAGAACGCACCGCCGATTATTTCGTTTTCGATTTTCGTTCGTTCGCGTACAGCGACTACTGGTCGGTAGCTGATCTGGAAATAATTACAAGAAATCCACTGGATCTCCGATGATGCTTCTGAAAATTGAATTCGACGCGCACCTCCGTAAAAAAGCGTACCGTATCCGTAGGTTCAATCCACGTAATTCTGTTCGTTTGTTCGTTTGTTTCAAACAGACAGTTGACGACCCGAACACGCAGGGCCGGATCTAGGGGAGAGGGCGAACTGAGGCACTTGCCCCGGAAGTTTTGATCGGGGAGCGCTAAATTACAAAAGAAGTTGTGTATATATATTAATAGTTTTTATTCATTTTATAATAAAAGTATTATACGAAATACAATTTCTATTTTCATTTGACTTATTGGTTATAACAACAATGGGAAATCTCAAAAACCCAATGGATATTATTTGTTTACTAAATGTATTTTCTGCGACTCATTGTAGTATATTTTATTGCTATAGGATATCTACAAACTATAAATTACGATAATCAGGCAACACATGTTGTTAAAACCCGATTAACAATACTGATAAATTAATTTTCTTCGACATATAACAACTATCAAATTCAATTATTTCAACCGAAAATCGAATTTCCAACGATTTAGATTATGACGATATAATTAATGATTTTGCCGTCAGAAAAGCAAGAAAAATCAAAATTTAATAATAATTTGTTTGACTATTGTTTAATGATTATTTTCATGTATTAGTTTGTAATAATTTGTATTTAAAGTTTTTTATTTAATACATATTTTTTCTAATCTAGCAAATAGATATATTTTTTCTTTTATCGTCTTCGATTTTTTTTTTCTTCAGAGTTTAACTGGTACTTAAGTATAATTGTGAGCATAACAAAGGGGAAGGGCACTAATTTTATACTTTGCCCCGGGTAAAAAATATACTAGATTATTGGCATTGCGAGCACGCGACGATATTATTTTTCCGCCACGACGTCTGGTCAAAACGTAAACGCGTACCGAACGTAAGTGAATATCAGTTATATTTTCGTCGCGAAAACCGCCGCGGTCGCCGTAAGATAACGCGACGTCAGCGAACGCCTCGTGCGTCGGTACGGATGCAAAACGCGCGGTAGATTTTTTTTCAAATTTCGTTTCCGCGGCGAGAACGTCGCGCTATAAAACGACACCCGTTTAGTCGATGCGCGCGATCGAACGGTGTCACGACGACGTATCCATGTCGAATCGTACAAAGTTGTTGAATAATAATCGTAATTAACTATCGCGTTTAAGGATAAAGCATTCTTATAATATTGCCGTGTCGATGCGAATTGTTTGTTCGTAACGTGACGGTATTCAAACGGCGTTGGTCATCCGTACGGGTGCAGTGACGTACGAAGACTCGCTAGCGCGGGGGTCAAACTTAGAAATAAAAAACGCTTTTCGACCATTTCATAACCGATGTCATGATATATTTTTCAACCTTTGATTTTACAAATATTTTTGAGTATACAATTTATACTTATGAGTAATTATTATTAAATTATTACAATGTTGATTTAAAACTTTGAAAATTTGCTTTTCTCGATTTATGGCTAACAAATTCACCGATAATTTATTTATACGACATTTTTTATTTAAATGCCCTTGCGCTACTTTCCAAATCTCATCATTAAATTCACACGCAGTGTGTACAAACAGTACAGATTTCGATTTGATTGTAGGATAAAAATACGACTTTTACACAATTTTGCACCCCTGGCGTAGACACAGTTCGCCATACCCTTGCTACGCCACTGGTGACGTGTAATATTTCTATGGAACATCGTTTCTCGTCCGTGCAACAATGCACGCAGTGCCGGACTGCGGTCGCAATAACTTAAATATAACTTGTATCGTTGTTTGTATGACATTTTTATTTATTTTTATGAAATCCTGTCGTAACGAACTTACCGACGTCGGGTACACGGATTCCATCCAGCTCACGAATCGTTGTCAAAGAGCCGGGAGGGGACAGGACAATACTTTCGACGGAAATCTTTCACGCCATGGCGTTTTTTTTGGTGTTTTTTTTTTTTACTCGTGGTTAATGTTTCCGACTCTGAGAATGTTTAAAGATATTAAAACCAACGTCATGTTTATTACGCGCTAAGTGACTGTCGATTGAGTGACTTTTCTTGATGTTTTTAATGCAAATCCGTACTTCTTTTTATGCCGAAAGTTTATACCAAATAATGTCTGAGTTTTATGTTTTCTACTACCGGAATTATTTTGAAGTACTCAGACGTCTGGAGAACACCATTATAGTTCACAACCAACTTGGTGTCTTGTTGTTTAAAAAAAAAAAAAAAAAACAGTTAATATCTATATATTTAAATAACTTTTTAAAATGCAGAAGTAAACAGTTTCAACGGGGGTCAAATAATTATGAAAAAAGTGAAATGTTTTTATTTCAATCGTCTCCGTTTATCTTACATTTATTAAAACTATAATAATATTATGTTCATAAATAATTATCACTCTATATTTAATAGTTTCTTTTTCCTGGACAGCGATGTTATAATAATTTGATTTACCGAGAGTGAACACACCAGTTGAATTTTTTTAAACATTATTCATTCAAGTTATACGTATATTCCAAAAATCATCAGTCATATTTTAACTTTTAATATATTATTTTTAACTTATCTATTCCGATAGAAATTTGATTTATGTTAATAATTTATGAGTTATATAAATTCTAAAAAAACAGTTATAATTAAAGACAATATTGTTCAAATTTACAATTGTAATGGACTGACCTATTTATTTTTGAAAAATTAAAATTTAAAGTCATGTATTTTTCAACAAAAATAAATAATTATATTTATACATATACATTTTACACCGATTCATTATGTTAATATTCAAATAATCGTTATATTTTGACATTAATATTTTACGGTGCATCATTCGAATTGCATGCCAAAAGATAAATGTAAATTGGAATGTCCGAATTTCTATAAAGGATCTATAAATGGCTTCTAATTCTCGAATTTAGAATCAGAAGTATATGGTTGGGAATTTTTGCTCTGGGATTTTCGAATTCTAAAGACGGCGATGTGTTTTATATCATACATTATTCATACATATCATATCTAATTTTGCAGGGACTGCTTTGAGGGGGACATAAGGGCCTTGACTCCCTTCTATACCTGAAATATTCCACATAAAATAAACTTTTATTTTGTTTTGATTTATGTTTTAATTAACATTTTAACTTGTGCCCCCAAAATTAAGTTCCTAAATCCACCCCTGCAATGTTGTATAGGTACAGTGTAAGTATAATCATGGCCGCTCATAAGTAATATTTTAGAGGGGGTCAAAATAAAAATTTTTTCGAATGTAAGATAATAAAGATTTAATGTTATTTTTCACATAATAAATGTATACTTGCGTGTTGTATTTTTATTTGTATATATAGGTATATATAGTGTATTAATAATAATTGCCATACAAATAAAATGGACGACTAAAATGCAGTCAATGTTGTCTGATAAAATATTTGTAGTACCTACATTGTGATCTTTATGGATTTACCACAAATTATCTGCGATAAATAATTTTACGTATAGGTACCTATACGGACTACAGAAAACGACTTATCTATGATGTTAATATACGATAACAATGAGTATATTTTGATACTTATTACATATCTTAAAAGTGATTTCAACAAATGATTTGCCTCGGTAATAAGGTAATATTATAGTAATATTTATTGAGTTACAAGTTCATAATATTTTTTTCCAGGGGGGGCAAGTGACCTGTCTTGCCCCCCCTCCCCAATGGGCGCCCATGAGTATAGTTATTTTAATGAAATGTTAGTCGTTAGTTGGCATAATACCTACTAAGCAGTGGCATAATATAACAACAACAATAGACAACAAAATATCAGTTCAATCTACTGTCTACGTGATATCTTAATCCCTACTTTTGACTCATTGAACACCTTTATAGATAACCAGAGAATTCGACTTTATACGTAATTTTTACGAGGAGAAACGTTGAAATGATACGGACAAATGTGGAATATAGATAATAATGATTTTAATGAATTGTTAATGATTTATAACAAAAATGTTTTCTTTTTTTAAAATATCTCATAATCTTACAAAACGCGTAGAAGCTAAACGATCGCAATATTTACGCGTTCCATTATTATATACGTCATTTAAGTGAGTTTTACAGAATTTTTATAATTATTGTTTTGTTGCGCGATGAAATATTCTACGTCATCGCTGCGGTCTGATAGGTTTGCCACATGAAAAAATACCAACGAAATTACGAACACTGTCTATATATACAGTATATGTATTTTTTTATATTGCAACATCCGGTCGACCTTTTTTACGCATCGTAGTACCGACAAATGTGTTGACAGTAAACACGGTTTCGTTCCGGAAACCCGATGGGGGATATCATCGAATTCAAAGTCTACTTTGCCCGTCCCAGTGGCCCGCCCGATTCGCGTGCGCTTTCACCGCGGAAACGTTTTTTTTATTACCATCACGGTCTGTCGTGTCCACGCAAGTCTACCACGCGGAACACGACGAACGCTATTCGGTTTTGCACGAAGAGCCCTTGGGGAACGATCAGAGGCCGAAGGCCATTTGCCGGGTCGTGAAATAAAAAAAACGACCGGAATCCGCTGACCGCGAAATCGAATACGGATCGACACGAATACAACCGGTCGTTTTTGTCGCATGTCCGCCTACGATCGCATTCAACGACGGATTTTCGCAATCGATTTCCCCCCGGGCTAACCGCCACCACGATGCGCCATGTGAACAGTTCACAAACAGTAAATGTTTATTAAAATACAAATCATAACTATTTTTCCCGTCCGTCGTACTTTCACGTGGCGCATTCGTGGAGCCAAAGTCGGCGCTACCTTTTGCGAAGACCTGAGAAAAACTTATTTCACCAAAAAACCGTAGACACCTGTAGGCCGTAATTAAATACGATAATGTGCAATCAGACTCGGTGACATATGATTCTGTTCCCTTGCGTAAACCTCGATTACTCGAAAAAAAAAACTATAGATAACTCGAACATATTGTGCTCCGAATATAGACGGATAATGACGGATAGCTTTATGAACATTTGTCTAAACGTTCCGATGTTTTTTTTTCTAATCGCATTTATTGTGTTTATTATCGTATGTATTAACTAATCTCGGCACACAACAATATTTTTCATTTGTGTCGGTATTGCCAGTAGTGCCGGCGCTTGGGGAGGACAAATGGGATATTTGTCCAGGGCCCCGCGCTTATTAAAGGGCCCCTGTGATTTTAAATTATCATCTTAATACCGTGAGACACATTGACATTTTATATCCTAAAGGCTAATATCCAGGGCCCCGCAATACCTAGCACCGGCACTGATTCCCAGTTGCTACTTAAATCTTTAATACATACATACATTTTAAGAACTCTTTAAGTCGAATTTTTTTTCTAAAATCTCGGTAACTCTAAAATCTTAGTAAGTCGAAAAAAATTGTATTTCCCTTGAATTTCGACATATCGAGGTTCCACTGTATATCATAGAGTTATCTATGATCAGGGTCGTGTGTAGGCAGTGCTAGTCCTAGGCACTAGGTTGAAGGGGTGCACAAATTTAAAATTATCATCGATTATTCTAATAATAATTTTATTCTTTAACCAATGATAAGATGGACCTAATTATGTAATGTAGATTTATGGCTACTTTTCATGACAATGTAATTCATAGTAATGTAATTCATGTACTGAATGGCTATTCTTACTTAGATAATAATCTTTCTTTTTTTAGACGGTCGACCAATTTTCCCAAGACCAATTTAGTTCATTAGACCTATTAGTTAATACCGTGATCAATATAATGTCCTTATCTAAAAATAAAAATACAAAATTCTTCGAAACTCTTTAGATTTTATTTTTGATATTTTTCTAAATTCCATTAATTTATTATCGAACAAACGATAACGATAACGCGGTATTTGACAAAAATATTTTTCTGGTCTTGAAAATCAAAATTAATTTAATTGGGATAAATTAAAAAAAAATTCGTTAATTTTAAGTTAATCTGTAAGAAAATAAGTTTGTTTTCGGAAGGGGCTACTATAGATAGAGTTAAATTACTACTGCTATCTAAAAACTACTAACAAGACACAGTAGGTACTTATCTACATTTCATTTACAGAATGTCCCAAAATGATTTGACGATGGACACAAATTCTAAATAAACATAAAGCATCATTAAAATATAACATACGTTTAAAATAATTTTCAAGTTTTTTAAACATTCCGGGGGGGGGGCTGTAACCCACTAGCCCCTCCCCACCTATATACGCCATTGTATCACAATATCGCGTAGAAAACATCGAAAACACAGGTTTTAAATATCACCTAACAGTTCGTGTTAGACCTCCTTCTGAGCAACACGTGTGCCGTCTCTTATCGCACCCGCATTTATAGCTTCCGATAGCGTATAGTACGAGTCTTATACACATAACAGGTAAAAACAATTATGATACTTTTTACAATTATAAGATATACGACGCGTTAAATATTAACAACTAAATCAATGAGCCAAACACCCGGAGGGGCTAATACGCACCAGCGTATTAACTCACAATCAAATAACTACGAAAACAAAAAAAACATGATTCCAACCAACATCAAAAAGTCTATCAACGAAAGACTCTTAGCATCCAACAAATCTACAAATAATTCAATCCCTAACACACAGAATAAACTATCAAATAACCAAAACCCACAAAATGCTACAAACAACAATTGTAATAAACCAGCAACTAACACCAAAAGTTTTGCAGAAACCACGGCTATCAGTAATTTTCCCAATATGAACCAGGCAATTATACTACCCATTATCGAAGGCATTAAACATATCGATTACGTTATCGCTATCAGCAAACTAATTGGACCTTCCAACATAATCTCAGCGTCTCGCATCTCTAATGACCGTTTCTGTATTTTTCTTGCAAGCCATACAATAGCTGACAACATTGTTAGATTACATCAAAATATTTTAATAAATGAACACACAGTCTCAATTAGGAAATTAATAAATCCGTCAAAACGGATTATTCTATCCAATGTATACCCCAGTATCCCCCATAATACAATTTCCACAGCATTAAATGAAATGGGTATTCGAACCACCTCAAACATAACTTTCCTTAAAGCCGGGTTTAACATAAATGAACTTGCACATATAACTAGTTTTCGGAGACAAGTTTATATAAATCCCGAAGACTACGTCAAACTACCACCGTCTATAGTGATAAATCTTAACAACACCAACTTTCGGATTTTCCTTACCGATGATACAGTCACTTGCTTTATATGCAAAAAAAATGGACACTTATCATCAGCATGTAAAAATACACAGGAGAAATGTACTTACCCCACATTTACCAATAACGAAGAAAATACCTCTATAGACTCATCACTGATCACCACCAACCTAGAAGTCGACTCAGTAGACATAGCAGATGCGGACATTGTATTAGATACCGACAAAAACCCAGTAGGAACATTTAAAAGACCACTCACGGTATCAACCAGTGGCCCTCCGTCACCAACATTATCCTCTCCTATGTCACCTAAAATATCCGAACCAAACATAACCCTGCCGAAAAACATTAAGGGCAACCAACAATCTAAAAAACCTAAAATTAGATCACGTTCCAATTCATCTACAAGAATAGACACCTATATTAACGAATCTCTTGATCCAGCGCGCGACATTCTTTCAGAAAATGATGAAAGATACATCAACTTCAATACTTTTAAGTACATTATAGAAAACGCATTAGAAAAAAACATCAATATTAGAGAACTCTGTAAACAAGCCGATGTCACTGTAAAGATTTTATCAGACACCATAGATTTAGTTCACCCTTTAGTAAAAGACAAAAAGACTAAATCAAGACTCACAAGAATATCAAATTTACTATTTCAAATCATCACTCCCGATGAAGAAAACATAATTTCTTCATAAAAAAAAAAAAAAAAAAAAAAAAAAAAAAAAACAATTCATTCCGTCAACAACACTACTACCAAAAATAAGCTTAACATAAATATGACCGTTAACATAATTCAGTGGAACATAAATAGTTTAATAAAAAAGAAAAACGACTTGCAAATCATCATAAATAAATATAACCCCATAGCAATATGCCTACAGGAAACCAACCTTACAGATAATAATCACACCCCTCAGTTCAAAAATTTTAATTCTTTTTTCTATAACCGCAAGCAATGCGCAAGAGCGAGTGGAGGAGTAGCTATACTCACCAGCACCAACTACCCGTGTAGAGAAATTCCAATTCAATCCAACTTGGAAGTTATTGCCATTTCTATTAAAGTTGAATCTGAAATCACTCTATGCAACATTTACCTACCAAATCAAACCAACTTCAACCACACCGATCTAAACAACATAATTAATCAATTACCCAAACCCTACATTATAACCGGGGACTTTAATAGTCAAAGTCCATACTGGGGTTCAGAAAAAATAGATCAAAGAGGAAAATCAATAGAAAGAGTACTTGAAGATGACAACATCATACTACTGAACACTGGTACTCCCACCAGGATAAATCCAGCAACCGGACATTTTTCAGCAATAGATTTATCCATATCGAGCACTTCATTAGGTCAAAGAATCTTATGGTCGGTTCTCCCTGAAATCTATGATAGTGATCATATACCTATACTCATGGAATTTCTAACCTCACACAACCCAACTAAAACTACTCCTACCAAATGGAAATTAAAGAACCCAGACTGGACCTTCTTCAGCCAACTAGTCGAACACAATTTAGAAAACTACTCAGGACCTCTATTAACTATTGAAGACAAAATTACATACGTCACTGAATCTATTACAAAAGCCGCCAATATAGCAATTGGCAAAACCAATCTAAAAACTAAATATACAAGAGTCCCTTGGTGGAACACTGACATTAAAGATTCAATTAAAAAAAAGAATAGAGCATTAAAAATCTTTCAGAGATCTGGAAAATTTGAAGACTTCATTACACTAAAACAATTAAGAGCAAAAACCAGATATTTAGTAAAATGTAGCAAAACAAACTCATGGAAAACCTTCACATCTAACATAAGCTCACAAACAGATCCCAAACAGGTATGGAGCAAAATTAGATCCCTACGAGGGCAAAACAATGAAAAACAAATTCACTTAATAATAGATAATCAACTCAGCACTGTCCCTATCAAAGTCGCAAATACTATAGGGGAATATTTTCGAAAAAATAGCTCGGATAACAATTACCCGAAAGGCTTTATAGAAAAATACAGAAACCAACGTAACCAACAAGTACTATCAAGCGTTAATCCATTCCTTGAAGATCAAATATATTTGAATACAACTATCTCTATCGATGAAATAATGACAGCTATATCTAAATGTAAAAGCCACTCCCCTGGATCGGATGACATTCCTTACATTTTTCTACAAAACCTTCCTATATCTGGGTATCACATACTTCTGGACATCTACAATATGATATTCAGCCCCTCCGGATACTTACCATCAGTTTGGAAACACGCAATAACTATACCTATCCCTAAACCAGATAAAAATAAATTTGAAACAAATGGGTACAGACCCATTTCGCTTCTGAACACTATGTGTAAAGTTCTTGAAAAAATAATAGACACAAGATTGCGCTGGTTTTTAGAAAAATCTAATTACTTGTCTCCTCACCAACATGGTTTCCGACAACATAGAAGCACATTCAATTGTCTCCACGATATACAGACAGAAATATATGAGTCATTTAAAAGAGGTCACGTACTGAGCCTGGTATCATTAGATATTGCAAAAGCATACGACACCACATGGCGTCCCCATATATTACACAAATTACAAAACATACTATGCAACGGAAAAATGTTAAATTTTATCGATAGTTTCTTGACTAATAGAACATTTTCTGTCAAAGTAAACGGACATATATCACCACAATTTCAACAAGAAAATGGCGTTCCCCAAGGATCAACCCTCTCTGTCACACTTTTCCTAATTGCTATCAATAGTATAACCGAAGCTATTAAATTCCCGATAAAGTGTACCCTATTTGCTGACGATTTTAATATCTTCAGCAGTGGGAAAAACCCACTCAGCACCCAAATATATCTACAAGAAACAATTAATTCTCTCCACGACTGGTCATGTAAAACGGGATTCACATTTTCAACGGAAAAATCCCTCTGTATATCTTTCTCTAAAAAAAAGAAAATACCAGAAAATATTAGATTAACGATTGGAGACATAGCTATTCAAAATAAAAAATCTTTAAAAATCCTTGGAGTTATATTTGATACCAAAAACACTTGGGCAAATCATATCAAGACACTTAGAAAAGAAACACTACTCAGAATAAACATATTAAAATCCATAGCACATACATCTTGGGGAGCTCACTCTAAACCATTACTACAAATATACAAAGCCTTAATCCTTTCAAAAATTGAGTACGGATCCTTTTTATTTTACAATGCCAAACAAAACAACCTACAAATGATAGACACTATACACAACGCAGGCTTAAGAATTTCCATAGGCGCCTTTAAATCAAGTCCATGTAGCAGTATATATAATATTGCCGGAATACCATCCCTACAAATTCGTAGACTACAGAACGTTATGACAACAGCATCCAGAAGAGCCCTAAACAGTCAAAAAATCATGGAAAACATTAAAGACACGTTAAAAAAAATAAATTTTTCACACATTGGAATGATTACCAGAGAAAATGCCTTAGTCCCTCCTTGGACAGCCAAATTAGACATAAACTTAGAAATAAATATACTTCAAAAAAATGTTACGCTACCACATACATATAGACAATACTTTATGCAAATAAGAGAACTTTTTAAAGATTACACCGAAATTTACACTGATGGTTCCAAATCTAACAAAGGTGTTGGTGCAGCAGTGGCATGTCAAGATACGGAAATAATGTTAAGACTGCCAAATGAATGTTCCATATACACCGCGGAAGCACAAGCCATAATTCAAGCTCTAGATCTTATTAAAAATAAAAATATTCAAAAAGCCATAATATTTAGTGATTCTCTTAGTACACTTAAGAGTATACAAAACTCCATTAGACCAAACGAGATAGCAAGAACAATCCAGAACCAAATATATACATTACAAAAAGAAAACATCATCATACAAATAATCTGGATACCAAGCCATACAAATATCATTGGAAATGAAAGAGCTGATAAACTTGCTAAAGAGGCCATCGTGTCACCAAATGCAATCCAATGTCAAGTGTATTCAATTGCCGACATCAAACAAATAATTAAAAAAAACAATCCTCAATATCTGGCAAAATGAATGGAAATCATCTAATACTAAATTAAATGAAATTAAAAATCATATTCTCCCTTGGCCTAACAACACACTCACAAGGAAAGAAGAAGTAGTCATCAATAGGCTCAGAATAGGCCATACCAGATTAACTCATGCTTTCCTAATGAAGAAAGAAGACCCACCTATATGCCCTACCTGCAACGATCCTATGACAGTTAAACACATCATCAACGATTGCAGAAAGTATGAACTACAACGTCAAAAATATAATCTAACCCACCATATTGCTGAAAACCTTAACATCGATACAACCAATGTTCTAAAATTCCTCAGAGACACAGAACTTCATAAAAAAATTTAAAATGTTTAGAATAATATTTTCTTTAAATGTATTGTATACCCTCTTGTAATGTATTAATGTTAAATCTAGACACAGTCCTATTTATTAATTTGAACTACTTGTCACTATATCTATATATATATTCAATATCCCTCTTTTTAATGTAAATAATATGTAATTACTTGTAGCCAATGGCCCTAGTCGCCGAGGCATTTGTTTAATAAAAAAAAAAAAAAAAAAAAAAAAAAAATATCACCTAATAAAATAGTCATTTCGAACTACGGGCGTTGATTACAATACGATGAACAGTACCTAGTGATGTACGAAAAACAACAAACGTTCGTATCATACGTCACACCGACGACACAAATGATTATAAATAATTATATACAAATTGCACTGTGGAATATCAGTGATTAACTATCCGTATCGATGAGAAAATATTTACATCGAATACGAAAATATGAGCAGTACGAAAAAAAAATCTAATCACAAACGATAAGTAACTACCTAACACGGAACACCCATCTTTACAGATTAAATTATAACAGTCAACTGGGCGCGTACGCAAACCGTTTTTCGAGGGGTGATCTTGGTTGTATATATTTATACTTATATAAATCACTTTTGCTCTATAAAAACGTGATGATATTATTACTCGTGTTTAACTATTCGTACGAAAGTAGTTAAAGAATTTTCTATCGCGTCACACGTTTCATTAGTATTGTTTCTATTGCTGTATATTCATGCACGCGACCACATCGTACTGGTCGTGTTAAACGTTACGACGTTAATCCGTCGCGGATAGTGGTCATCGCGACAAGAAACGTGGTCGAAGGCGCAATATCGTTAAATTAATACATTTCCACGAGGAAGCAACGTCATCGCAGCCGATTTCCCCCATTGCCGTGCGAACCCGTAGCGCAGGAACAGGTGCAGGACAATTAATCTTTTCCGTACAACGCTGACCCATTCTTATTGGGGAGCAATTGTCCCGTAGATCGCTGTTTCCGATAACCATGCATTATTATTAAAGCTGAAATTTCAATGCACTGTTGACATTATTTTCAAAGCCTTCTGCATGTTACTGTTACAAATAATTGTTGTTTTTTTAAATTATACTAAACGAAAGTTTTTTGACGATTTTTGAATATCGGGTCGTTTTACATTTAAAACTCAAATTTAAATGAAATGTATATTTTTACTCATTTACATGATTTTTATGTACACATAATTAACTATCAAGCATGTACTTGTGTTTTATTACCAGACAATGATGATTAATCTTTTATAATACCATTTATACCAAAACAAAAAATTGAAAAAAAAGATTTATTATATGTATTTAATATATTATGTAAAGTACTTTGGGAATTAAAGATTTTTTTAGGGTTAGGCTAAGCATTAAGTTTCTAACGTTAAATATAATACTAAACATCGAGGCGTTTTTTGAAACGTTTCCTGGATGTGGTAACGTTACCAGGTTTTGCAAGCCCTGACCAACATTAGAATTCGAGGTCCCTGGACTCAGTCAATATTCTCATGGCATTCAATGAGCGTCGGTGGTGGGAGAACATTGGATGATAACAGAATCTTAATACGAAAACAAATGTTAATTTACCACACAATATTGCAGTATATTTTAATAACAATAATACTTATTCAAAATAATGTTGTTTGCTATCCTATTCTAACTGTCAGTTTGATTAAAAAACGATTTTTACTTTGCAAATATTGGTACAGACGCTGGACCATATTTGAATTCTAAGCCGTTCAACAAAAATGTTTGAAAATATTTTTATTTACATGATATATATTATTATATATACGTGAGGTCCTTCGAGGGGTGAGGCCCTGGGCAAGTGCCTCGTTTGCCCTGTCCTCGGGATGGCCCTGTCTGGGCGCACTGGTACCACTCGTTAATGAGGAAATATAACGTTATTACAATGTACACTTTTCATGTTACACATTGTATATTTATCATGTTAATCGCTCCGAAGGACTTTGAAAAAATAAAGGTTTCCTACGCCGGTGGTGACTGCTGCGGTACCGTGAGAGCTAAGTGACACAATATTTTCTTAATAAAATATATTTTGATTTTCGAAATCCAATGTTTTACAAACGCACTATCTTATCAGATATGCTAAAAAATATAATTTATTATAAAATAATAGTTAATTGTTTCGTATAAATCAACAAACGAAACGTATTATATTCATACCGTATTTAAAAACGACTGCGATCCGATCAGTGAATTGTTTTGTATTGTTTTGAACGGAACTCGTGAGCCCTCATTTTTTCTTCATTGTGATTATTATTTTTTTTTTCCGAAAATATTTCTGTTAGAAGAAAAACAATTGGAGCATGTAAATTTATGGTACTTAAATGAAACTTAACGAATTGAAGTACGATTTGCATTAGTATTTTTGTTTGCATTTAGTGGATTTATTTTAACACGCGGATTCGGCATTGTGTTCGGTTATTCATTAATAGTTGTTTACGGCATTTTATATATCGAATGTTTCGTTGTACATCGTGGAAAACGATAGATACATATGCATGCCCCTCGACTGATGCCCGTGCGTGCTTGTAATTTGAGAACGGGTTGAGGCAGTCAAACGAAACAGCCGCAAGTCGATTAGTCATTTACGCGACGTCCACGTGCGGCGAACCAGTATGCGAGCGTATGGTATTGATATTATTATAAAACGTCATGTATAACATAATATAGATACAATTGTTCTGGTCGTATGGGACTTCTCTGACAAGGAAACGGTTCCTCTAAACCGCAATCCGATCCGTTACACTATACGCGTGGCCGTCTTAATATGCAGAATTTTCTTTCCTTCGTGAAACCGAATTTCTATGCATTAATTTTTAACTGATATACCCTGCAGGTCCGAAAAAATGCTGAAAATGCTTCGCATTTTATCCAATATTACGGGTACCCACAACAAAAACCTTTTGAAAAGTGGAATTGTGCTGCCGACGAAAAGGTTCTGTTTGTCCAGTTGTTCTTTTATAGCAGTATAAAAAGGTTTTGTGCTAAAATTTTTATGTACGATTGTACAAACACGGTATTAATGTTATATTAATATAGTGAAAATCTCTACTATAGCGACCATAAGGTGGATTGAGTATTCTTATATGTATTTAAAAGTTTATACATTTTTATGTTGGTTTTGTAATGGTTTTATGAATCCTGCGACTTTATGGATAAATCTTGCAGTATAATTATGGTCCACGGTTTTACATTAAAAAATAGTGTATTTCGCTTGATGTGATTACTGGATTATAAAATCGAACGTTTATTGAAATAAAAAAAAAAAAAAATCAGAACCAAATCTTACGTTACCGACATGTAATTAACTTTTAATTTGAATCGATTTGTACCGGACATGTTGAATCTTATGAACGTTCATATCGATTTAATGACTAGGTAGTTAGATGTAAACTGGGGAGAGCAAGGGGGGGGGGTTTCAACTGCCCCTCTAATATTTAAAATACCTTGTTTTAAAATAAGTACAAAATAGCTGGTTAGCTATTACTATTCAATTTTTTTTAAATCCTTAATTTACAGTTTCCGCTTATCTAACATAATTCTAGAAAATTAATAATTGTATATAATAATATGTAAGTAGTAAAGCAGCGTTTAGCCGTGGACAGGGTTGGACTAAGCCATCGGGGCACCGAGGCATGCCCCGTTGGACGGCTGTAATGTTGTTTAAATAAGATTACTTGGATTTTTTGTTTTTAATTTAATTCGTTTATCTTCTATTCTTAAAATAAGATAAAAAATATCGCTTACAACATGTAGTTACTAATGGATGCGGTGACACAGGATTAGATAACCCGGAGTTTAAAAATTGAACATATTTAATGCCGCGATAGACCGATTGATAATAATAATTTCATCATAATATTTATAAATAGAATAATTGTAGGAAATTTGAATACAAAAGTTGTGTACAATATGTTAATCATACGACGTACCGTTCGCGTTTATTCGAACAAAATTTAACCAAAAGAAAATTTGGTATGGATAGATACAGTTGTGCAAGATATGCTATAATGAAATTGATTTTCGATAGTAAAAATGTTTATACTTAAGTTTTATTAAACTTTTATTTAAAAATATTGCAATAGTTTTTACGTTCATTCAATAACAAGTCTGTACCTAGTTTCCAACCTTTCTGTCGACTTCAAGTCAATTATTACATGTAAGCTATTTTATTTTATTAAAAACAATATGTTCTAACTCAGTGGTCGGCAACATTTATGGACATTTATGGTTTTAAAATGTACTGCGAGCTGTATAAAAGAGACGTTAATTGCCAATCACTATTCTAACCCAATTAAAATTAAATGTTTAAACATATTTGAATCAAATATCAATATTATAGATAAGATATATTATGCGTAAACTATATTTATTTAAGATATAACATTAAATCTGAAAATATTCAAATGTACCTGTGTGTTGATTGTTTTTTGAGTTACGAAGATATATTTTCAGTTAAACAATAATTTGATTATATACCTACTTATAAAGTTCCATTGAGGCCGTTCAAAATAATTTTGCCCAGGCCGAGCTATAGAGCTAGTCCAACTCTGGCCGCGGATATCCTTTTCGTTAGATATGTAATTATATATTTGCTCACCCCTCCTAAAAAATGTCCAAGTTACGCCTATGTCTAGATAAGTTGTTTATGTGATTAAACTACATTTATTTTAGAACTTATTTATACATCGTTGTATGTTGAGCTGTCCAGCTTTACCTATCGTTCCACATTGCGCCTCATAATTTAGTTTATTGTAATTTGTAGAGTTAAACAATTTATTTTCAGGCAAATCGAAAGATTCATTAGTAAAACAATAATAAAAATTGTTTATTCATTTTGATAAGTTAAAATTAGCAAATGGAAGCAGCATTAACCTTGAAATTCCCCAGCATACATTACACAACATTTTAATAAATCGTAAGCAAATTGTTGAATACGAAGAACAACAATTTCCTCCATTCCGAAAATGGAAACTGAATGGAAAAAATGTCGATATAGAAGAATGTTTGTTATGATAGTTTTAACAAGCTCAACATTTAACTGTACCGGTCGGTATTTCTATTTTCGAAGAAAAAGCTTTAAATTTAGCTTTGCAATTAGGAAAAGAAAATGTTAGTTACAGAAAATGTTAATTATATGATTATATGATTGGATCTTACAAATTAATGAATAAAAAAAAAAATAAAAATGAAAAAAATTGGTTCATGAAATTCACTGGTCAATAGAACAAAAATGACTGGCAATATGATATAATTATATTGAACGGAATATATAATATTATAATATTATTCATATTACAATACAATACTAAATATTTCACCTTCATAAAAGCATATACCTATGTGGTCAGAAAAAATATTATATATATTTTCCAAGCCATTATAATAATATACAAATATTATCTATAATATATTTTATTAGCGTCAATGCTAAAATAAATTTGTGGTAAAAAAAAAAAAATATAAAAATAAAACAAAAGCTTGTGTTAATTTTATTAAAAAACATGTTTTCTTTATCAATGCATACCAGTAGTTTAATGTTGGCTAACACTTTTTGTTTGATAATAATAAATAATTATTTACAACTCCTTAAAATTAAAGTCTCATGATTTATAATATAAAGATTAAAAATGTTGCGTATTATTATATCATTGTTATAAGAAGACCTAAACCAATTTAATCATTCAAACAAATGCATTTTTTTAAATGTAAAATACGTTTCTTATTTAATTTCAAACAGGCTAAACAAAATATCTTCATTTTTATAATACAACTACGACAACGCTCAATGCTTATATTTTTTTGCTTACATTATTAAGAAATCGTCATGATAGTTAAAAACCATTTTAAAGTAAACGAGGGTATAAAATATATATATATATATCAATATAAATTTATATTTTTGTAAAATCATACAAATGTGCTTTAATATAAACTTATTTCTTAAAATATTACTTATCATTGTCAAAATAAAATAATTTTAATTGGTTGTTTAAGACTAAAAAATCCATTATTAATTTAAAAAATATACATATATTTTTATATAAAAATTACATTCGAAGATAAAATAATAATAATGTAAATTAGTATTTTGAACTACAAACCTCAGTAAAAAACCGATTGAACCAAATCTTCTGGTTTGTTATGACTTTGTAAAATAACTTTGAGTTATTCTTGAAAATAATTTGATAAAAAATCATGAAATACAAAATTACTCATTTCATTTATTTATTGCTCGTTTATATTTATTTTTTTTTTTCATTTTTTATTGTACACAAAAAATGTTTTGAATGAAATATTTGGTGCTTATTTACTATCCAAAAGTATAATAAAAAAAAAAAATAAATAAATAAATAAAAAAGAAACATTATTGTAAAAACAATAAATTCTTCAGTGTGTAAAAAATATGAAACGTATTTTGTGTGTATTATTGTCTTGGGTTCGTCATTGTAAAGAAACAAAATAAAAACTCTAGAGATTGGATACATAGATTCGTCCCTCACGTCCTTTGCCCTTTGACCAATCACGTCATTTTCGTTTCCAACATCATTGGGGCATACGAACGGGGGTCGGTGGTGTTCCGGTCAGTCACTGCACTTTTAGCGAAGTTTTTTAAGAAAGACTGAACATTTTGGATAGGATTTGTTCGTATAAATAACAAATATTCGTGGTACATATATGCGCTACTCGCATTTAACAAAACTATTGTTTTTTTTTCTTCGATACTGATCGAACTCAGCCACGTCCACTATTGTTTAGCCGTATTACAATTATAACAATCGGCACATATATGATGATGACAATGACTACCGTTAATGTACACTTATCGCTCATAGGTATTGTAAAACCCAATATTTTAATCCGTTGCCGTTTCGATCGGAAACAAAAGAAAACCTCGCAATAATCGACGTCGCAGTCGTAGGCACGTTATTACACGTATTTACGAGTACGAAACGCGACTGCAACAACAACGGTTGGCTGTAGTATAAATTAAAATTATATGTGTTTCATTTATATCGCATTTGTATTCATAACGGCGTCGTCCAGGCAAAGCGGTGTCGTTGTCACACCGGGGCAATATTAATGGGTTATATATTGTAATTGAACCATGTTAATAAACGAAAATCGTTTAGCCATTGAAATCCAAGTGACTCACCAGACGTATTATGCCGTACGGTAAACGCGAACGCCACGCCCCATATTATAATACCGCGTATTTTAAATAAAACATAGGCGACGGACTTGACGGTTTTGCAATATTATTGTGTTGCGTGGAATAAATTTTTCGCAACAGAAAAAAAAAAGCAATAAGTGCAGACATTTTTCAGATGTACAGAAGAAACTGAAAAAAAAAAACAATCCCCTCAACAACGCTGTCAGGACGATATTAATAATTATTACAGTGATTTTGAACGGAAGGGCTGAGAACTGCATTTGAAGATCGCCTATCGCACATTATTGCAGTGGCGACGTCAGGATTTTTTACTAGGTAGGGCCACCAAAAATGAGATTTCAACAAAAGATAAATACTATTATTTAATATTTTCTACTTATGAAAAATGACTATGTTATTATGTCTAAAGTCAGGTCAGTGGTAGGGCCAGTTATTTTCAAGTAGGGCCATGGCTTTACCAGGCCCGTCTCTGGCGCCGCCAATGCATTATTGCACTACATATGTCACCGTCTTGTATAACAATGCGTTCAACAGAAAACGCTGAGGTATAAGATGACACGTTATTTTATCGTTACAATATTGTTATTTTCCGATGATAATCAAAGAAAGAAAAGGTTTACAACAATCGTTCGAAGTTAAAATGATCACAATATTATCGATAATATTCAACTGTAGAGCGTTTAATAATTTATGTGTATTATGATCGAATTTAAAGTTCTTGTAATCGTAAACGTATTATTTATATATTATATTAATATGTTGACAACACGCTCATATACATGTATATGTTATCGTAAACTATGTAAATAAGGTAACCATGTAAATGCCTGACAAAAATTATAAATGTCTTACATTAAAAGAAAATGTTGGTAATTTTTTAGTGAAAAATTAAAATTAGATGAGACATTTATAAATTTAAATTATATCATACAAAATTATTTATTTTCACAATTTATTTTACCATGACCTTTTGAATTGCAAAAAATATTAAATTATTTTTACAAGTACATCTATTACTTTTATATCCTGTTTTATAGTATATTCTTGTGTCTCATAAACGGTAACCTCTTTTAATGTAATAAATCGATTCGACATCGCAAAGCCATTTCCAATTTAACAAACAAATAATCGATTAAAAATTTTTATCAATTATATCTAAAACATTTCGGAATTTTTGTCATTGCCTAAAAAATATTTCTAAATACGTCATTCCCTAAAAGTAATGGACATTTACGTTATTTCCTAACCAATGTCGTATACTGTCTCATTTGATCGGAAGTGTCGTTATCGAATTTACGTTAATTCCTTAATTTGTTTTTGTCGGTAACATTCGTATATATATATATATATATATATATATACTAGCTGACCCGACAAACGTTGTTTTGTCAAATAAATTATTTCTAGAGAATATTTTGCTAGAAAAAAATAACTAATATAATATAGGTGTGTAAGGATGTGGTATATAAGAAGAAGAGGTATGGAGTGCTGTGAATAGTGACAAAATATAAAAATGAAAAAACATCAAACATTTATTTTTTTAAAAATTTATTAAAATTGATCCTTTAAAATTATATATGTATTGCTAATTATGACAGTATTAGTAAAAAAAAATATCAATCCTTTCATACAACAGAGTGTACAATATTTTTTGTTATCCTATTTTTCGCCAACACAAACTGGATGGTTCGAGAGCACGCTACGTATAATTGGTCGTGTGAAAAACATTACGTGCTCAAATCTAAGCCACAGACAGACATCGTTTGGCCATGACACTTCTTGATAGTCATTGCAAATGCCAAGCTAATTGAAAATTGAAGGCGTTTAAATTGTATTGACACATCTGCGGATATAATAGGGATTCGTGGTAATAATATATTTTCATCTCGGAATTTGCCATTTAAAATGATGGCTTTGATAATATTTTTCATTAATTTTTTAATGACTAATCGCGTGCCGTTGCACAACCGTGGTGGGTTCAAATTACGAAGCAAAATAACCGGAGATCCAACCTTCAGTTGTAAATTATGCGTTAGTATGCCTGGTAAATCCAATGAGTTTAAAAACTCTGTTGGATAATTTACAGATTGAGTAGCATCGCAAACTGTATCAATAGATTTGTATGACATCAAGTCTCCTGGTAGCAAATGTTGTATCTTGAGATTAAATTCGTAGATGACCATATTTTTTGCTACTAAAATTACTCTTTATACCAGTCACTCATTATTTGTGTATTGTCTGTGTACATTTGGAAATATCTGGTCAATGAGATCATCTTACGAATCAGTGATTATGCAGAAATCAGTCGGTAATTGTACGCACTCCGTTTCATCTGTAGTAACTTTCCCATCACCGATATCTAACAATTGTTTTGAGAATCTTCCGCACGCAGCTTGTTTTGATTGTATCGCATGTATCGTAACCGTTCGCTCTCTATCTTTACATACATGTCGACCATAAATTATTGACTTACCTCATAACTTCATAGAATAACGTTGTACTGATCGCGTCTAATCATCAACCTTCGTCTAATAATCCTTCGAACTAACGTTCTTGGTTGTTTTGGCACTTGTTGCGGGATCTTGTTGTTTAATATTTATGCAATACCCGTCGTCATTTAATACCAAAAATAAAATTAATAGTTTTTTAATAGTTTTTAATTGTTTTTTTAATAGTATCATTTAATAATTCATTTTCAACAGCGCAGTTATCGACCGGGTCAACAATTATTAAATAAAACTACGATGTACTTAAACAATAGCACTTAGGAGTTTGAAAAATAGATAAGGACCTATTCGCAGATCTACCAAATGTAAATACAAAATTTCATTAAAATCGGTTAAGCCGTTTCGGAGGAGTAAGGTCACAAACACTGTGACACGAGATTTTTATATAAATGGATATACACCGATGTTTGAAAATTTGAAATATCTGATAAATCTCAGGCCCCCGTAAATTTCGTTACGATTGAATTGCAGGTATTCCAATTGAATGAAATATATATTCTTACCTCAAGTATTTTGAACAAATAGCGAATATATGTATTGGATGATACGATTTTTCGTAGAGAAAAAATTACTTTTTATCATTTTCTATTTCTAGCTCGGAGAAATCGTGTTTCTACTACGTACGTTCAATTTGATTCTTTATAACATAATATTGTGTGGCAATAAAAGTGTTCGGACTCATGTTTTTGTATGGAAAATAGTAAAAAAGTTTACTTCGACAGTTTATATGCACGAGCGAGGTATAATAATACTTACACAATGCCTTCGACCGTTTATTACTACAACTTTAAGGTGATGTATGAGCTATGCAAATTTTATTGGATTTACATTTTAAAATTCTACTCCTGCGCTTTTGTATGACACCCTTTATAAATGAATAACTGTGTAACAATGCTAAACATAAATAGCTGAAAATGTATCCTTATAAAGAAAAAAGTTAGTTTAAATAAAAGATTTAACAGTTCAAAGTCGTTAATAGCATTGTATTTGTTTACTTTGTTTAGTTATTTTGTTGGTATATAAAAAAAAAAAAAAATAAAAGAATGAAAGTGAGTTTTGATATTTTAAAGAAACCAACCATTCGATAAATAATTGCTTCAGATTATTATTATTTTTTTTTTTAATTTTTAACTTTTGTGTACTATTTTTCTCAAAGACGCAATTGTTTTCGTGTAAAATCAATTGATCCAATGTGATTGTTATTTGAAACAATGCAATCTAAGGTTCAAATAATTGTCTTAAATTATTTACATGCAATTAAAACAATAAATTATGAACCAAAATAGGTAAAATGCTAATATTGCGAACAATTACATTCTGCTCAGTATCAGCTATTCGTGATATGATAAATTATAGTTTTTAGATACGAGACATGAGTCCTTTATTGAATGGTTATTAATAACTTTACTAAATTTTCCGTTTTCTATTCTTATGGTATCTAGTAGACATGCAACAAATATTACGATATGCATTTAATCAGTAAATAGAAAATACGGGTAAAATATTGGTTAGGATACAATTACATTTTTTCATTGTTTGCATTAGTGGAAAAAGCAACAAAAATATTATATTAACATGATTTATGGAGAAAATATTAATTATTGTAAAATAAAATAATTTACAATAGGATTAATGCGATTCGTCAATATCTTATCGGTACAATATTATCATTGGATTATTGTTCGCACACTAAAACCATACATATTGAACGTTTGCAATAATTTATTTTAGAAATATGTGCAAGACAATTATTTGAACAGTGGTAGGAAATGAAGTTGCAGATGACGTTCCCAGTGCAGTAATACGTTATTATTATTGGACGGCCGCACACAATACACGGATCGTGTTAAGTCGCGAACGTGCTGCACAATGACATGGAGAACTGTCAAAGACATGCATGCACTTAACATTTACATACATACTGGAAGTACGGGTTACTCGTCGGTAAGTTATAAGTTAATCGCTGCTAGTTAGTTTTGAAATTTGTTACTACTTATATAATTGCAATCAAAGATCGAAATACTTAACCGTACAGATATATATATATTATTTCAAGCATAATTATAATAATTTTTACCGAATAAACTTGTATAACGCATACGGAATCATGGCAAGGTTTTCTGTACAAATCTTTTACTTCGATTTTAATTGTGGCTCAGTATCGAATATTAGTGCCTAGTTTTAAAACTCGTTTTTCATGACATTTGTTTTGCTATAAGCGTCCAAATTTTCCTTTTTTTGATCCATAGAATATATCGATAACCGTATAATGATCGTCGAACAAATATCTGATAAACTATAAACATGAAATATATGTCTACGATAAAATAATGTCCGTATATCTACATATTTTTTCGTAATGGTTACAAACTTTAATTAGCATCCTTACCCGGACGTGCACACACACGCATATATATTTTATTTTATTTCTGTAACGTTATCTCGTTCGTGCCTAGACGTCTTTAATAATTTAGTTTGTTTCCGTTGTTGGACCACTACTGCAGTAATCGAATATCGCATTGGAAACTCGCAACAGCAGCAGCACCAACGAAGAAGATCGGGCGTGACGTTAACGGTTGACGACATCGGCTGCCCGTCGCTGTCTCGCGACGAGAAAAACACCGATCCGAACCGAACGAATCCCTAACCGCCCGGCCGAATGCAACGGTGGGCGCGAACAATTCGTATCATCGTCGATCCTTCTTCGATCCCGGCGTTGTGTTTTACCGTTCGTATCTCTCCGTCCGTCGAATAACGGTTTACCGTTTGTTCTCGTCCGAACAGTCGCGTATTGTACACTACGATCTGGTCAGTAGTTCGTCCCCAGAAACCAATGAAAATAAACGGTTCTGAAGGTTCGTCTACGACTGTCAAAGTCCGTTCGGGAGGTGTAACGAAAACATTTGTCGACCGATTTGTGAAACATAAAATCATACACGTGCCGTTGATTACGTTTTAACGCGCAATGTTTAATTTAATATTTAAATTTATATGTCCCGTCTACAATTTTTCTATTGTTAATTTTTTTTTTTAAATTCTGTTTAATTTATCATTTTATTTTGTTACTTACTTAATATAATGTGATTTCTTGATAATTAATCATTTTATCTTTATCTCTCACACAAACTATTTGCTTAAAAGACATAGATAAACATGTAAACTTTTTACTATAATTATATTTATTAAATATTACTTTTGGTTAATAATATAAAAAAAAAAAATATTCAACGATAAATTTAATAATTCGCCAAGCGGTTAGCCAAATCAACGATTTAACATTTATTAGCAGCGAATCGAGTATATGTATACACCGCAGAGGAGTAGCTGTGTCGGCCATAAAACGGTATCGTATTAGAGGAAGTTAAAAAAAAAAGAAAACAATTGAGCGGTCAATAAACCTTGCCGGCGCTTGATACAATAACTTTTCACGCTACTCGGTGTGTGTATAGCAATCGTATAATAATACACGTATCAAATACTATGCGGAAATTGAAACGATTAAGTTATTGAATTGGTCTTTAAACGGATCATTTATGGAGGTGCCAATAATAATAACAATAATAAAAAAAAATACATTTTCACCGGCAATGAATAAATATAATAAGAACTATAAACGTTACGACAAAATTGATAAAGACGATACATAAATAAAATAAAATGCCGTCGACTCTAAAACCGCACACTTTTGATTTCGACCACAAAAATGTTTGTAAACAAAAACCGCACATTTTATTCGGTTCGGTGAATTTAATTCATAATACCGCACACTTAAATATATATATAAATATATAAATCTGTCTTTCATAATTGTATTATGATCCGTGTTAATCGAAATCTATGCTATCGGTAACTGATGAGAACGGTTTTTTTTTTTCTGTCGGATGGATTGCAGATTATTGTTCGTATACAGAAAAGTCGAGTCTATTTTCAAAGTTTTACACGCGATTTTTCTTACGGTACTAATTTTTACGCATCATTAAGTGGTTTTTAAAATCATCATCAGTAGTGTAAATGTTTAATACTGGACGATTTCGAGTACAAATTTTGAGTGCATAAAAGTAGAAACGTAATTTGACGTTGATGCAAGTATTTTTAATAAACAGTTGTGCATACACGAATGGTGCCAGCATTATTTTTCCCATTCATACACTGTTACATACGTTCTAAAACTAAAGTTTGTCATATGAAAATGTGAGAAACTATATGAAATGTATGCTTGAAGTTATGAGAAAAAGTAGTGAACGTTAATATTGTTCGTCTCGGTTTTGAAAAAGCTTTGATAAATATATTTAACGTTGAAAAATTATAAAAGCATGTGAATTTTTCAAACAGAACTACAAATAAAGCTAAAAGATTTCATCAAGACTTTCTAATTCCGAATTTTACTCACCAAACTCACTCATCCGTATTTATGGTTATTGATGTTTAAAAAAATATTTACTTCGATACACTGACATGTATGACTTAATGCCGTAAAAGAATGAACAATTTTGTCCGTCCAGTGGAAAAGTAACAGCAAGTTAATAAATCAATTTATGATCGTTATAATTACATTTTATTTATTTTGGGATCATTTGTTAAAATCATTGGAAATATTTATGATATAAGGTAACTGAATATATTTATTTAAATAAAAATATGGCACCGGTATCAGGTAATTAAGTTGTTAATGTAATGTCAATAGCTAATAGACAAAAATCTGATAATTCTAAAGACTAGATTCTACAAAAAAACAGTTGATAGTTTTTTAATTTCTCAGAATAAAATAACTTGAATTTTTTTTTTGGTTTTTCTGAGTTATTACTGATTTATTTGTAAATGTTCTATGTAACACATAGTATGTCATTTTTAGGTCATTCAATTTTTTTAATTTATAGTCAGAATATTTTTTTAAAAATTTAAATTGGACTTATAACCAAGGGCGTATTTATGGGGGGGGGTGATATGGGTGTTAGAACATCCCCCCCCCATCGACCATATTCTACGGTATTTCATAAAATTGCAAACTTACTTACAGTTTAATTTGTATAAACGTTGTATACAACTTGTCGATTTTACATACAGTGTCTTAATATAATCATTTTCATTAGTATAATAATTTATATAAATACATGGTATTAATTTATGTAATATAGGAGGAGGGGCAGAGCCTTCCACTTACCATAAGTCTATTCAATTCTAAAACACCCCCGTTAAACGAATCCTGGATACGCCACTGCTTATAACTATATTATTTAATTTATGAATTATATTTGTTTTTTATGTTGATATTGTACTATTGATTATGTGTGTTACGTTTTATAATTAAATTGTAAAATATAGATTTATTCAAGCATCACATGTCCAAAAAGTTTCTACAATATTTCCAAGTAAAATAACTATAAATTAATGTATGTTTCAACCTAATACATGTGTGTGATTCTGTCCCGTATTTTATTAAAAGTGGACGGTTTTTCAGCTAACCTGGACGCATTTCCGTGTAGAGCTGCAACTATAGAATCGACAACACAACACTTGACTGTACTCATTAAAATGAATCGACAAACAACTCTGACCTAAAAACACCCACTTAGAATGAGGTATAAGAACGAATTATTCACATATGTTATATTGTTATACACCTACGGAGAGTCGTCAACCCACTGTCATTAACAAATTTCAAGTATCTTTAATTAAAAGTAGGCTCGAAAAATTATTTCAAACGTTCTTTTTGGGGGTTTTATTTTTAAATAAATTTAACGTTACTGGCATAAATACAGTTTTCATTAAAACGTTCTGTCAGAAAACATCAGTAGCGCGCTGCACTTCAAAGTTTAAACCATGCATAATTTTCCGAGCTCAAATGACTTTGACGCCTTCATTCACCGTAATTTCTTTGAAACTATTCGATGATTAATTAATATAGAATAGTCGATGAATTATATAGAATAATGTATTCAGTTGCCAGTGTAAAGGGCAGATATTTGTATAATATTTAACAATAACTCTAGACTTTGCCGAACAGGAACAGTGCATTAGTATTTCATGTACCGAGTACTGTTTTAGAGTCCAAAAACTCACATAAGTTTATCGTCCATACATTTTCTACTAACACGAAGGTTACCTCATGATTGCCGTATATGCAGTGATGACATTTACTTTCTTGGCCAAGCCATCATTTTTTAAAGACGGACATTATTCACCCACCAATTTTGTTTTGCAACAAAAGTCTGATAAAAATTTAACTATCACTATGATACATATTTTGACCTTAACGTTAAACTACAAAATATATGATCACAGCGGATTCATACACGAAACAAAGGCTTCATAAAAAATGCAATCGAGACGCCGTCGACAACCAAAATGCCATAATATCATTGTGATATTTCTAGTGAGCCCAAAGTTTTCGGAAGACTTGACGTGGTACCCGGCGAACGTTTTACCATACTGCGGAATAATACAGTCATCATACACGCACGCACACGTTTTCCGGAGACCGTCATCGTCGTAACGCGGTGTATTAATTAGCGAAGACGCTCAAAATAATCATAATTAATTCTCGGTCACAGAGACAGTTCTCCACCGTGGGTGGTATAATGTGGTGGCGTAAGACCGGCGGCGGGGGAAACTATGCGTCGAATTAATTTTCTCTCGAAAAATATCATACTCCCTTCGTGCATTACACTACGCGTCTCATTTGCTTGCTTTTCGCCGCCGGGCATAATTGAATATCGTCACGACGCGCAAACGTTCGCGAGCGCACGACTAGAGGTGTTTATGTCGAAGGACTTCGCGCCCTGTTGATCCTGAGCCGTAATCAGCGGTGGCGTGGGAGGTCGCAATGCACTTCGACGAGGGTGTTGGATATTTTTCAAGCAGCAATCCGACACTGATCATCACGCGTACAACTATACTATCTTTATTTTTGGACCCGTGGGAGAGTAAATATAATACGGTATTGTGATTAATCTTCGGTCCGATGAATATCATCTATTGGAAAATGAAGATTCGAATTAACTATTTCAATCTGAAAATCAGATTAGAACCCACGCATAAACGTAATTTCACGAACTCACACGATATTCCCGAACGAATTTCGTCAGTGCACGATAAATCCGTGTGAGGGGTAAACGAATTGTGTCAGTAAGTATAAGTTTACGATGCAGGACGAAAAGAAAAAAAGTGTGATCAGTTTTTACGATTCCTCGATTCTCATAAAATGAATTCGTATTCATACGGTAGTTGGATACATGGACATATTTTGAAATACGTTTACGCGCGTCAAATTCATAAAACTCCTGAACATTGTCACCGAGAGCGGTTATGTTTAAGAGTGTTTTTCTTTTCTTCACCATTTTTTTCCCTTTTCTTCTCGCAAGTTTTATTGCCGTACGGCATATGCGGATCTCTCTGACGGGTTGTCGCACTTTGCATAAACTTTACATTTATAAGATAATCAGACGTATTCTTATTCAACCGGAATAGAATGCGTTTCGTACGGTTCACACGCACGTGACAATATACATTGTGCGCAACTGATACCGTCAATGTTATTTCATCGGATGAGGCTGCGCGTTCGATTCTAAGTAGTTGTGTTACACAGGTGCGTTACCCCAGCATCCACACTTTCGAAATCATGAATTGTAATCAAGCAGTATTATGTACTTTATTTTGTACAATTTTGTACAACCAAAATTAAATCTTGTACAACCCCCAAACCACCCCGAAATTCAATTTCATTTTACGGGTGCTGCGGTAACATTACACCAGCACCCGGATCAATTATTTTTCACAAATTTCAACTTTAAACCGTACAGTATTATGTACTTTATTTTGTATCAGAGTCGGCTTGTGGGGTTCATAGAAGTTCGAGTAAAAAATTCAAATATTTCCCCTTTATCTATTATTACAGTTTCCCACCTTTAACATCTGTTGGTAATTAATTTAACTCAATTCTTTGTTATGTACTAAATTATTTTCCGTTATTTATAGGTTAATTCTAGATTCTAAAACATCTATGTTAATACTTTTTATTAAACTTTTTAACTTTTTAAATTCTTAACGGATTGATTAACGTGTTTATATTACAATGATGTGTGCTTTTTTTTAATTTTATTTTTATTATTGTGTCTGTCATCACGTTTTGGAGTAGTAATAGTGCTTTAATTTTTGACTTCAGCCCCTCTTTAAAAAGAAAATTTAATCTAGTTTATACTTTGGGTGGTCAAAAGTAAAAAATGTATTGTAGTTTTTAATAGCTTCTGTAATAACCTTGAAAAAGTAACGGAAAAACGGAAATTTTTACGTATAAACACTTTTCGACAAAATCGATTTTTTGATTTTTCTGTAACTCTAAAGCGAATTATTGTTAAGACTTGAAATTTTAACCAAATGTTTATATTAGCGTTATATATTTATGATTAAATTTTCAAAATATTTATAGACCATTGAAATTTTCGATTTTTCTAATTTTTTTTTTTTTTCTTAAAATATCCATAAAAAATATTTGGCTTCTAAAAAAATCTTTAAAATTTAATATAAGAAGTTTAATATATACTGTCCCGTTACAACTCAATGGATCATTGGGCATTGTATTTTATAACCACTTATTTCTATTTTTAGTATTTGCCGTTTATAGTATGTTATCGGGAATTTTATTGACAATTATTTCTGAAAACTGTTTCTTTTCATTTTAAAATTAATACCATACAGTATAACAAATAACAATCTGTCTAATAATATAATCATTGTTTATAATTAGAGCGCGGATTTCTATGCAATCGCATATTTTTTTTCTTTCAATATTTTTGGATTTTTGTCAGTTATCTCCACGAATCATCATAATTTGAAGGTAATGGTGAAATTTTTTTTTGCATATTTCTACATATTTAGAGGTTATTGCATATTTTTGCATATTTTGGCGAAATTCAAAACTTATTGCATATTGAAGTGAAATTTAAAAAAAAAATGTATAAAATAATATTTTGTCAAGTAGAAAAATTAAAAATAAATTTCATAGTCACTAAATAATAATTTATATATATATTTAGTTATAAAATAAATAATCGATTACGACGTAAACATAATCGCTCTTGCTGTGTCAGTCGATTATCGACATACCACTTGCTTCAAATATGCCCCAATAACTTTGGTTGACATCAAGGGTTCGTTTTCAGTTTTTAAAAATATGTTAACCGATAAACGACACAGGTTTACAGAAGATAAACTTGAAATGCATATGATTATTTATTTTAATAATAAATAAAATTTTAAAAATAAATTAAGTTCAGAAAATTCCCTAATTTTTTTTGTATTAAGTATTTAAGTAATTAATTTTTATAAGTTGAATTATAAATTTTAAATAAATAAAAAATTTATGCATATTTTTTGCATATTTTCATGATTTTTATTGCATATTATATGGCATATTTCGATACTTTTAAGTGCATACAAATCCGCGCTCTATTTATAATTTATAAATTATCGATTGTTTTCGTTATATTTAGTTTAGGTAATCCAGTTGCAGTTGTGGGTCGATTATTGAGTTGTTAGTGCCTTAAATATTTACGTAAATAAATATAAAATACAATAAATATTATTTCCCAAAAAAATATCGACAAAATGTGTGATTATTATGATATTACCATGTAGGTTGACAGTACTGCTATAGCAGTTGTCAAATCACTACTGCTATAGCATTAATATTTAATTGCGTTTCTGAAGGTTCTTAAGAAAAAAAAACAAAATTCAGAATGACCATCAATGTGTTAACAATAATATTGTTGATCAAATTTGCATAAAATAAATTTTAAATCTAAAATAAACATATTATATTTTTTGGGAATTACAAATTATACCTAATAAAAGGCAAAATTATCATAGATACAACTCTATTTAATTTTATATTTTTATTTTTTATTTAAAAAATAATTATTATTTATTATTATATATTATATATTATTGTTATATTTATTTAGTCATATATTGACTATTTTTAGACTATTTTCTAAAAGAAGAAATATTTTGTTTGTGTACATAAAATCAATTTAATTAATTTAATTGTAGTAGGTAGTAGGTACCTATTATAGGTAATTGATAAATTTAAAATTTAGATCCTACACATTTAAAATGATTGAATAGGTACTTGAATGTATTAAAGCTGTAGGTATGTTGAATCATACATTGCATTGTTTTTATTATTTAGATACCTATACTAATACAATAATACTATAGCCAACCAAAGTAATTTGATCTTTCAAATTTAAAATTTCATCATCAATATTTGCATTTAAATTATTTGGTTTTCTTTCTCTATTATCGAATGCCATTAATTATTAGAGTAATACACAAAAGTTTTAATTATATTTTAATATAAAACAAAATTAATTCAAGGAAATTATACCTAATACACGACATAAATGTAACTTATTTAAATGATCACAATTTTGAAAAACAGAAGTACATTAAGACATTAGGCGATAGGTACATTTAAATTCATATTAAAACCAAATACATATTATTATAGACAACATTATTGTAAATTACTAAAATAAAATGAATCTATGAGTCAAAATATTCGATACATTTTGTTGTAGTAAAGCTTAGAAGTGCGATATCATGAATAGACGAATTAGTCGACAATGTTGAAAGTAGCAATGTAGCAAAATGCCCTCGTACGACGTACCAACTACTTAGTATCATTATTCATTGATTATAAATAGTATTTATTATTGTACAACCTAAAATCAGATTATATTAGACTATTTTTAAAAAATGCAATATTATATTTTTATTCATAACATTAAGATAACAATATTAAATTACAACT
Source organism: Sipha flava (assembly GCF_003268045.1). Classification (NCBI taxonomy): domain Eukaryota; kingdom Metazoa; phylum Arthropoda; class Insecta; order Hemiptera; family Aphididae; genus Sipha; species Sipha flava. The sequence goes on along the minus strand of NW_020271716.1, from coordinate 1,034,927 downwards.
CGTACTGTGATGATAACAAGAAATTGGTCAGACAATATTAAAATAATAAAAACTTTTACGGTATACCTACGGCGTAATAAATATAAAACGATGTTTATTGACATGTATACTGCCCTCCTAAGCCAAAAGGCAGTAAGCAATAAACAATGGAGTAGTTTTGAGAAAAATGAGTAAAAAAGTAACATTAAGTATAGCCAGTTGGATAATAATTATATTGACGATAAAAATAACTCATTATAAATTATATAAATATAACTGATATAGGTTAATAGTTTGTTCGTCGATGTCAGTAGGTGGGAATTATCGGTATTTATAATTTTAGTTAGCTTATTACTCTTCGTAAACATATTTATATTATTTTATATAAATATATATATATTTTTTAAGTATTTTATGGATACATCGAGCAGCTCGAAACGCGTGAGTACGTTTTGTAATTCACTACACCGTTCTTTATTATTAATCACTAAAAGTGTTATAAATGACGATTCTGTCATTTAAATTAAAATAAAATATAAATTCAAAAAAATAATTAACATGCGGTCTTTGAACCTTGTTTATTTTTTACACGTGTTAAAAAAGTTACCGACAGCTTAATACTAGTATCTAATACCTAATCGGCGTTGATATTCTTATGTCAACTGTATTTAGTAGAAACAAGACATATACATGTACCGATGTATCTGCATATAATTTAGATACTCTTTGATTTTTTTTTTTTGTTATTCTTATCAGAGAATAAATCATTCATTAACAAATGTAAAAATGTAATATGATATTAATATATAAATGATTAATTTAACTATTGTTAAAATAATGCACCTACTTAATATAATTGACATAATTTTAAAACTTGATATCTGAGAACTTACCTAATATAATCCGTTGATTCTTTTTGAATTATATAAATTAATCAACAGCAACTATTCCTACCTAAAAGGAAGTGCTGTATCTTCGATACAAGTATCTTAGATACAATATTGATAAAAGATACGCGATAATACCCGTAAGATGAAATTGAATTTCGGGGAGGTTTGGGGGTTGTACAAAATTTAATTTTGGTTGTTCAAAATTGTACAAAATAAAGTACATAATACTGCTTGATTCCAATTCATGATTTCGAAAGTGCGGGTGTTGTTGTAATGCATATGTGTTACACGCTCTAAATGCAGTACGGACGTGCGTGTTCCTAAACACTCGTCGTCCTCTCTCGGGCGGTCAATTTACATACTAATGACCCCAGGGATATAAATGAATGTATTATATATGCAAGTACCTTCGTGTAGGCATACTCGGCGATAATTAACGGACATTGCATCGAATTTTTATTGTAAATTTATTTATGCATAGGTTTATTTGTTATGAAGTAATGAAACAAGTAATAAAACAACAATAAAAAAGACAAAACTCATAGATTGGATGAAAATCCACGATTGTGTGTGTTTGTGTATGTGATACAACAACGGATTAACAATACTGCTGTATTACTCGGACTAGAAACAACAATCGCTACAATGGCTTTCGAAAAAGCAGTTCCAAGTGAAATCAAGTGGATTAAAGTGATAATTACTTCCGGTTTTTTTTTTTTTTTTTGCAGTTATCTATAAATATATACTATTTTATTACCAACCAGGCAACGTACCTATCAGCAACCTCCCATCATTGTAACTATCTGAACAATCTTTCTGGTCAAAATTGTGTAAACGAAAAAAATACAATAAAAATATTGGGTTCTCCCGCTTATAAAAATTGCAGGTAACATTTTTTTTATTTACAAAAATTATAAAAAAAAATCTTATAAGAATCTTTTATTAAATTTTTAATTCATGAATTTTTCATTTTATGACTGTCTATTCCAGAAGTCTTCAACCTATCCGGCCACCAAGTTTAAAAATATTTTATCAATATTATTCTAAATCTGAAAAAATGTGCACAAGAAATGATTTCAATATTAAGTACCACTTTCTTATGTGAACAAACGTTTGTAAAAATTAAGTTTGCCAAATGGTTAATTGTTAATTGGAACAACAAAGTTAAAATGTGACCTATTTGTCCGTGATGGCATGTGCAGATAGCGAACCAAGCTGCGGCGAGGGCACAAATGATTGATTGCTAAGGCAGGACAAAAGGTGACAACGACATGAATTTTTTATGTATTTAAATATTGGAAGCCTGTGGATGTTGTTGTGGCTTTAAATAAAAATAAAAAAATAACTAAACAGACCTTACCAAAAAAAGGACGTGAGGCTGTATAAGTGATGGCCCAATAGCGACGGTACACATACACACTCTTAGTGTAATCCAGTGGTGTAGTGGGTGGGTGGTACGTTGACGGGAACAACAACTCAGCAGTGTTAATCGACACCAGAAATACGGGGGCCCGGGAGCTGCCGCTCGCCATCCGCCCGATTCACTCGCGGTTAACGTCTTATCTTCTGTCAGCCGTTTTTGAAAGCCTGCCATTCTCAGGTCCGATTCACGGTAACAGTCGCTATTAAGAGCTAAACATTACCCGTGGTCTACCCGGTTCTCAAACATTGTATAAACCCCTGATAATTATTTACTCTCAACATTGTACATAGGACGGAGTTATTGGCACGTCATGAAATCACTCCAAATTCGGTAGTACGCTTTCGATCCTGGCTGCCGCTAGAGTATTTGTCATGAGCTTTGTCTCTCATATTTATCTTGGAAATAAACGAAGGAAAATAATAAACAACGGAGGTATAATTCCAAAACTATGAAACAGGCGTAATATAGTGTTTCAAGCTTCGAGGATCTCAACGAGTACCAATATTAAAACATTATTCGTCGGAGGAGCGAAAAATATAATATCAGAGAAAATAAAATATAAGAAAAATGTAAATAAAATATCGTTTACGTTGAATTGTTTATAGATTTTAGCGAGTTAAAACGAACGTTGTGACGCACCGAAGTTATAGGTTTCCTCTAACGAGATGTTTTAAACGCATGTGACGGGTTCTCACGTGATGACAGACCTTCGTTCTTGTCTTTTCTTTTCCTCGTCTTTGCGTTAAAACGATAATTATCCGTTATATTTAATCATCTTTCGTTATTTTTTTTTTTTTTTTGCTGTTATGATCGGTAAAGAGCTCTCCCTTGCCCCGATCGTTGGAATTGTCGTCGGTGTCCCGACAACGAAGTGTTGTTTTTTTATTAATATAATATCTATGCAGCTCTTACAGGTATGTCTATAACGTGAACCGTGGAGCTGACTCGCGGAGTCTCTCCCCTGACGGGACAACCCGTAGTCGTCGTCGACGGACCGAGTATGTGTGCGCGTGCGCTCATTTGCAACCCCGGAATAATATGTTGTTGGTCGTTGTGATTTAAATCATTGTTATGTACATGTCGTATACCTTGACCGGTCAATCAAATTGTGATTATTATTCGCTTCCCATTAAATGTACGCATATACAATTGTGGTAACCGTCGGTCGATATCCACGAGCATCGGCGACTCCTCAAATGAGGTTATTTTTGTACAGCAACAAATAAAAACAACAGTTGATTACAATAATCTATTGAATTTTTTTCCTCCGAGTTGTAAGCCATACGGTTTTATCAGTGACGAACTACTTGTATAATCGGTTAAATACGTTTGTTTATATTCCAAATTTCGTGCGATGCTCCGGCAAATACCTCGACCGTTGGTTGGCGATGTAGTCTCGGATGGGTCGCATGGCGCTCCCACGAGCAAACAACGGTACAGCGAGAAATCGCGACTTTGTATGGGTAATTAACCGACTGCCGAATTGTCATTTTATCGTCCAATTCGAACCTCGGCAACAATTGTAAACGAACTAGCGGTACGTTAACATAACGAGTCAAGTCCGAAATGAGATAGATACTTTGATCATATTCGACAACGAACAATTATAGTTGCATTTGAGTCGTAACTATTATAGTAAACTTCTGTTAAAATATTCGTATATTTAAAATACATATAAGTATATAAATTACAACATTTGTTTCATCGTGCAAACGGCAAACCTCCATTAACCACTAGCTATTAAGTAAACATTAAATCCGATCGTCGAATTGTTTGTTATCGACATCATGGCGGGTCCGCAAGTGCGTGAATACGTGTGTCAAAAACGTTCATTCATTCATACATACAGTTCACCTGTAATACTTCATTACAAATCAAGTCTCTTCTCGATCCATAACGTAGTAAGACCCGATCAGGATAATCTTGAACAATACGAGAACGCGAGCTCGGTTTAGATGCTACCAGCTCCAATATTCGATTTGTCACGGAAAATTAAACGAAGCCGGTTCCCCTCCACCAGTCGTCGCAAATCGGTACGCCCAAACGTTATCGTCAATCGCACGTACTCTCATCCATCAGTGGCCGATTGTTGAAACTGTGATTTATTTATGTTACTATATCGAAGTCTCTACGATCGCGTTACACCATTGAGATACGTATTTCACTTATACACAAACGTACATTAGATACCAACGGCAGTCCTTATTTTTATTTTATTTTCACTGTTGGACGATTTTTCAATAATTTTGATTGAAATTAACGTTCAAACATTATAAACTAATACCAATTAATTCATCGCAATGAGAAAAACGTTTTCTACCGTGTTGTTTTTACAAATTCTAAAATTTGCAATTTGTTATATTGAATTTACTGCAAATATTTTTATTAATAAATGTTTTGATAAAATTGTCCGTTTAGTTATTAAATTACGGTATGTTTTTCTGTAGAGTTTGGCTACAAGTAATATAATTATAAATTAAACACTTTTTATTTTATACTTCGTTCAGATTATGGAATTTATTATTTCAATTACATCAATTTCAACATTAATTTCATACATATATTTACTTATAATTAATTAATACATATTATGTTACATAATATTCTGTATAGTTAGAAAAGCACTTAGTTATAGATACACAAATAAAATTATATATTTTTAATTTTCACCCCTAACCACAATCAATTGTTTTATTACTATAGTATAAAAATAATGCAACAAAAAATATACATTGAGTACTGTTGAAAATGTTTTAAAAATGCATTTGATTCTATGAATTCTATAGCGTTTTAAAGAAACTCATATTTTATCTGTTACACTAAGAACATTTTTGATAACGTAAAAATCATGAAAACATGTTAAATTATTAGGTAAAATTGAATAGGAATAACTTTTTATAGTAATATAATAAAATATAATAATAATAGGTATGTTAAATAACTGTACGTAATTATTATAGAAAAAGATAATAATAATTCAGAAAAACACGAATATACTTAGCCTTGAGTGTTAAAGTTTCTTCATACTACAAAATAGTTTGTATTTCGTATTTTCTAAGTACGGTTTATATAAAAATATTTAGATTAAAATGAAAAATAAAATCGAAAACAAAAATATTGACAATAAACAATTCTAAAAACTTTTCGTATTACAAAAATGATTTTTCACACCATCAAAAAGTTTTATAATCACTAGAATAATGATTTAATTTCAATGTTTAAATTATTTATTTTTGATTTAGTTTTATAACTTTTAAATTGAAATAATAAATAAATAATTATTATTAAAATTTGATAAATCTATTTGAACTTTATATATATTTATATATTATTTTTGTGATGAATTTGAGCTTGAATAATTTATTTTAGATAAAAAAAAAAAAAAAAACAAAAACAAAAAAAAAACGATATTAGCATATTTTTGTAAAGTTTGAAATGTTATTATTATTTATATATTTACATGTACAAGAGGTTTTTAATTATAAATTGATCATTTTAAGTTAGGATTTTGCAAGTTCTGACAGAAAAAATGTTCATACTAATCAGACTGGATATTTCTCCTTAAACTCTTCAAAAAAATATAATTATAATTAAATATAGAAGTACGAATTGATTTTTCAAAATTAAATAATAATGTTTGATTCTATTATATCCTACCATTAAAAAACTTTTATTTATTCATTGATGTATTCACACAAAAAAACTAATGTGTACAACTAAATTTAAATATTCCTTAATCGAATATAATTTTTATTATTCTTTTTACCAAATTACCTTTGTTATGTACGATTATTATGTTGAATGTACTTACTTTTTATAATGTAAAATATAAAATGTTAATTATTTTTTTCCGGCTAATGAATTTATTGTTGAAGCCATACAAGTATTTATTAAAATATACATCTCATGACAAAGAAAACGACTTCGCCAAAATACACTATTATAAAACACATATATTTAACTATAAAATGTTGCAAATAAAATAATAAAAACTTTTTATTACAACATTTTGACTACATAGTAAAATATTTTCTATTTAAAATATAATTTGTTAGTTTTTTTTTTTTTTTTAATAACAATTGTAAGAAGATTTTTGATTTAACCACTATAGAACTAGAGCATTGTTAGTTCGAGGGAACCGCGTATATGCTATTTTATTTTAAAATACATGTAAAACTAACAAAAATAATAAAAAGATTTGAGTAAGTGCGCAGTGGTTGGAGGCTTTATTGCTGTAAAAATCATTATTAAAAAAAAAAATAAATAAATACAGTTGTGGATGCATTCGAAAATAAATTTCTAATTTTCTGTTGTGCAAATAACTAGTGATTAAAGTAAATTTAAGCCAAAATTATAAAATTAACCTAAAACATCGCATCGGCTGCAAGCTTTATTAGATTATATTTTATATTTTAAGTCAGACGAGGATTGTATATATTGTTTTTACTTTGATGATTTTTTTTTTTTTAGCTGTATTCACTATTTCGATCGGGTTCACCCTATCATCATGATCATAATAGACTTTTAATAGGTTTTGATATCTGTTAATTACAATGAATCGGTCATTTTATGAATGCCTCCCAGTTTTTCGAATAATTTAGAAAAACATTGAACAATTTACAAAAAATTTCAATCGAGATCAAAATTAAACACCTGCATTGTCTAGTATTTTTGTCACACACTATTCACCAGACAAAACAGTGTATTTATAATCGTATCAAGTTCATTGTTGTGCCGATTCGTAACCATCACATAATATCGATCACACGTTTTTGTCTAATAAGAAATGTGTAGACAGTGATGCAATGAAAAAGAACACAGACGGAAATTTGAAAGCTATTTCCAAAGTAGTGGTCACTTTGTGTAATAATAATTTATTGGTGTATATGGTGACCGTAAAAGTTATTTGTGATATATGAAAAACATATTCCCTGAGGTTTTAATATTTATTCTCGATTTAATATAAACGAGATATTATTAATATTACCGTTAAGTTCTACGTTGTATTACACTAAACGCCTTTGCAAATCGTTATACGTAGAATTGTAGTATCTTCAATGAAATACGTTTACTTTGATACTTTCAATACTTGTAGTATATGGTTGTGTTTTATCATTTCGTTGAATCATAATAATATTATTGCAAAATGCAATTTTTAAATGTTTTCTTGGACAATTTGCGGTAATCCTATAAGGATTGTGTTTATATCTTTTCAGCATTTATGAGATTTGATGAAAAAAAATTCTTTTCAGTAAAGCCATATTAACATATTAAATGTATAAAGAATAACTTTAAATACTCGCAATCACTCTTGTGTGCAAAAACATCACATTTTAAAACGTTGATAAATTAACTCGACTCACACATTTCTAGATTTATTATATTAGGTAAAACGGCATAAGTTTCGCGTACAATTTCATTTTCAAGCAATAAATTCTTCTTTTCACTCGGAATCTATAATGTACTCTGAATATATATTATCGTCAGCAACCCTTCACTACTCACAGAGGATTTACAACGCTGAAATAGCAAATAAACTGAACCGCAGTGTTAACGGTCCGCTTTTAATGCGTGCCGTTATAATGACATTATACACGATATACATTTTAATCGTTCGGGATGAGTATGAATGAGTCGAAATGACATAAATCTATATTATAATGTTCGTTATTCCGTTCGAGTTCCGAGGAGTTTTGAAAGCACGCGAGCTTTTACATTATATTGCGAACATTTCGCGATCGCCTAGAGTTTCCAATATCCGAAGGAGAGAATCTGATGTGGTTTTATATATTTTTCAAGCCACGTGTATGTATATAATAACAAATAATCCCATTACGACGTGAAATTTCTAATAATCTCATTATATAATGTATCGTTAACACAAATATATATATATATGTATATATACAAAAGAAACTAACCTCATGACTGTCAAAGTTTATGACAATATTAAAATACGCCGTTTCATTAACATTCGATAAATATTACGTTGATCAAATACCTATACACACAGAAGTGAACACGAGGTGAACTTTCAATTCGCATATCATTTGTTTTTTTCTTTGGAGGAAAAAAATGAAAATTAGCCGGAACACGTCATGCCCATTTGTCAATACTGCCGTGCACAGTGCCCGTGACGGCGCGAAACAATGACTTAATGTCGTCGCGGTAATGGCAGCAGACGAGTACAAATGGATTGAAACCCACCCCTATCGCCGATAACGAAACGGTTATTTTTAAAGCTCAAAGGACAATCGGGATATTGTCATACGGTTCAGTGCACTAAGACGACGGCCATCGGCTTTTCGGAGCCGGCGTTTTTCACGGAACATTTTTAAACTCGTAACTCATCCATTCCGTGTCCTTGCTTTCTTAAAACTCGATATTAAATAATCACTTGGACTATACAACATACTCCGGGTGTAAAAAAAAATCGTTTTTTAGCGCTTGTGAGATAGTCATAACATCGTACGCGTGTATTATTATTGGTTTTCGATATCCGTAATCGTGCGCAAGTACCTCGTGCAGCTATCGCAAAATACACAACGGTCCGCGAAAACCCGCGAGAACAAAAAGATTATTTAATTTTGCATCGCAACACGCAGCACCGATTCCACAAGGCTTTTTAACAGCGAATAACCAAACCTCGCCCTTCATCTTCGCGTGTACCATCAGAAAATCGGAACGCCAACATGCCGTTTATCGTGCTCGAAAATCGTGTAAGCCACGATCTTGTGTCGGAGCTGCGCGCTCGTTCGAAAAATAATATTTAAACACGTTCACGACACAAAGTCGGTACTGTTTTAGTATGACTTCGACGGAGACGATAACGCTTACAAGATAAATGCACTTTCGCCCCACGACCGATGGTGAATTTGAAGAACATCTAACCTGATCTCTCTTTTTCGGAACTTTCCAAGATCACGGAATCATACGTTGCCGCATACGTTTCTCACTCGAATCGGTTACGGCTTTGTATCGGTAAAAAGTACATCGTACTGAATTAAACGCGTCCCGTGCATCCATTTATGTTTTGTCGACATCCACAACGATCATAATGAGTTACATAAGGGACGGACTAGGTAAGAAATTTCTAGCGGGGAGAGAAAAAAACAGTCCAATTAGATGGCATAAAAAAAGACGACCCTAAAAAAACGTATATTTTCATACAAAATGATTGTAAATTATTTCGAGGATTCGAACACTTAATGTTATTTTTAAAAATTAAAAGATCGTTATTTAATTTTTGTCAGTTTCTAATGCGATCGCATTAGAAAATGCGTCTTTGTCTGTCGACACAATGAGCCTAAACCGATAAATCCAAAACGCAAACGACCGCGGCGGATAGGGCGACCCGTGAAACACACGACATTCGTCCGCCGTTGGAAAGGGTTATTTCTCGCGTTCCACGAGAACCCATCTAAATCATCCCACACTATCCGACTTGACGCGCTCCTTTTTGACCCTTCTAAAGCCTATCGGTACCGTCCGCTTTCGTCTCCAACGCGTTATCAACAATTATCAGTCATCGCAATACATATCTTCGTTATGCTAATCCTGTATGCCGTTGTAAAATATAATCGTATTGCACCACGTAATTCACCGTAAAGATTTTGACATCGTTTCGATGCGTATATTAGTTCTAAATATTAGTATATTAGTAGTTTAATTTGTGCAAAGGACAAGGGTATGAAAACTATTAATTTCTATAAAAATGTTTCATTATTATATATATTTCCATATTTTCGGATAACTTGCGTAGGAGTCGGCATACGCTCGAAGCTTTATGTGCCACTGTTTGAAAACGCTTACAGATATCATGTAATTAATTTAAAAATAAGTTTTTATTGGACGTCTATTTTTACACGTGATATTTTCAAACATGTTATGTAGATTTAATTTTTATATGACAATTCGATGATTCATTTTCAAGGCGTTTGTATATGCCATTTAACGAAATAAATATTTAAAGGATGAATACTTTACGTATATTGTAGTACCACAAATCAGATTACCGTTTACATAGAAAGATATATTTATCAAAAGGTTAACATATTTTGATGTAATAAGTCAAAATACATATTACTCGGAATACTGTATTATATAAAGAATATTGTTCATATTTTAAACTCTTCTTAAATTTTTACATAGGTAAAATAATATTAAACTGAATTGAAATTAGGGATTTAAGTATATTTACAATGAGCCTTATAAAATTGAAATATGTATTCTCATTATAAAAAAAAAAAAAAAAAACAATACGTTTTATATTGATTGGTCGATCAATGCTTATGCATTTTTTCTTTCTAAATTTTCGTTATTAATCTTAATTGTTGATATTTTTATAAGAGTCATATTAATAAATTATTTATATTCATAATGACATTAAATAACTGATTATAATAAGGGTTTTTAAGCAGTGTCTGTGCCTATATGTAGTTTACGTATACATTTACACATAAATACAAAAACGTATACCAATTTGTTCACTTTTTAAATTCATATTTGTACTAAACAATAATATTTCCTGTTTCGGATTCCCCATGTTTTCAGTTGTGTGCTGATGTTTCTGATCCGCGGATGCATAAAAAAAAAAAAAAAATGATATTATTTTACTCGTATGAATCCATGAATGCTCTAACCAATTTCAAATAAATATAACGATTATTAGAAAAATTATATCATGTTTTCCATTAATATTGTCTAACGAACAGTTTATTTTAATCACATTTAAAGCCGTATTATTATAATACGACACAGCAAAAAAAAATTTTTTACTTTGTTATCGAGTTTAATGGAAATTCATCAACCATTTGTTGTAGTAATTAAAACGTACAATTATTTATTTACAATCGCACGGTTTCAAACGTAAAACTCGAGTTACTCGTCGTGTTTGTGTAAATGATCGAATAGTAAATATAAGGTTAATAGCATTTGTTAGCTCATTAACCCGTCACTGATCGCGCGGGGTAAATAATCTTCCAGTCTATTAATAAATATGTGTATCCACTTCATTATCTACAAAACGGATTTGTAATTTTGAGTTGCTTATTAAAATCACACCATCATTCGATATCTTTTATTTCATTGAAAAATAGTTTAGTGCGTTGTACACATTCGTGTAAAGAAAAATGTATCTGTTTGGAGAATATTTACCCCGCGCGACTGAACGTTTATTTCTAATAGAAATAAACTTGATAGAAATTGAAATTGATAAATATAAATTAATAAACCTGAAATAATTTCTTGATAGAAATTTGCCCTGATTGTTTCACATTATAATACTATTGTATTACTTTGACATTTTTATTATTTAATTAGTACTTGGTAGTAATAAACATTTTTTCCTCATAATTTAGAAATTTTTATTTATAAAACTTAACCAATAAAATGTAATTTATACATGGTAAATTAAATAATTACTTTTGTAAATCAATAATGAGTATAATAAGTTAAAAATAACAATTTAAAGTAATAATATAAATACATTTCATATCATGGAAAATGTTTACCCCGCGCGACCAAATGTAGAAAAAAAAAATCAGGCGACCAGTGACGGGTTAAGTTGTAGGCTTAAGAATAAAAATTTGTTGAAATAATACGGTCATGGCTCCGATGTTTTGTGAACAACCTAATGGATAAACGAAGTACATATATCCGTAATAAATTGCTATAGAAAATGAGAATAAAAAAAATAAGAAAATAATTGTTTAAAACCACAACGGTTTATAGTGCGTACGAACCGTTTCTTCACCCCCACGGTCAATGCACGGGGCGAAACAACGTTGTGCTCGCATCCCTTTCGCCGTATGTCGAGACGCACTTACGAGCGATACGTATATTTTTCACCACCGGAAAAGTTCGGAAAAGTGTTCGCCATTCCATCCGGTGCAGATGGAAACACTTCCGTCGACAAGGACGAACAGTAGGTAGTGGACGGGTTTAGGTTAGGATTTTTCCCATCAAACACTCTTGACGGCTCTCGTGTACCTATTGAATTAAAATTCGGATTGCTTAATGTAGCGTGACTTGCGCGCCGCGAAATCCGAACCGCGCTTCAAAGTTTTATTCGGAAATTGTGCACGCGTACCGGGGGTAACTCTCTCCACGCGAACAGACGTCCGTTTCCGCGCTCATATGTAAACAATGCGCGTCGACCGCGCCACACGGACAAGACGTTATTACGCTGGACCGCAAGACTTGCACACCCACATGCGTCGTTGCAACCAAACACTACGCCCAGGGCGAAACTTCAAAACGCGCCCTTATGTATTTTTGATTTAAAACTATAACGCTAGTTGGATATTATTTTCAACGATTGCTCTAATTAATACGAATGATTTTGAATTAATATGAAGATTTTGTAAACAAAATATACGACATTGACCGTTGTAGCTTTAAACATTAAATTCAAGATTTTTGCGCTCTCCCAGGAATTGCGCCCGGGGCTAGGCATCTCCCGCCATCCCCTTGATACGGCTCTACTCGTAGTGTACTACGTGCACGGAGACTTTGGTTTCGGGACAAAACGGCAGCGGGCTATCCTCCTCGATCGCCATTTATCGCCTTTCGTTACTAGACGGTACGAAACGATGATCGATTCTACGCACTTTGTCTTTGGATCGGTTATGAAAATGATGTTGATTGATTAAGTATACTCCGAGAAAGTGTGTTACCTGACCGTTTCGTTGACGATTGCCTTGTTTAGTTTATCGCAGCGGAATCAAACGGATCGGTAAAATACCGTAACGATATAAACGTGTTAAGTGCTGTACATACGGGTGGTGGGGGGGTCGAATTTAGGGCCAAAGAAAATAGAAAATTATGATATTATTGATAACGTGTAATAAGCTCGTAGTTTCATTGTTAAATTTTGAACTTAAAATATATAACTAAACAAACATTATTATAATTAAACAATCATATCAATGGATGTTTGAAAAGTTTTATTAACTATGCTGGTTTTTACGATTATATTCCTATAGCTACTAATTTACTGTAATGTCAAATTAAACTGTAAATTGTTAAAAAAGTTGTATAAAATATTATCTATTTGTAGCAGTTATTTATCTGTGCAACGAAAAAAAAAAAGATTATTTTTGCTAACCTCCTCCCTCCTAGAGCAAGATTGAATGTACACTGAACACGTTCATATCGGCACACACATCACGTACTCTCGTTGACCGTAGGAGTACGGTTTTTCTGGTATCGTCCAGGCACACCCGGCACGGCCACGAGTACACTGCAAGCGTGTCGCGATCACTTGAGACATTGTGCGCGCCCACGCAACGTGTAGGTCCGTTGGGTGAGTTGATCTCGTGCGAGTTTCAACGAGCAAGTTGAGTGCCCTTTCGCGTGACGATTTCGTACGTCTCGTTCGATCTCGTCGATCACCGTACACCTGTAGCCGCCCCCGTTACACAGGGTATCATTCATGAATGCGGGGGTTTCGGTGTTTTTTATTGCCGTTCAATTGCGTGTACAGGAATTTGGTTCCCGGCCGCTAATACGTATTTAATTTTTTATTAATTACGCTTTGTAACATTTGTGAAACGTTTTTGCGGTTTTCCAGTGATTTCTATTATTATTATTTTTTTTTTTTTGATTGCATAGAATAAAAAAATATCATGAAAAGTTATATTCATACTTTAATTATATGGTAAAAATTGAAAATGTTATGAATTTTTTACGGTGAAAATATAGCGGATTTTCGTATTTTTTATTGTAGTGCCAAAATTTAATATTCAAACTCTCGTAATATTTTTTTTTTTTTTGAGAGTATGTTCAGTTTATTTATATTAAATTATGCATATGAGAAACTATATATACAATTTGCAGGACTTGTTATTAAACCAAATTTAAAAAAAAAAAAGGAATTACAATTTCCTATAAACGACTAAAAAAATCTTTTGAAAATTGTAGTATCTTTAACAAAATAAGCATTCAGCGAAATTTGTATGTCCTAACATTAATTATATTTTGGGTTAAGATGAAAACAAAAATTGGACTTTGTCGACAACCGGTATGTACCTTTATTTTGTTATATTTTTATGAATTTACATTTGTTAATGCCATTTATTTATAAAATGATTTGTGAAAAAAAAAATTATAATAATAATTTTTTTTCATAAAATGATTCATTTAAAATTAATAAAAAGACGATAATATGTAAATATATGATTATGATGGTGATCGAAATTGTCTTTCTGGTCGAAATCATGTACATAGTATTTAAAAAAAAATAGTATGTAATTATTTTTTGAGACCGAATTTCAGTTGATATTTTAAGCTTTATACTTTTTTTTCTTCTTTTTTCTGTATTACTGGGAAAACTGTTGAACAATTCAAAAAATGTCATCCCAAATGTACCCATTAGAATTAATTTCCTATCCATTTTTTATTATTTTTATTTAGTGATAATCGTGACCGATGTTTGCGAAATTCCTTTTGATGATTTTAATATTAGTCCAAAAAAATTAAACTGTAAATCTAATAAAAAAGCACATTCTTCGTTTCTCTCAGAATCAGAACTTAAGAAAAAATTTTTTTTCCCGTTGGATAAAATATTCCATATTTTGTTTGATTGTACGCAATCATTTTTTAAAGTTGTCGTCAAGGGGGGGCGATTATTGTTGAACACATTTCCCCCCTCCCTTCCGGGCATTCACGATATTTGCCTACAGCAAGTTTTCTCGAGCACTTTTTTCTCTCTCTCTTTTTCTTAGTGAATCAGTCGAAATCGTTTTTCTTCACCTCTCTCTCGCAGAGCGTATGGCAAACTCGTTTCCTCGTGGACCTGCGAGGAAAAATGTTACTGCTACCGGCGAATTACGCTGGTACGCGGTGCACCGGTGACGGATGTGCTGTTCAAGTACCGTGACCAGAGACGGTAAATTTTGGAGAGCATTTCGATATAATAAGGTACCTAGGTTATTTGGGTGATAAAAAAAAGTAATGATACTAATAAAACGATTATTGTGGTTTTCGTTTGTCCCGAAAAATGCATTGATAATATCAGGAGTCAGAACATGGAAAAGTATATTGCTGTCTATTAGTTTGAGAACCATAAGATACAAACATGGGCTCTTATAGCTAAAAATAGTTCGTAGACACGTTTAAACTGTCCTACTAGTAATAACACTCTTGGTTCGTAACGTTTTCGGTTTATGAATTCGTTGTTTTTTTTACAAACACACCTAGTGCTAAGGAAATTCGGGTAAGGAAGGGACGTTTTTTTCCTTTCTTACCCGGGGCGCAAATTTCCTGGATACATCTGCGACCGTGACGCTCGTGTACAATCGTTATGCACACATGCGTTTCGGGAGTCAGTAAAGCGAATAGCGTAATCGTATCGATTTCGCGAGCATAGGCACGGAATTGAATAATATTTACGGCCCCGCAGGAGAACGGTAACGACGCCGCGCGGCAACCCGACACGGTGATCACCACCGGGAGAATCGTGTACCGTTTCGGTTTTATTCAGTTTTTCGTGGCCATGATTTTTTTTTTGTTACCGTTTCGATCGTTCGTTTGAAATATTTCGGGCCGCCGTGTATTGCGTCGAAACACGAGTACGTGCGAGAAATACACCGAAGACGGGCATTGCGACCGATTACCGAAACTTCGTGTACGACGTGCACGTCGCGGCGGGGTCGGAAATCGAGTACGTTACGCACACTTTGCGCGGAAAATGCGAAGTGCGGCGTCAGGAAACGTGTACCGAATAATTTTCCGGCGTCCGAAACGTTATTGAAAAAAAAAAAAAAAAAAAACGCAACACGCGGAAGTCGCTTAGCCTTCGCCGCAGGTCGGAACGTTTGTTTGACGTTTTTAACGAACCAATCGACCGAGCGCACAGCGAAAACCGTTCGTCGTTTGGTGATTCGTGATATTGTCGGTCAGATCGTCGTTGCCCGTAATACGGTTCGCCACGGGCTGCTACATGTGAAACGTTAAGGGAATAAAAATAAAAAAAAAAAACGACGGCTTAATGTCGACGTACACGCATTGGGCGCGTGTTCTTATACGCGTGTCGTCGAGGAAAGGAAAAAGTTGGACGTTGCGCGTCTTGTGCAATCAAGACTTGGCTCGTCGGAATTATAACGGTCGTGTAAAACAATACGGTCCAACCGGATCTATTGACCGGACGTGCTCCATTAAGCGAGCGAGTTAGGGCTCAGAATAAAAAAAAAAAAAAAAAAATCACCCGCACTAATTGAGTGTTTTCGCGCTACACGATGACGGCGTCGAAACATTTTACATAGCTATTTCGTAACTCTAAGTGCCCGCGAGTACGAAGCGCAGTTCACATTATTTATTCAAAACACCCGTACCGTTACGCTTTGATCGTGCGCCGACAGACTCCGAATTAATCGCACGTACCCGTTATCACTGCTACCCGGAAAATTCGTTTAAAACCACGATCCCCCGACCGTGCACGGTGGTTTTGAAAACGACGTTTCGATCGATTCCGCAAAAGTTAACATCGATCTACAACCGTGGCCGTGTGTTGATCGATCATATCGTCGAGAACGGTACAAACGTTGTAATGTTCTTAATCGCATGTATATCGGATTGCCAGATTCACGTAATCCTCGAGGATTCGTTGAACGTTTAATACCTACGTTTATTATTTTTTATTCCATTGCTGCAGCTAAAAGTTATTTCTCGTCGTTTTCCAAGTAAACAGATCCGAATCCGTAACGATCCGGAGAAATAATTTTGTGTTAGGTAAAAGTATTATGTGAATTGACGTCCGCGGGGGAAAACAAGCGGAGGTGGTGCACGTGTATGTACATGACAAATATAATAATACAGATGTACGTGCCCTTTCAAGTTACCTAAATAAATACATATATTTGTGTTGATGAGTTGACGTGGATAGGTTTTAATTCATGCGTAACGGATATCATTACATCTTCAGTAATTCGGGTTAAATATAGTACCGCAAAAAAGGAAAACAAAAACAAAAACGACGTCACCCACTCGTCAAAATGTTCGTCAAATTAATTTTGATGATTTCAACATTAGTCCAAAAAAATTACTCGGTGATTATAACGAAAAATTCGTTTTTGTTTCAATCAGGATCCAAAACTCAAATGCACTACAGCATTTTCCCAAGAAATACAATTTAATCTTTTAAGACTTACAACCTTGTTCGTATAATTCGTATTCATTTTGTATTCTGTTATTTGGTGAAGAGTTCAACATAATACTGATATATTAGTGATTTGTAAAACTAATTTTCAAAACGAGAATACGAAAAGTTTTAATTTTTCTAAGATTATGAAAGTTTGGCTGTCAATTAATGTAACAATATATACCGTATCCGTGTGAACGAATATATTCGTAGGTGGATGTGTATTAATTTCAAAACCGTAACACATATTTTGAGTAGGTGATTTAGTTGGAAGTGTCTCAGTTCGATTATAATGATAATTAAATTCTACATTTAGAAATATTCTTTGTTAAAGCAATATATATAAAAAAAAAACTAGATATTTATTGTGACTGTTGTGTACAGCAAGTGTATTAACTTCGTTTCAATGGAAAAATAATAATAAAAATGTATATCAAATGTTTAATAATTGTTAAAATAAATTGAAGTTTGAAATTCAATCTTAACTATTCGATTTATATTAATGTTTGTATTATACTGAAAATGATGTTTAGAGGAAATGGTTTTAATTTTATGTTAGAATGTTACTTTGATTCCGGCCAATTTCCACGTTCATGTATAACTTTGTTGTACCCGCCATAGAATCGTATTAAGTGTTACCGTATGCGCCATGTTTTTTTATGGCTTTCAAACGTGGACACGTTATAAATAACTGTCGATATAACTTTTAAATATTTCAAATCAAAAGTTCTTTATTCAAGTATTGAAAATTGATACGATTATTAATATTATAATATTAAAATGAAACATACGATAAATTCAACAGATGTGTGGTTGCTGCATGTTTATGCTCCTAAAATATTAATTATGCCATTTGCGGAACGGCATTGGAAAGTTCACAACGTTGGCCATTTTAGATTTATTTTGTTCGTGCACTAGAACTACTCTGTATAAATGCATTAATTCCTTAAAATATCTATTGGTAAAAGGGTTGATACGACACTAATTTGACAACAAAGTTACAGAAATAAATCCAATTAGCCGTTTTGATGTAATTGTCCAGTTATTGTAAAATAATGCAGTTTGTCGTAGTTTGCTAATATTCTCTTAGCCAAAGACAGTATGCCATATAACAATATCTATGCCACTATATTTCGTAATGCATTTATATGTGAGAGACGTTCCCATGGTCGGAGCCCGTGCATTATTATTTAGCAAGTTATTACCCATGTGTATTATACGACCAAGAATCAAAATCGTGTGCATGAATGCTTTTAACGAAACGGTGGAGCTTAAATTTCCTTATGTTTCCGTGATTACTGCCAAAATATCTCATATAAAATGAAGGACTCGATCTTTTTCTAGAACTGTAAAATAGCATTATTACACTTTACCTAAACAATTAAGTTGAACATGTTCTACCAAAATGTAATACAAAAATGTTTCCAGAGAGCAGACTGCTGGGATGAACTATGTGTGCTTTATAATTTTATAAAAAAAAAAAAAAAGCATCTTATATTGTATTTCTTTATACCTAGGAGACGTAATTTTCAAATTTAAATTTTAAACAAAAATCTAATTGCAATGAAATTCATGTATCAATCAGTTACCTAAATACACGTTTATAAATATTTTTTTATGATTCATATCGTTGCTGAATAACTCGATAGTATAAGCATATAATTGATATGAATTAATTTATATAAATATAATATCATAAAATGGATAACAAAATAAACTGCTCACTCTGCCTACTGGGAAATCCTCTTCTAGGTGAAACATATAGTACAGGTTATATTCTTTGCTCACTATGAGCAAATATTTTTAATAAGTCTTAACTACATTTAGGCTGTAAGTATACACCCACGATAAATAGTCGGACGAAATAAATCAACAATAATTTTAACATTTTCATTTGTTACGAAAAATTATATTATATAATTTATAATTTTACATGTGTATCTTACACATATGTATGTATGTATATTCACAATATTGAATTTCACATGGCATCCAATACATAATAATCTTTAATATAAAAATTGTTTATTTTATGTTTTATGATACATATACATATATTTTATATAAAATATAAATATATCGTATATTTCGATACGCTATGTCCAAGGTACCTGAACTACAGTAAATGATTTCTGAATATCACGGACAAATCAATTATTCTGTGTAAACACGTACGTGAAAAATAATTTTTTTCAGTTATAATTTAAAAATACAGACATAATATTATACTAATAATAATATTTGAGAAAATAATAAATTATTATAATAATTAATAATAATGTAATGTGTTAAATAGTTCTACACACTTAAAATATTTGTTTGTTGGCATCGGATCTAAGTACGTAACAACCAATGAGAAATATGTGTTCAGCGTTTATAATGGTGAACAACTTTTCATCAAAGTTTAAGTACGCAAATATCAAAAATAAAATTTAAACTTATAATTAAACATGACTTTTGTAAAACTTCTGTGAGAAATATTTAATAATATTAATATCACAAGAACTTTAAACTCATTAAGGAGGTATTCGTAATAAACTAATAAGACCATAGGAATGAAGCGCTTAAAAACATATGCCTGAGTGAAAATAACAAGGTTCTTGAATTTCAATTATAATTTACGATGTTCTAAATTAAAATATGAAATTATAAAAACCTCTCTTATAATAATCGCTTTGCTGTATTTAACGAGTCAGTGGTATAGAATAAAAATCCAATGCAAACGTCCACAAGGATAAACGCAAATACGATTGTTTTAGATAACATATATTTTACTGAGAACTACAAAAAACTTAATTATTGGAAGATCAAAGGATATTAGCAAAAGGATTATGAAAGTTTTTTTTTAACACTACATTTTATTTCGAAACCACAATATTGGTTATAGTTATGGTTCAGTTTTCTGGCTGATATCGTTTTGGTACATCTCATATCTACGTTTTTCAAGTAATTTTGACAGATGGACGTTTAGAGATATCAATATAATAATGTTTTACGCACAGGAATATTAACTGTATTTAATCTCACAGGATGCATGGTCGATATCTAAAACGTATATATATATATATACAAGTGTTTATCTATAGTTGATTCTTACGTCTCATTTCATTTTATGCTTATTGAATGGATTGAAATTGATTTGATAAAACAATTTAAAAAATAATACCAGGCATTCGAGTTGCCGAGATCAATACCGATCACTGACTATTTGGGAACTAAATATTACTTTGCCCGCAAACGTATTCTTAGAACGTCAAATATTATTATAAATTACCGGGGTGAAATTGATGTATATATTGTTCTAGGTTATGTCTAGGTATCCTAGGAATTCTAATATTTGATTATCTATAATCCAATAAGTGGTATCCGTGAAAACGATAACCCTACTCAAAATGCCAATTGCTAATATAGAAGTCATTTTCCGAGAAAAAACCAATGACAGTAATGAAAAAAAAAAAGAAGAACGGTCAATAAAAAACTATTAAATTAATATAAACATATAAAACCGTTCTGAACATTTTACTAAATGGACTTGAAAACATTTCTAATGAGTTTTGAAAATATAAACAACATCGAATGTAATATAAAAATCAAATTGTTCAAAAATTAATTTCATTAGTTAATTGGGCAGAGTGTTTACTTGGTTCAAAAACCTCGTCATTTAACGACAACGGGTATAATAAATATGATGGTTTTGGAGTTAAAAACAAAAATTAAATACACAAAGAATTAAGTTATACCGGTAATTATATGGCCAAATGTAAACTCCAACACAAACAACCTTTTTAGCTGCAAATAAAAAATACCGTAATCTCCTTTATACGGACCTTTTTACCTGAAAAAATTTGGTTGATAACCTACATTCCAAAATTTTAACTGGTGTAAACGATTTTTGATTTTGATTTTCAATTTTGATAACACAACGTAGACAAATAAAAATTATGTTCAAATATGAATTCATATGTACACAAAAAATTAAGTATACACATGGAAAAATATCACATTTATAGTTTATCTTCAATATATGCTACAAAAACTAACGAAAATGAATAAGATTAGTGTTTTATTAAATTTGTTATCTTTCTCAAACAATTATTTTGCTTTTTATTTTTTACATATATATCTAATAATATATTTTTTTATATAATATTTAATGCTGTATGATAATTATAAGATTTATATCATTAAAAATGAATTTGATTTTTTTACCATCAATAAAATTAATATAATAAAACAATTAATTTAACTTATTAAATACATTGATACTTCATCATTATAACGAAGGAAAATAAATTAAATTTTAATGACACATCTAACCGATGTATTAATTACCATATTAATATGGATTAAATTAAGTTAAATTTTTATTACAAAGTTTTAAAATAAAACTCCTTTATGATAGATTTTTGATCATTATTACCTAATACGTCTATATATATATGACTTATATTATTATAATCAATTTCAATTATTGTTGATTTTTACGATTACACACGTTCCGAGTATGGTACGAGATGAAATTACCGCATAAACTAAAGATCATTAATATTTTGTAAACCAATTAATTTCATGCTAATGGAGTTTTGGAAAAAAAACAGATCAAACAAAACTAATATTTAAAGTATGCTTTTAGGTTCTAAATTTGCCCCCGTTCATAAGCAGAACCTCCACAAAAACACGCGTTTATGGTGACTGAAATATTATTACACGACTGCACATAAATATGATAAGACCTCACGGGAAATATACTAACACTGATCTTTAAAATATGTAAATAGTAATGTTATTTAACTATTCGTATTTTTTGCTCAATTCTATACATTTCTCGTCGGGTTGATGATTTTCTCATACCTACCTCGACATTGAACATCGACTGTTCTCTAGCGGATCGTTCATGTTTTTCCTATACGAACGTCTCTTCGACCAGAGTGCGCTCGTGAAACGAACTTTTGGGTGGTACAAAATGCTCGGAAGAAACTTTCCACATACTCTTTCCTACAAACTAGACGGTTGAACTTTTTTTACTTGAATTTACTCCGGGCGTTTTTCTGATCTAATCGAACACTGTCCCCGTGTCGTAATTCTAATCATAAGATAAATTTTATACCGATTTTTATGTACAAATGAACTTTTATACTGATATGATAGCGTACACACTTGAGCTTATCAGCTTTAACTTGGGATCGACAAAAATGTTCTATAATTGTTCGAATTTAATTATATTTTTTTATATTTCACAGTATACTCGAAGAAACGAAAAGAAATTTGGATTTTTTCTTCTCATATTTATTAATTTTGAAATAAATTTAAAACGATTAAGTGATTTTTATTATGCGATTCATGCATATTTTTAATAATATAAATTTTTATATATACAGGCAGGATCTTTAGTTTACGAAATCAGCGTTTAAAGTTATCATGAATATTCAAACCAGAAAATAAATGTTAGGTTGTTTTGAAAATATATTGAAAACATTTACCGAAATAATTTGAACACAAATTAGTCATATATCATATAAAATATGAATGAGGCAGTTCAAGTGATAGATATGTTTTTAATTAATGGGTGATTGTTGTTATAGTTTATAAGCGAAAAATCGTCGGAGAAAAATTACTCAAATCAGTGCGTTGGTAAAATAATCAGTTATAATCTATATTTTGTTTGTTCATTATCTGGCTCATGTATGCTACTGGTATATTTTTATAATTTATGTAAAAATTACCTGTTGCTGACAAATGAACTAATAATTACGCAGTTTCTTGTCTTGATTTTACCTATCATAAATGCATAGAGTTGTACGAATTATGTTCAAATAATAATTGTACCAATTTCTGTTTTTTTTTTTAATGTCAAGGTCTTACAATACGTTTACCGAAATATGCTTTATGTCTATAATAAATATATTTAATAATTGATTAGGTAAAATTTAATAGTTTTACTGTGGCATGTCTATCGTAAAGTGTATCGGTGTTCTATAAAATTACACTTGTAAAAAACGTAAACGTACAAAATGTAAATACTATAGGTGTACGCATCGAGTGTAAAAGCTATTTCAGAATAACTTCGATCAACGATGAAGTCTACGGTTAATTAAAACGTGTGTGATTAAAATGACATAACCCTGCGTGTTATTATTGATGTTTTGCCTGCAATACAGAATTTCAATTCAAGGCCGTTTATAGTTGGGACGAATTCAAAATGTTATCACTCTCATTTAATAATAATAATAAATAGCGATGTTATTAAGTCGCAGTGTGTACACCAGTCATAAAAGAAACGTGGCCTGCACGACTTAACGTTTATCCTCGAGTCCATCTTTTATGAATCCCATGGACAGGACACGAGTAATAAAATAAACTGCAGGTATTCAACTTATTGTACTCGCTGTTTGACGTCAACCATTTATTTGTAGGCCCTATTTAATCCGCCGTAAAATGAGCTTGATCATAAGATATAGCTGCACCGTTATTTTATATCATATTCGATCGTTAAAAATAATAGCGGGTCCACGTTTCAAGTGTTAGAAACGCACCCCATTCATATTTTATGATCACATAGTTCGTTTCATTACCTCCGAAATCGTTGTTTACAACCCATACGTTCGTTTACGTTTTTAAATGCACCCAGGTAGTGTTGGATTGGTTAGTTCGAAGGTCATATTCGTTTATGTTAAAAACAAATTATTTTTGTAGTAATCAGTAAACTATTTATGTAAACTTTTATTCATAAGTAATTTTAATGACTTCCCTATGGTTTTCCTGAAACCACACTCAATTTTCATGAACGAAAATTACATTTTTTATTTATACTTTTTTCAAGAATCATTATACTGAATTATTTGAACTGAGTTTCATTTATATCTCAACACACTTGCATTCCAAACATATATATATATATATAAATCTACCATTTCACCAAGTAATTTATTCATGTTTATTTATTTTTTTTATTTTTAGATAGTCGTACGCCTATATTTGTTTTTATTTATTCAAACCACAAAAAAATATTTCTTGTCACATGAATAAAAAAACTATTATAGGACATTTATAACGGTCTTAATGTTAAGAAAAAAAAATAATATACAACAGGCTTGTGAAAACAGGCTTATACCTAATGTTTATTTGTATAATTCCATTTGTTAATATGATTTTTTATCATATTATTAAACCTATATATATTGATGTAGAAATACATATCAAGAGATAATATTTGTGGGTAGTTTGATGTTACCGATAGCAGTGGCAATGGTAGATAAGTTTCCAAGTCAACAATTAACGGGATAACGCTCTCATAAAAGTCTCATGTGTAAATATTTCCTTTTGGGAAATCGAAAACGTTTAATCGAAATTAGTAATTTCCTATATGAGTTTTATCGTTATTATGCGTATTTTCAACTAAAACTTGTGTAAGTCATTGAATTTTATTTTTAAATTCCCATTTAAAGTTAAAACACACCAAAGTTTAAAGAAAAGTTTTAAACCATTCGACTTTATTATGCGTGCATAAAATATAAATATAAAATAATATATGGACTTCAATGTTACATATACATTTAACTTTACAATGAATACACGTTTAATATTTAAATAATAACCTTTGTTGTATTGGTAAAAATAAATTAACTATTTTATGCGTGAATGAGTCAAATTGCAATACAACATTTTTTGGGTGCGCCAATTACAGAACACATCAAAGTATTGTTTTTGGGTAAGTTTTTCCTAATTTACTAATGTAAATCAAACCAAAACTTTCATCAAAATCTTAAAATATATTTATTCAACTCGTAATTGAAACTGAGAAATTGAATCTAATTCAATTTTTATATGGGTACCACGTATTATATTGGTATTATATTATACTTTTATAAAAATGATAGTTCTCAAAATAGAAAGTTTTTAACTTGTAAAATATAATTTAAAAATAACTTTATTAAAGGTTTTTTGATTCCTTTTTAAATAGAATCGGGAGATTTGTTCGGTGTTACTGCATTTGGCAACTTCTATGAAACCAATAAATCTATAAAAATATAATTCATATTTATGATAGCCAAATTTATGGTAGTACATATTACATAGGTATATATACGAAGTTAATGTTGAATATCCAAATTAAAAGTTAATATAATAACACATTTATTTATTTATTATTATATTTATTTAAATTATACTTATTTTGAAACAGCTTATAACTGTAAAATTATATTGTGATGAATATGAATGCGTTCTGTACGCCGAGGTGTATCAACAACGAGTTTAATTTTCAAGACGTTCGAAAATCCATTTCACATTGGTTCCCGGTACAGTTTGGTACGTGACGCGTACATTGCAATTGGCAGTATCGCTAATAACCAGGGGTTCATTTCTTTAAAATATGAACGGCACATACGTACTCAGTACGACCGATTGGAGTTGGTCACGGGTACTTAATGTGATATACATCAGCGGCTCCCAAATTCGTATGACTACTGAATCTTTAGGAAACAGTTTGTGCTTCGTGGAACTCAAATGTTTCTAACTCCAACTCTACTGAAATTTTTCAATTACTTATCAAAAATCCAATCCTCCGAAAAAAATGTTTAAAAGATAGTTCACGATCGTTTTTTATCAACCAATACTCTCAATATTCAAATACGACTTGTGGAACACTCGAGACCGTCCTGTGGAACACATATTGTCAATCGTTGGTATGAATCACGGGCCACTGCCTGCTCGTAAAAATTTATACGGCGGCGTATAATAACCCCTACCGCTAGAAAAACACAGCCACCGTTGGCAATAACAAGTTATCTGATGACCGGAAATGACACACATGAGTCCATGTTCGGTAGTGTATTTCTGAACGGATGTACGTTTTATATTATTTACCGGTATACGATGAGCCAAAGGCTCAGCTGCAGTGTAGTTCCAATACTATTCATCATGTGATTTACGAGACCACGTAACCCCTGACCCGCTCCACTGACAACCCCACCGTGCACATCCCGCATACGGTTTTTCGTTTTCAAGCATAATTTTTATTTATTCGTTTATTTATTTTTTTCGTTTTTCAGTCGTTCGTTTCCTTACTAAACCTTCGTACCAATGCGTGTATTATATTATTACGGTCAAAATTCAAAATTTTCACATAAAAAGCTGTTGCAAATCGTTTCTTTCCTCGAACGGAAACTTGGTGCAACTGAATCACCACCATTTTTTTTTTTTTTACTTTTTAACGAAAATGCGTTATAACGGATATATTAGAGTTATCTAAACGATATGTTATAACGCACTTGACGAGCACGTTCGAAATAATGCCAGAGGTGAAATCAATAAAGGTTTTAATCCGGGAGCACGAAAACATTTCTAAAAGAATTTGTGTACGAATAATGTCCGTTGATTCGGTTCGGCGTCGAACAACAATTCGACGGTTGAACCATAGCTCCGAGCGTTTTTCCGAACGCGTTTTATGATCGATTTAGAACGGTGCTTTACGCATCGGGTCCGGTGGTGCACGTGGTGCGGTTCAGCGTAGTCACTCGTCGAAAAGTGTCTAATCTCCTAAACAATGCGATGTACGCCGATCCCCACGAGCGTATCCAAACATATTTTATCGGGGTGGATCCCCGAGCTTTTCGAAAGGCTTATCCCGTTCCGAATGGTTCATACAACGATTATATCGTCCTCCCCCGTCGTCGTCGTACACGCGGGGGTCCTGTTAATTTATTTCCGCGCCGGTGTCCGCACGCCTAATCGTAACCCGGGCGTACGCTGTAATATCATCCGGAGGATTTTCGGGACCCCGTAACGCGGCACGAGCAGCGCTCGACTTGGCCAAACCGAAGAAGGGCCAGACTCTGTTCACATAAAAAAAAAAATGAAGAACGTCACCAAAACTTGTTAAGCGTTTCGGTTATAACGTATGAATAGTTGTGGGACACTAAGATTTTTGAAAATCAGTTGGGGCTCTCCCTCCCCCCTCACAGGTTGAGCACTGGGCATGAGACGTGGTACCCGCGGCAAACGCGTTGAAGCGCGTTACGTTTGTTGCGTTATAAAATAAATCGACCTCGAGAGTTCGTACACGTCCGTTAAATATTATCGGGTGTTCCCATCTTACTTTTTCGTTGTTTTTCAACCGAACGAAGAAATTAATAAAAACCACTCGACATTCGCAGTGTTCAAGTGTCGAGTTGTCGTTTGCGTGCACATAACGACTCTGCGGTTAGATAGTGTTGTACGTGTAGTGCTGTACAGTGCTCGACAATATCAATGGGATGTACACGCACACACACGCAGTGTTGAAATATACACTTAATTCAAGCCTCTCGTGACGCATTTCAAATCGTATTAAAATGATAAAAATATCAAATTATATGTGTTTGTATAAGACGTTGATTATTTTTTTTTTATGTGTACGAACTGCGTTTTAATTTATAGAAATAACATTTTTTATATTTTTTTTTTAATATGTTTTTACAAGTTTAAAGATTATTCTCGTCCATCATAGTCGGAAAAAAAATTAAATTAATATTAGTCAACACGAAATGGTTTATTTGATTATTAAATATTTTCATTCAATATTATAAATACTAAATCCGTATTTCGTATGTTTTATATTTTCAATAACTACTGTTAATATGACATATCAGTATCCTACGTAATTTTACAGTTTTATATCTTATTGCATTATTTCTTTATTTTAGTTATTTTTTTTCTTATTGTAACAACATTGGTACTGTTTAAGATTAAACTTTTCACTTATTACGAATAGTAAAATATCAAAAAAATGTATTCTTTTAAATACTTAATCCTTTTTTGTTTTTTTTTTGTTTTAGTTCATTTTTAATAAACATGCAAATCATAGAATATGTTTCGTATATTAACTATCGTTAAAATCAAATTATAACGTGAACATAAAAAAGCCATCGGTTAAGTATAACCTGTATTAAATCAAATCGTGTAACTTACTACTATGTATACATGCTATACTCACAACGGCGATCATCTTATAATATGATTGTTAATAAAGCTGACCATGCAATATAGTATTGAACACCCACCTGTACCTGAAAAAAAATCACTATTAGATTTAAATTTTTTAAAAAAAAATGAATAACAGTAAAAAATATTAATTGTTATAAGATTAATGATTGAACATAGTCTTGGTAAAATAGAAATTTTGCATTTTAGCACGAAAAAAACATGCTCATTAATGAAAAAAATGGAAATTGTACCGTAATTAAAAATTTAAAATAACATTTATATTTATGGTTTATAACCAGAGGTGGATTTATCTTTTTTACGACTATAGGCACCAACAATTTGTCGCCCCTATATAGGCGAAGAAGTTATAGTACCCCTTCCGAAACACCTAATCTAAATATTAAATATACAAACGTATGAACATTCGTTTGAATTTTTAGACTATTTTTTTCGCTTTAATTAATTAGTCTACTTTGAAAAAATGCCATTGGATGTTCCCCAAATTTTAATAAAAACAGATTTTCATAATAACAGCATAGGATTATTAACATACATTCGAATTAGTAGTATAGTGTGGCAGTGGGGATATTTATTTTTCCCCGAAATTCTGACGATAACATATTAACAAAATGCACCCATTATTATACAATTATTTTTCGTATATATAAAGTAAATAATTTTCCAATTTTTTTGGCATACGTTAAATGTTTTCTAATAAAACATTACAGAATTAGCCGCCCCTAAACTTTGCCGCCCTAGGCAGATGCCTACA
Organism: Sipha flava; assembly: GCF_003268045.1. Taxonomy (NCBI): domain Eukaryota; kingdom Metazoa; phylum Arthropoda; class Insecta; order Hemiptera; family Aphididae; genus Sipha; species Sipha flava. The sequence continues at coordinate 1,005,762 of NW_020271716.1, read as the reverse complement.
GTGCCTAATGGGAAATCCGCCTCTGTTTATAACACATATAAACTATCATGTTATAAATTTTCAAGTCATAAAAGTTAAAAATGTGAATCTTATAACATAAAAAGTGAAAATAATACGATGGTTGTAATATATTACTAAAGTGAAAACAAATAACGGTCGAAAATTTCAAGTCCTTTAGAATAAACTTTTAGAAATAATATTTTCCGAATTATGGTAAGGATTTCATTAAGTACAACTTCACCGGTAGATTTTACCATATGCTTTCTTCATAAAATTCTTCAGTAAACTAAAGCAGTTTTTCGGAAAAGTATAAATAAGAGATATAAGAGGTAATTAAAAACCGATAATATATTAAATATTATCCGCGTTGAATTTTTAATTAACAAATAGCAGTAATATTTGAACGAATTATTTCAATTTATCTTGTGTCATATTACATACAATTGTATCTTATCTTACAGAATAAATAAATAGATACAAAAAATAAGATGAAATATAATTTTGAACCTAATTATTGCATCACGTCGGTCAGCATTGAATATCAGGAAACAAATAAACCCCCTAAAATTTCGTTACGTGAATAAAACTATTTTACATACGAGTTTTTCAAAAATAATAAATATACTGAAATATATCTTTGAGAATTATATATGTTAGAAAATCAACACTAAACTTTATTATATATTAACAACGAACATTTTTAAAATTGGGATTTGAATCCTATGCTGACGACGATTAAAAATAATTATTAGACTAGTGTAAGAATCACGTTATTCAGTTGTTACTTGTTCGGCTGTTATGCACTAACGGAAGACTCATATTATATTTAGAGATATATACTTTGTAAATTACAAGTTCGTATACTATGTAGTGGTGTGAAATAAATCCTATTTTTCTCCGAAAATCCGAAAAATCCGGATTTCGGATTTTGGATTTTCAGTTGTAAAATCCGAATATTCGGTTTCACATTGTGAATTTTTGTATTCTAAAGCAGAAAATTAAATTTTTCGTTATAAATTCTAATATAAATAAACGAGCATTTTCTATTTTAAATAAAAAAAATTATTTGAATTTTAAAATTGTAAAACCGATACATATTTTTGCACTTCACTTTGTGAACAGTATTAAGTTTCAGTTATAAAAAAATAAAAAATGTCTTTATATGATACAGCCCTAGCTTGAATTATTCTGTAGGATAAGTACAACTGATATGGATAATCGGTTAAAAGGAAAACCCACTTGTTAGTAAATTAAGATTGTAGACTTTGATGGTATACTTCCACTTTGACTTTTGCGATAAGATACAACATGAAAACCCGACAATTATTTTGTTATAATAAAGTGTATATTGTATGTATACAAGATGTGATTAAGCACTGTAACCTTCATTTTAAATCATGGCACCAAAAGTTTTAAAAATGCTTTAAAAGTTTTTCTATAAATATATTAATTCATTAAAAAAAAAAAAAAAATGTGTATTTATCAAGGCTTTAATATAAAGAATCCATAAAATATATTAAATCAATGTTTCAAAATCCGAAATCCGGATTTCGAGTAAAATCCGAATTTGAATTCCGAAATCCGGAATTTTCTCCGAATCCAGATTACGGATTTCGAATTTCATGATCCCGAATTTTCGAACTTCGGTAAATCCGGATTTTTCACACCACTAATACTATGATTAATAGTATTTGTAGAACTTCAATTTTGTATTAGATATGTTCTGTTTTATTATTTATTTGTACATTTGATAATAATGTAAAGTATTAATTTTCACATGTATTTCTAATTTTAAAACAACGTAGAATTTAGAATCATGAACCACTCAATTGATTTTTATTGGAATTATTCTGTGTTGTTATTAAAAAATAAACTATTTTAAATGGTTCCAAGAAAGAATCCAACAGGTAAATCCGATTGTTAATAAATAGCATATAATGAGCTGTGGCTTATTCTTGCGGTGCAACGTTGCCTTTCAACCAGAAATCTTCCAATATATCTAAAAGCAACACTTATTTTTTATTTTTTTATTTATCCATTTTTTACGTAGAGTATTTATTTCGCGTTTTAGTATCATTTAATATTTCCTATTTATACTAATTTACCCGTTAGGGTAATTTATTCGATCATTTAAATATTAACGAACATACTAAATAAGATTAAACCCGTTTCAACTAGGATGAAAAATAATGAACTATGTTGAAGTTTTCAAGGAGCTTATATTATTATAAGTGATTTGAAACGTAAGTAAAATACTTAATAGTATATAGTTTAAAATGTTAATGATTGTATTATAAATACTATAATCTGTCGATTGAAGAGCTATCCCAATTAAACGAAAAACAGTTTCAAAATAAACACTCTCGTCAGCTAACATTAAGTACCTAGTGTGTACTGAAAACAGAAGTACACTGAAAAATATTTTAGTCTTATTTCGAGACAATTACTGAGAAACACGTACAAATTTGCATTACTCCTGAAAAAAAAACATTGCTTAAAACTAATTTATTTTGTTTATGAATTACTTTTATATATATATATTTATATATGTATGCGATTGTTTATATATATGTATACGTATACTACTTTATTCAATGGGTTCATAATGACAAAAAAAAATATATATATATAGTATAAATAAAAAGTAGAAAAACGTGTTACACGGAATCGAATGACTTTCTACGTGTCCCGAGGTGTTAGAAACTTTTTTTTCACAAGACAGCATGCGCAGGGTAGTTACTGCTTTTCGCTACGGTCATAAAACAAATCAAGAGCTCGAATGTCAGTAACAATCGGAAAAGTTATCGATAAAAAACAAGAATACAATCCGAAGGCGAGAAGAAATTCAAAAGATTAAGCTTCTCTAAGCGTATTTGTACAGACGGGTGAGAAACATCGGATGAGCCACACAAATAGTCGTCATTCGAGTGACCAACGAGTTGATCTAGTTCAAAAAAATTACTTTTTTTTAAAATTTTATTGTTTCTTTACATAGCCGGTATATATTTTTTTTATAAAAAAAAGTTATAAGAATGATCCAACAAAATTTACATGGTTCCTACACTGACACCTACAACTAAATCCTAGAATTACCTTTATTATGGTTTAAATCGATGATTTATTTTCTTCCGATAATTATACCTTCACTTTTGAACAGTACGAATGTTCGGTAAATTTCAAAAATAAAAAATAAATGTTTTAACTTATATTTCGCGTATTCGCATAAAAATAATTTTAAAGCGACATTTAACATATTTAAAAAGTTAATTAAATCAATAGCAATTTAAGAAATCAATGAATATTTTATAAGATTACACTCTGATTCGCGGCTAAATTTTACTGTATAAAATGGTTTATACCATACCATTGGTATACATTTATAACTTAATGTTTCACGGATACCTACGCCAGGTAGGAGACTAAATATGAATGGTTCTAACGCCTTAAATGTATTTATTTTGTTCATTACGTCCGGTTCGTTTTCGATTTTTGTAACGAGTTTACACGTCAAATGTATTTATATGGTTAGGTTAAGCAAACGATGTACATAACTGTATGTTGCATATGCATAAAATATTACTCGTACTTTGCGGCTCGTGTCTATTCTGTCTAATCTCGTTTCATTTGCTATCACTAGCAGTTGAATGAAGCGACTTATTAGCGAATGTGACGTTTCGGTGCAAACTCGATAGAAAATTAAATTTTAATGACATTATTAGTTAGTTTTTTTTTCTGATTTAAAATTCTTCTATCGATGATATTGTTTAAATTGTGCAGTGCACAACACGTGTCTTGTTAAAAATATTTTGTTTGTAGGAAAACATAGTTATCGAGTGATCATCAATGTCAATGGTCGAAATAACAATGCTACTATCGCATTATACTCTAAGCACGGACACGAGTGTTTGTTTAATTTTATTTTTCTAGTCTTCTGAAAACAACGATAAAGCTTATAAAGATAGGAGATTAAATACTTAGGACGGGTTGCATAAACGTTCATTAGCGATTTATAAAGCCGTTAAAGTGCTTACAATCCGTTAAAAAAAATTGGGTATTGTTGCTTGAACACTAGTCAGCGTTAACGGGTCTGTAATTTATCGATTATCGGACCTGTAAACTACAGGCACGATTTAGGTTTGTTAACTTCTACTGATCCGTTAATACGGTAGTGATAAGAAATATAATTTCTTGTCAGCCACGCTTCATTAAAATATTAAAATATAATATAAATAATAAAAAAAAAAAATATACATTCAAAGAATACGCTCTTTTACTTTTTACCATCACACTCATACGTCATCATATGATTCTGATTCAACGATTGATGATTTTATCATTTAGATGCTTCAGATGATACTGAGATCACGCTTTTTTCGGCGATGGATCCAATCCATTTAAAGAGTATTGTACAGATTTTATACAGTGATTCGGGTACATATAAAACGTTAGATTTTACTATTTTCACATGTTATAAATATTAATACCCTGCATTTAGACCGGATCTTTGACCTTAAAATGCAGTCTCGTAAAGATTATTCGATCTCTAATCATTGTAATCAAATAAAATGTGGTATAATTTATTTGGTAACCACGGTTTTAAATAAAATACAAACACTTATACAACTCATTTTTTTTTAAGCGCCATTAAAAAATAAAACGTTAACAAATGCATAAGTTTCAGATGCGTTAAAATATATCAATATGCGATAATCAATTGAAAATCACATACTTATTTTCCAACTTATATGGGATAATATAAATACATATAAGTATAAATGTGTACCTATATGTGTTTGTGGTCGTGTGTTTATATGTATATTGTAAATGGAAATAACTTTGTTAATACATCACAAAAATTTTCAGGAAACAAAATAACGCATTTCCTTCATACAATAATAATACAGATAAATCATATTATTTTAAACTTGTAGGAAGAATTATATTGTAATCAGTATTCAAAAAATATTACGTGAGCTAACTATTTATAGATAATAAAGTTTATTGGTATAATTTATTACTTAAGTTTGAAATTCTAATTTATTGAAATTTATAATTTATAAATTTAGCGTTATTTGTATAGTTGAGGTAATTACAAAATTACAAAAAAAAAAAAAAAAAATGATTTATCATATTTTATATTGTTTTTACAATGTATTTTATTTTTTATAACTAATTGAATGTTATTCAAAAAAATGATCAACACTAAATTTATAAAATATCTACATGCTTTTATCTTGTATTCTAAAATTATTTTTAATAAATAAACAAATTGAAATAAATAATTTTTACAATATTTATAATACTACTTTGCTCCTTTTATTACAAATCAAAATGTATGTGTACATATCAATTAAGACTGTTGAATTTTTGAATTTCTTAAATCAATAAATCAATTTTATCGGTCGAGAACAAACATTATTGATTATACAATTTAGAGAACAGTAAAAGTTTTATTTGACGATTTGTTGATAGACCGTTTTTTGACTGAGATACAAAATATCTCCTCAAATATAAATCATGGACTAAGTGAAAATTTATTTATATAGTATTGTTCAAAAATATCATTAAATATAAAAAAAATTCTTGAATTTGTGAATAGGTGCATGTAAGTAACATGTGTCAATCATACAGTTAATGGTTGTTAAATTCAATTATTAAAACTTCTGAGTGGCTGAGGGTCATTTATCGATTAATTTTTGAAACGGTTGAACTATATAAATGGTTATTTTTAACTATAGTAGTTTGCTGTGTTATGAATTCTGTCGGTAAAAATTATAAAATATATTATAGCGTATCATATTTTTCCTCAAAAGAAAAAAAAATTATAATAATAAAATAAAATTGTCAAAAAATGTAACTTGCACACAATAATAAAAAATATGTTAACGGTGAATCGTTAATTACAGTGACAACGGTCGAAATTTAAACAATAGTTTTTATGTGAACGAACCATTACAGAGTTAAATAATTTATTTTATATTGCTCGTGAAATAAATCAACCTATGTAGGTATTTTCATTCAAAAATAAATTTTTATTGTGTAGACTCTAATATTTTGAACAAAATGTTATGGCTGATGTCGCTAGCCGATTGTTTAATAGATCAATTATATATTAATGCGAAATAATCGATCGTTATGCACGTAATGAATATTCAACTCGAAATTGAAATGTAAGTATGTATAGCGTCACTGCACGTAATTTAAAATATAATATGTTAATCACAATAAATATTAATTTATAGTAACTAGTAATTACTGTTCAAAATCATATGGTCACAAACAGGAAATGTATTTTCATACTTCATCGTATGGTATGCTGTGTTAATGTATACCTAACGCATTATAATAACAATGCAGACGTATCTGGACGTACAGCAGAGACATCCTATATTCATTGTCGATGGATAATACCTATTATTGGATGATTTAGTATTTTATAATCAACTCCAGTATCTATAAAACATGACGTCATTGCGTAGCGGGCACTAAGAAAAATCCATACTTCTGGAACGAAATGGTTCGGTGTAGACATTTTCGAAAAATAAAGATATGTCTCAAAAATAGTATAGCTTTATTTTTGTGAAAACGGTACATCATATAGGTTAGTTATCGGTGCAATATCGATGAACGTATCGTGTATAGTTGAGTGTTCAGTGATAGAACCGAGTAATTAGAAGGTCAAGTTTCAGTTGAAACCAAAGGAATCCGTACAAAACTACCTCAAACTCGGACGCTCAAAAATGTATTACATTATAAAAACACTCCTAGTCTATTGAAATGGTTCTTTAAATTTAGATAAGCATGAGGTTTTTCTTCCAATTTAATTATTTTGCAACAACGAGTTTCTTCTTTATATCTTTTACCATAAATTATCAAAGATTTTACGTAGATACTTGGAACAAAACTATTAGTGGGTGGCCCGACACATTTTATTTGTAAAAATGATGATATATGCTTGGGCATTAATGCATTTCTTTTCCAAATACCATGGTACTAATTTTTCTTTTGCATTCAGAAGATGAAACTGCTTTTGCATTTATTTAAATTAATAATGGTTTTAAACGAATTAACAGATGACAAACTTTCTAATTCCTTAAATTTACCTAAAACCTCGAACTGAACATGTTTGATTTACTTGACATTATGTAGCCTACTTCCTTACACCCTTTTCTTTATACTGAATATCATATCACTATTTTAATATAATATAATATATATATTATATCCAAAGAAAAATAATAATAATATTTATAATGTTATTATCTGCTGTTGTTGAATGAGATGCTTAAAAAATAAATAACCAAGAAAATTTTAAAACTTAAGTTACATTAGTGAACAAGAGTAATAATATTTAGAATCATGTCTATAATAATGACCAACGTTTATTGATTAGCTAGCTAATGGTTTTATCTACACCGGTTTTTTTCCTAAGATTAATGTTTTATATATTTTTGAATGATGAAAAAAATGCAAATATGTACAGTTCCGTGGAGTTTCATTAAGAAAAAAATGGAAGAGACATGCTAGAATATCATAAAAATTAATAGAAGTACTCCGTCCCTTCAAGTCGATCACTATTCTATAATAGCCACATAGTTATATACTCGTATTCCAATAACGGAAAATGTATAAATTGATAATGTTTTAATTCATATTAACGAAAATCTTTAAATATTTATAACATTTTATTCATCGAGAATGATAAACATACAAACTGAATAATATTATAATTTCCAGTAACGACAAAAGTAAAAAAATTGATGACGTTTAAATTACCAAGAATAACAAAACAAAATAAAATCCGTTCGTTCGAACCTTTTTTTTTTTTAACTCGATCTCTGTTTCAGACTAAATAAAACAAAATATATCAAAATATCATATTAAATTATAGAAAATATTTTTTGTTTTATCCAATTTCACCCAAAGCATCCCGTAACCGTATTTATAGAATTTTCATTTAAACAGCCAATTAATAAAATACTTATTTTTAATAAATTTATAAATCCGACTTACAGTATAATAATACTTCGATACAAACAGTTTTTAATTGTATACTAATTATTCATCGTACGATACTCGACACTCACCAAATTATATTTGAGATTTTCCACCAAAGTGTTTCCACATATTAAATTCCATTTAAACCATTTGAATAAGATTTTTACCATTTCTATCTGCTATTTCACGCTATATTCTTACTGCGCTTAGAATATCTATTAAAACCCGTACATAAATATCGTACATACATGCATATCATTTTTTTATTATGTTACCGTAACTAATTATATGAGTAGTAAGATGAACACGGACCCAGCAAACACAAATTTAATAATTTTCTTTAAAGTATTAGCTTACCAACTGCAATATTAATAATCTATCAACACTTCCAGGTTTTAATAAAAAATCAATGACTTAATATTATTCACATCTTATACTACCATATATTTCAGTGAAGTGTACCAAAAAGCAGTAATTATTTTTAGTCAAATTTCAAAGTCATTGATAATATTATAAAAGCATACATTTCAGTTTAACTTACATTATAATAAAAAATGAATAGTTGTTTTTTACGAACTCGTTATTTCTACCATAAAACCATTGTTTCTCGTTATAAAAATTATTAACTTTACAAAGCTAATGTTCCAAATAAGAATAATAATTATTATATTATAAGAGTTGCATTTGCATAAAATATTCGCTTAATTAAGTGAATAAAATTTGATTTTTATGTAACGATGAAAAAAAGCGATGAAATATTTTGAAATATAAACGCTCATAATAATTTTCTTAGAAAAATGATAAAAAATATATAACATTAAATATCATCGGTTTATAAGGTATTTCATCCACAGTTTATACGTTTTTTGAAGTGTAAAAACAATATGATAGCAGTGCAACAATCAGCAGTGACGTTTGTCATGATAAAACTATGTGTAAACTCAATATGATCATTATAACCATAGATATTGGTACGATTTTGAAATGCACTAGGGTCATGTTCTTAATGGTGACAAAATTATGTAATATACGCCTGCGTGATAAAAAAATAAACCGAAATCAAGAACCGCCTCCATTGATGAAGTTATTTTTCATTTTGACATTTTGTGATGCTGAAGCGTCCACCACCGCGTGCTGTCATCCCATTCACATTTACATTTCTATTGTACGGCAATCGTTTTCAATTATGCGTCAGCGTTGGTTTCGAAAATACATTGTCAACTCAAACGTAAATATACGAGGACCAAATGAAGAGTTACGAACGGGCTGGTTCTGATTTATGTTATTCAAGCGTGTGTACAACTTAGTCGTCATAAATAATATTCGCAAAAATTAACCATCGTTGTACGACAAATTTCTCTGGATTTGTTTATTTTAATTTCCCCCCTCTCTCATAAAGTTATAGGTATGATACGAATCACGTCTCGTGCAGATGAAAACAACAAAACCTCAAGCCTCAGATCTAATAACGTAGTTCGTCACAATACATCGTGGCAGTGGTGGGCTTGCAAAGGAGTATTCAAGGACGTGATTGCATTCCTATAGTTCTGAGCTAACTGGATACAAAACATACTGACGATTAATGGTAATATTAATGTATATAGTGCATCGGAAATCATGTTATTTTTTTCTTGTAAGACCGTTACCATTTTTCTACCTTAAATATATGAAAGTTTTAATTTTTTAAACAGCAACAACCATCTATATGCAAGTCATTCATCCAGCAATATTCAATATCAGGAAATCGATAACAATCCCATTTTTTATTAAATTTTTTTTTTTTTTTTACTTATGTTTAATGGAGTGCAGAGTAGAAGACTATCAGAACGGTAATACTTTTAAAATATTTATCACAAGTATCGATTATTTACGTAAAATCACAAATGTATAAAAACTTATGATCTTATACAAAACAGTGATTTCGAAAATCTACGAATTGCATATATCATCATATGTGGATATATGGTCTACACGTATGACGAAAACGCCTTGTATGTGACAAGTATACACACCGCATTGTCTCTGTTCACTATAATAACATGTTGTTACATATCCTAATATTGATCGATTTTTACGGATTTTCAGCCCATTGGATGGAACGATGTAGTCCAGGTATCAATCGTGGTCCCTGCACCACTGCAATACGAGTGCACGGGAATATAATGTAGCGGGACACAGAAAAACAATAGTTAGTTATTTCACGGTATCGTTCTAATGGTATTTTATAGGTACGGTACTTGCATATAATTATATTTTAAAACACGAAGTTTAAACATTTTCGTAAGGTGAAATGTTGCTGCGGAACGCTAGTGCGGCTGCGGCAGTTCGTCGATCGAAGAACAACGACGACCACGAATAAATCGTGAATAAAGATATCACTCGAGTGAAATCTTGAATCTTTTTCTCTTTTCCACCCGCCCACCACAGTCGTGTTCGTTCGCGGCACTACGTAATCGGAATAAGAATCTTACGTACTCTCGAATAATAATTTACTTATTGATTTTTTACAGACACATTTATGTGTACATGCACACACACAATGTGCATGGAGTGGATACATGCAAACCTTGCACTACAACGTCGAAAGGCTTCGATAAGTTATTATGTAGAAGGCGCGTTTAAGATAACAAACAATTAATGAAACTGTACATCGAGTTTACCCAAACACGAGTTACAAATTTAATAAAAATAATCTATATAGTAATAATATTCATAATAATAATAATAATAATAATAATATGATTTAATTAGGGTTTCTGTTGACGGCGTGGAACATATGGTATCTCTCTTTCGTTAATCGTAGCTGTATAATTATCGTTTAATTTATTATTGATAAAATCCATAACCTAAGTTGTTTGAAGTTTAAAGTATATAAAAAAAAAAAAAAATTCTTATTTTTGTGGCGATGCTTGAAAACAATACGATTCAGCGGATAGATTTTTTAAAACATTGACCTTTCAAAACAAAATGGCCGTAAGAAACTCGAATTTTCAATGAACAAACACGACCAATGCAATATTACGATTTCTTCTCGGACACCGGACCAAATAATAACTACGTCATTTTTAGTCCTGTGATGATTCATTTCTGTTTGATGTCATCGCCGCATTGCTTACGTAAACGACCAATTATAATATTTTGCCTACAAGAATAAGAGACAAAATTATTTTCCACGCGATACACGCGAGACGTTATACAATTACGCTATACGTTGTTTCCTTTTTTTCCTCTGTGTTGGGGTGGGTAAAGGGGGTAGCTAAGGGGCATTAGCCCCTCCCCATGGGACTAAACTAACCATTTTACAAAGCCAAGTACTATGATATAATTAATATAATTATGAAAATTAGTAATTATTATAAAATATCGTCAATTGTCATTGATGGTACTCCATTTTATATATTTTTTTTTTTTATAAATTAATAGCTCGTTTTTGTTTTCAATTGTATGTGTATACTTATATTTTAAAATGGTTTCAGTTTAAAATCGATACCATTAATGTAACTATTTATAATTTTCAATATTGTGAAAGTAATGGCTTACTTATGAGGGACTCAAAAAACATATTCTGTAATTTAAAATTTTATATAGATTTAAAAAACATCTAACTAAATTCTTAAACCTTCATTAGCCCCTCCTTTGGTGAGTGATAAAACCCGTCCTTACCATCGCGTGTCACATTTGCCGTCAGAATCTGTATTCATCCGACGGGTACAACGCGGGCATTGATCATCGGAATACCTGCGCTTGAATGTGATGACGGACCGAACTTGGAACGCACGTCGAGGTACGTGTAACGTGTACGCGTTTAACAGATGCATTGATAATGCTGAACAAGTGCACTGTCCGAGTTGTCGTTTATTCATTTTGATCGCGGAGCACGCTCTTGCACTCGCATTAACGTTTCGGGGTATCTCGTTCGTCAATGACCGAGACGAATAGCGCCGCGCACAGTTGGCTCTAGAGATTTTGTATGCCTTTCATTCTAAACCGAGTATAATGTATACCCATATAAATATATATACTTATTTACATTTGACCACATAAAAGCGCGTAATAAGTAAATCAATAGTCCAAATCCTGAACCGACACGTACCCGCTACTCCTTGGAAATTTAATCTATTTTCTTTTCATATTTCTAATGCATCGAGCACACATTTGAACGCATACCCCCAACATGCACGTATAGGGAGCAATACGTTTTTTCGCAATACCATTTACAAAAAAAATGTCATAAATGTTTTGTTTCAAATTCATCAATTTTTTTATTTAGAAATCGTAATTTAAAATGTTTTATAAATACTCGAAAGTTTTTATCAAAATTATTTGACAAGCAGTACTTGAATATTGTTCTAGTATTTATTATTAGTGTCGTGATTGATGTGTACTATTAATATACTACAGAAAAAAGTATTTTGGTTTGGTTGAACGCCTATCACGGGAAATCGATCAAAACTTCTAAAAGCGACAAAGTTTTGTTATTTCTAGTAAGCCTGTTAAAATGTACTGTTGATGCATTATTTATACGATAAGTATACTGTTTAAAAGGTTATTTTCAATACTCAGTCACGTAATTTTGGATCTCATAATCAGCAGTTTTGGTTTTAAACACAAAATTATAAACAGTTATAACATTTTCAAGAGTATTATTAAGTACTAAATAATACTTTTATTAAAATCTTATTGTATTATTTCTATGTTAATAAATTGCAGTACACAGTATTTGTCTGAGACTTAATATTATATATTTCAAACCATTATGATATAACTAATACAGAATAACAATATTCTAAAATTTTATGAACACAATTTATTTTATTTATTTTATTTATATTCGACTATTTAGTAGTTTCATTGGTGCTTTTTTTTTCTTATTTGAAATAAACAATCAATACCTTAAGAGCACAATATTTTTATGTGGTTAGTGTTGAATACATAATAATTATTTTAATTTATCACATACGAAATTAATAATATGATTAAATATTTACAGCTAATGATTGATTTAAAGTCATCCACTAATGACACTTAACAAATTGACTTTATTTATTTACGTTTTATTAATTTTTTTATTATATATTATATTAACTATACTTGTAAAGAATCTGACATTGGATTAGCTGAGCGAAAATGGGTGGACAAGTAGGTCACGATACCATTTTTTTTTTTCAGAAGTCTGGATGGATTACCAGGAATATAAGGGACTTCAAGATTACGTGTTAGAGGGTTGCTGTTGAAGGTAAGATTATTATGAAAGTGTTGATAGTGAATTATAGCTTCTTCGCGTACTAATTTAATTTTTTGATCAGAGTGGATTCTGTGATTCAAGAGGTAAGAATGGAAATTTCAAAGTTTTCTGAGTGTTATGCTTTGAAATGTTGGTATTTTATTTATGTATGATTTTTTTGTATTACCCCATAATTGTATACCATACGTAAACACATGTTCGATTAGTGATTTGTAATAAAAAGCAGTTTAGCGTTGATATTAGTGTATTTATTATTGTTAAGGAATGTTTTGAGAAGGCGAAGTCGAGAGTTTAGGCCTAGTTAATTAGATCTGATATACTGGGCCCAGGTTAATCCACGATCTAACACGTTAGCCCAAGATATTTTACTGCTTATGTATTTGGAATAAAGATACCATAGACGTAGACAAGTGGGCAGGGCGCAAGTCTAAGGGTAAATAAACAATGTATATATTTGGATTGATTTATTTTTAACCATGAATTTGTGTACAAGTCTTCCATGAGGAAGAGGTGATTTCAAGGGTGGTGAAAAGCAATAATCGGGTTATGATTTACATTAAATTAACGACCTCGTTCCCTAACATTAAATAAACTCCCGATAAATTTATTTTTCAAGCGTATTTATCTTAAGCTCTCTCTATAATAATTTTTAAAAAAAAGGAACTAATATCATAAACAACGAAATCGTGAATCAAAATAAAATTCAAAACTAAAGAAACAGGTATAATTTACTGTTTCATGGTTCGTCAGATTGCTAAATCCAGGTTATCATTGGATTTTAATTTAATGTTTAATTTGATTTGTTGGTCAACTACGTCATGAAATTTATTTTAATGGTGGTAAAATTAAATAATATTGAAAATTTTTGACGTAATGGAGGAGAGACATTAAGTATTAGTAGTAATGAGGAATGATCAAAATTTAAGTCGAGAATATTTGCTCCGAAGTACAACGGATTTCGAGATTATCGTAATGAATTTATCTAATGTATCAGGATTTTGGCGACCTGAGCCAATTGGCTAACATGATAGACCTGATGGAGGATGAACTTTAAGATTTACTTTAGTTACAAAATTCTCAAGGATTTGACAACATAGATTATTAGTTCGACAGCTCCAGAAGTGGTGTTCTGCATTGAAGTCGCTGCCTAAAATGCAAATGTTGTTTATTGAGTTAATGTAATTAGAGTAATGTTGAATTGTGATTTTATGTTTTGAAGTAGAGTAAATGGCCGCAATAGTAATAGGAATATTGTTTAACTTAATGATTAGATCATAAGATTGTAAATAATCAAGACAAAAATGTGGAAGGGATTGAAATCGTATTGAATTTTTTGTTGAAATAGTCATACCACCGTTACTCGTACTGTGAAGATGGTTTGTTTTTATAAGTTTATACTCGGATATAAAAATATTAAAATACTTGGTGAAATGTCGTTATATTACGAATGATATTTTTTTCCAGTTAAATTGCTAATTTAAAATATATTTACGATACAACAAAATAACATAACATTATCAAATTAGAATACTGTTTCCAAAGAAATTGACGAAGAAGGCAATTATAAAAACATGTCGACTACAAATACTAGTATCAACACGTGAACTCACTAATGTGAATAATTCTAGTGCATGCACGTTCATTGAAAATTATACACGTTAAACACACGGTAAAAAATGTAAGACATAAGATGTGAACTCACTCAATAATTTACTTGTTTTAATTAATACTTATAAATAATATATGCATTTAGCCTTGTTAAGAAAACAACAGTGTTGCTGTGGAGTCGCACTTGTTTGGTAAAAAAACAACTTTTACAATAATAGATAGGTACATAATTTAAACTAGGTAATATATATATTACTAGATTATATACAATGTGTGTGACGTTCATTATACAACAATTGTAATTTAAATGCAAGTGTAATGAACGACCGGTGAATAAACACTTTTAAAATAAAGAACAATATTTAACTTTTATTGTTTACTAGTTTCCAACACCAACAACACACTGTCTGTTCCGGATATTTATTTACATATGTATTATACCATATAACACGACGTGTCTCGCTCTGTAATAGATCCCGCACTTTAATACCGGTCGTTATCTTGTGACGTAAAGGCTATACAACTGACTTGCGTATTGATTTTTTTTACTTGTGACTAAGTGACTGTGAAACGAATTAATCAGTCAGAAGTAATAAATTAAAAGGCAACATTGTTTGTTACAAAAAATAAAAAAAAAAATACTTAGCTGTGAGACACAATGCGAGATAAAGTCTTATTGAGTGGAGTTGATCGCGAAGAAATCTGTCGGTCGTTAAACTTTTACAAAAAATAACGATACAAAGTACTGAAGTTATAGTTGGTTAGTTATTTCTATTACTCGTGTGCAATATTTTTGTTATTATTTAACTGCAGAATTTATTGTCACCTCTTGGATTTTCGTTGTTTAGAATTATTTTCACGATTGTTATCGATCGAGGAAACAAGGTTCGCGCTAAAAATGAACACTTAAAAAAAAAATAAAAATAAAAATTAAGAACGTCATCAATCAAAACACCGTATTCAAAATAATAAACAGGTTTCTGGGTGTCGAACGCAACTAGGGACGGAGAGTGGGGGTGGGCAATAGGAGCAGTTGCCCAAGGCCCCACGCCTTAAATTATAATTAAGGCCGCACAGTTCTGATTTAACTGAATTTAAAATATTTTATTAATATAAATTATAAGACCCAACATTTATTTTTCCCAGGGCCTCGCAAACTCTAGCACCGTCACTGAGCACAACAAAATTTTTACGGACGTAAATCGATCGAGATTCTCATAATAAATCAAACGGACTTCACTTATTTGTTGTACGGAAAAGAAGTGTATGGAGAAAACGATAAGAATAATTCAAAAAATCCCAGTCAAAACGAGAATCTTACGCTCACACGTATGATAATGTGCTGAAAACATTAGGCCCGATTCACACTCGCGCGGAACGACACGATAAAATATTCAAACAAAGAACATTTTGTCGGTATGTCGGTCCCTGTCGGAATCAATTAGGTTAAAATATACATTTTATTATGTGTTAATGTACTTAAATTTATTTATAAAACACATTTGTAAACGAAAACTATTGCGCTGATTACATATATTATTATGGATCAATAATGCCGTCACGGCTAAATCTACTAATTTAAAATTTTTCAACGATTTCCGACCGTTTCCGCCGTTGCTTGTCGAATTGGACGTGATTTTCATCCGTCGTGTCGTGTCGTGTGAGTATGAATCTGGCTTTATTGTTGTCATCAAGACTCGTGGGCGTAACTTATGTCATGGAGATCGGCAAATTATTTTCCCGTTTCATTCGCGCGGTTGGAATGGTTTTATCGTTCGTTAAGATACTTAATAATTGAACGACAGAATTCGCGATTAGATTACGTGAGGGGGTAGAAGAGCAAACGAAAATAACCTAATCCGATCACTACGGAATGAATCACAACGCAAACACTATAGCGGTTCACGGGAAGTGGGGCGGATGAGTGGAATACGATAGGACGTCAAACTTTTGAACAATACGATAGGAGTTAATGGCTTCGAAAAGAAGAATCCGTCAAATACGTCGTATTTCATCACGTAGTACCATCGCAATGATAGTTAATAGGTAGTGAAAATAAATTCGTCGCGCCTTATCGTCGCTCGTCGTTTTACGGCAGTGAAAGAGTTCCGTCGAAACGCAGACCGAGAAATCCGCTAGTGTGCTGCATGTAAAACGCTGCACGTTTGATAACGATAAGAGCAAAGAGTGATTCGATTTTGGAAGTAACTCTGAGCGTTCTATTGTGCGGTCGGTTCGACAACAGGGTGTTAAATTGAGTCGAAAGAACGTCTTGGCGTACATGAAATTCTATTGGGACATTATTTCTCCCCTTAGTAAAGTCACTACGAATAAGTGTATGTACGTACGTAGTACGACTTTGGAATGGGACCTGGTTTTGTATTCGAGAGAGCTGAGCCTTCCTAAACACACTCCTAGTTTCACAAATTAAAAGGATTTACATTAAATATTTAAATTTATAATCTCGGTAAAAAATATTAATTCATGGGAGGAGAAGTGCACGAATCGTTTTTATAACGTATAATATGTATGTACGTGTCATTTTAACCGTAGATTTTGGTCTGTAGTGGTACGCAACATAAGAAATCGTATTATATATTCATGTTTCATTGATTTTACAGTTTCATTTAAAAATGAAATGGATTTGTCTTTAAAACTCACGGATAATTGCAATATTCCCCTATAACAATCGATTTGCGGTAACTTTCTACTGCCACAAATCTTTGCGGTGTAAACGATTTGTACGAGTATAAATTAGTTAGAAAAACAAAACATGGTTAAATATAAACTTTACCTACCTAATGATTAAACAGTTTAAGTCTAATATTCATTATTTTCTTATAATGTTTACAGTGTAAGTATGAAAAATATGCCAATAATAAAACATATATTTTTATATTACTTTAAGATTTCATACTTTCCAAAATTTATAATTAATTAAAAACAAACTAAAATAGCTCACTGGAAAAGTAAAACTTGTCAAAACCTCATAGAACTAAAACTCATTTATAATGGCGTATGTGTTTCTCTCCTATTTATAACTTTCGTCACAAAGTACCGATGCACTAATTTCAATTTCAAAGGAATATAACTATGTCTATAAAATGTATAACTAGTTGGAAATCATTCATCTTAAAGTTCACTTAAAGCGAAATGTATAATATTTTATGGAAATATATGTTAAATGATCTCCAACCGTAAATAATTTTCGTATGTCTAAATGTGTGTTCAAATTGTAGATAATTGTAATTCGATTCGTAGAAAATAATTTAAAATTAAAATAACGTTCGGTGAGAAATGTTTAAATCATATTATTATTATATAATAATATCAATCAAATTAAATCATACTATTATACATTTGGATTTGTACTCATTCCCAATTTCAAAGATGACGCAAATTGCTGTCATAACATCACCAGTATTATTTTTTTGAATCAATTAACCTTAAAACAACATGACCTCGAAGAGTATCACTAATATTAGTATAAAAAATCTTCTGCACGACCATGTACTTATAATTAATTTGCAGTGGCCAATGAAATATTAATACTTGTATCTTTAATGTTCCGACCAAGTTCAAAGGTCGAAAAACCAGTGTGTGCGAGACAATTGATTTTACTTGAATAGTAAACATCCGGGTTCTTGTCATAGTTGCCCAATCAAACGCTGGTAATAATTGATCAATGTAGCCATATTAGGATTTTTCATATCGCTCGACTTGAGTATTAAGTTTAGAGAATAAGTATACGTTCGTATGTGTGTGTGTGTGTGTGTGGATGGGTGGGTGTGTGCGCGCGTGCAAACGGACAAAATAAATGCAGGTACATACACGATAAAACAATTATTGAATAATTTAATTCACGCGCTATTAAAATAATAATTCCTACGTCACTGCTTTAAAATATATACTTTGCATGCGTATGCGTGTAGTTATTTATATAATTCGTTTATTGGCGACCGTATTGTATTTTATGACACCGCAGAGGCTGTTTAACCACTGTCGGTTTTCTATACAACATCGGAGTAATAAAATTTTTTTTCGGAATATTCAAAACCGCACGCATTGTTTATTATTAATAACATTAACATATTTTTGAATTTGCATACATTTCAAAATTAGTGACGCATAACGACAAAATATACCATACGATGTACTTATTATATCGGATAATACATTATCATGGCTCAACGAATAAAAAATATAGAAAAGTCAATGTTTAATTTAGTTTTTCGACTGGCACCTCAGAATTAAAACGCAATTGGAGTTTGAACAGTTCATATTATGCTCGTAATATCGATAGTAGTAATGATGTACGAGCATGTGGCGTGAACACGTTGAGGAATGTTTTCGAATTTTTTATTTGTATTAAATTGTACGTACATAAATTATAATGCAATTACTTAGTCGTGCCGCGCATTTTATTTCAATATAAGTAATATTATTAGCAGGTTAACTGAATTACGACACGCAGGAAATTAATAAACGTAAAATTATCAAAAACACAACACGAAAATTTCAGAATTCAATCAAGGTTATCTAATTATAATTACACCCGTGCTGATATTAATTACAAAAATGGATTTAATAAATTATCAAGCGTAAAAAAAATATTTTACCTGTGTTCTGAAATATTCAAAAGAAATAAAAATATTAATAAAATAAATGTCCAGTCAATACCATGGATTAATTCGATATTGCAAACGACCACTAATTAGTTTTGTATTATTGTAAGTGAAAACTAATTTTTTACTAATCCTATTATTAAATATATATACATATTTAAATAAAAAGTTGTATTTATGATTGCATTTTTAATTAAAATGTGTATTATGAATTAATGCTCAATTGTTCCGAATAATATTATCAATACCCAAATAATAAGATTTCATTAAAATAATTCACATTCTCCGCGTGAAATAATGAAATCATTCATATATTTTTATCGAAATGGAGTAATGCGAATAAAATATTCTAATGAGTTTAATAATATTTTAAAAATTTTAATTTTTTTGATACCGCCTTGAAATAAATTTAAATATAGTTTAGCATTATATATACTAATATATTTTTTGTATAACTAAATACTTAAATTTACGTCAACTGTCTATTTTTTTAATTATAACTTCAACTTCATTATATTAAATCAGATTGCGATTTCTACGCAAAAACCATTATAGTATTATCTTTTTTCGAATATTAGCATGTAATTTCGAATGCAAACGTCAGTATTAGATTCAAACATGCCAACTATCTAATTTCCAATAACTCGGTATTAGGTAAAGAATTTTATTTATCTGTCAGTCATGTGGCATATATGTAATTCAACTTTTGGAATTTTCCAAGAATGTTTTGAAGTTGATATCAATAGGGAGGGATTTTATTTTGTTTTTTTACAGCGAATCTTGCAAATGCCACATATATTTATTGCATAACATAAATGAAAAACATCAATTCGTTCTTGAATTGAGTTGGTTGTCGTTGGACATCTTTTGGTTTCCCAATATTATATGTTTCCATCAATCGCAGTTACTGTTTTTGCAGTATTAACTTTTTTCCCTTCTTTTAAACGTCTATCAAATGTATTTTCATTCTACGAATCTATGAAAACCAACATAATATTATTATTACCGACATACGAGCAACGTAATTAATTGATTATTAACGCGTGTACTATGCACATGCTTACCGGTGGATATATGTTGGTGTAGAAAACGATAGTAAAGTTTAACCGTTATATAGTGCTGCCTATGCTATTGCACCTGCGTCCATCTACACGGACACACAAGACCGTACACGATTTTATGGTATTGGTTCTAAACCCATAACGTTCCTGAACGGGATAGTATCGATACGATTAAAAAAGGTTTACTCTAAAAGCGCAGTATAATCAATACGGGTTTTTTTTTCATTTACAGGAATAGCAAAGCTTGGTATAGAACAAAATAAATCTCATTTGTAATTTTTTCAAGGAAAAATGCAAAGGGAAAAAGATAAAAATAGGTTGTGCTCTTAAAAATATAATTTTTAGTTGGTTTTGTAGATATTCGTATTGTAAAGCAATACGTTAATTGTTTGATGATTTTGATATTATAATTTTTCGAGACAATAAACAAAATAACATAAATATTATTTTAAAATGATGTGCTTATGATTTATGTACAAATATAGTTTTTGCAATTATATATTAGTTTTTAGCTAAATACTAAATAGACTTATATCTATCCGATAATATGATTTTGTCAATGAAAACAAATGAAAATTAAAAGACTTTCAGAAAAAAATTACACAATAGTACTACTCGTATGTATTTGAATGAACGAAAGAAAAATTTTAGTTTATTTTCTAAAACTTCTATGATCTAATTTTATATTGTATGATACAAATTATTATGATACAAACAATGTATGGTACAAAAAATTAGTTAAATATACATACGATATATTTTAATGCACTACGTGAATGATTTGCGAAGAATAAGAGGAGATTATTGTTTATTATTGAATGCCACTGCTATAATTGGGATAAGCGTTTAATTTAAATTAATGGTTATGAAATATGCTACCATAGATAAATAAGTAATATTGCTAATATTATCTGGTATGTAGTGTATTTGATATTAACAACTTAAAACTGAATAAACGTTAATATTAAAATCAATAGATATTTTCTATTTTATTTTTTTGGTTGAATATATAAGTTAAAAAATCTATATTAAAATTGAATATTAAATCGTTCATAACAGATTCTTTGATGTTTTAAAAGCATTTTACAGTTAAAATGTTTCCACGTACATATTAAATGTTTATATAATATTTATTATTATTTAAAATATTTATATTTGTATATTTTTACACTTTTTAAGTTTATATATTTTCACAAAATTTAACAATTTAATTTTTCCGAAGAGAAATATTATCACCTGCTTGCGTGTCATGGGTTGGAAATAATTTATTATTACAATAATAATCCTTATAGGGACCATAAATATTCGAGTTGGAGAGTGAGAAAGAAATATTTCATAATACATTGTCTTTCAGTAGATACTAAGGAAACTAATTGTATGATTAAGTACCTAATGAATTTAAATAAGCCAATGGTTTATTTTGTTGTACATCAAATGCAAATTTTCTCCAGAACGAAAATTAGCATGTAACATTTCATTAAATGTGCAAATTATTGGTGAGTAACAGTTTGATAACGTTGTTGGATTTTACAAACAGGATTACTAAAACATATATCAAAAATGCGTGAATAAATTACAATATAAACAGGAATTAGAAAGGAAGAAAAGTAATAATTTTTTTTTTAAATCTTTTAATAGCTTTTCATTTACTTATCACAAAACGTATTTTGTATACATAAAAAAAAAATAAAAAAAAAAATAACAAAACAACAATCTTGATATATCTTATAATTTTTTTCACGCTAAACCGATATATACGACATAACTTGTTCGTGTCTCTTATTTAATAAGCAATCACATTATTCACATACTCGTATATATAAATAAACAGAATCATTAATTATTTGAACAGAAAATACTAAAGTATCAACACTTCCATTAAATAATTATATTCTATTGAATTTTGTAGATTAGTATTTTATTTAAATTTTAAAATATTTAAAATATTTTTTATACGGTAGCAAAAATAAAGTACAGGTATAATATAAAATTAGTAAACTAATTCTGTGAATAATTTATACATTTCAATAAAAATTAATTTTTTATGCTGCCAATAAGCGAATAAATATTCAAATTTAATTTTACATACAAATATTTATTATTATTATTATTATTATGATTATTGATATTATTTAAATTAATTTCGATTTTATTGTATTGTATAATAGAAAAATTATATTTTTAACTAATCGTATAAAAAAGTACAATTCTATTACGTATTCATATATTTTTCGAAGATATGCATACAGTATATTTTTTTCACTATCAAACATAGGTAATATATAACACTTTAAATAATTTTATATAAGATGTTTTGTTGATTTTAAACTTATTATCTCATTATCTCAAATAGAAACTATTACGTTGTCATAACTAACATTTTTTTCTCAATCCTTCGGAAAAAACCTAATATGTATTTAAATTCTTGTCTGACGTATTTAACTTAATCCTCGTAAATTAAATGAGTTATTTAGTCGGTATATACATCAATAATCTAAGTAAACGTAATTTAGTCTATTCATGTATTTTCCAATTTTTTTAACAAATACCGATTTATTTATACGGAAAACATGAATTTAAGTACTTGCAAAATATTACTAAAAATATTCTAAAATATTAAGATATATAAAAAATTAAAATTTATGGATGTTGGTGTATGCATGATAATATTTAACGATTATATACTATCGAATTGATTACTAATAAGAAAAAAAGTGTTTAGGTATAAATTTTGTTGCATTATTATTCTATCATTTCTCATTTTGTCATTGTAATTTCATGGTACCCAGGAATATAAATATAATCCTTGAATTCAGGTCATTATGTGTTTTAGACAGGATATAATTCATGTGATAAATTGTGTCGTAATTTTCAAACAGCTAAGAAAACAAAGCTTATGTCAACTTTTTTAAAGTTATTTTATCAAATGTAAATTTATGACGTAATACATAAATTATTATTGCTCTTACTGATGTATTATAATAGAAAACCTTAGTCGTAAAGAAAGTCAATAATATTTGAATTTATCTAAAATAAAACACACATTTATAGGTACAGAATTAAGTACTAAGTTATTGGTATATATCGTTTAAATACATGTTGAAAATTCAAAACTCAAATTGAAATTTCATTGATAACAATTCTTTTTAGACTATTCATACTTTGTATATTTAAAGTAAAATAATTAGTCGAAAAAAATTTAATAAAATCATAGTAACATAGAGAGGGTTACATAATAATATTATTTACTCATATACCGGAAAATTTATTTTCATGTTACGTTTTATTAAACAAAAAATATAATTTTTTTTGAAAATACAATTTTTTTTTTTTTTTTTGTACAGTTTTGTTATTAAAGAAATTGACATTCTAAAATCAAGCAATACAAAAATAAGCTATGTAAATATGCTGTTTCTCTGTTCAGTTATGTACCATTTTTGCCTATATAACACGCCGTGTAGATGACAAACATCATGCATTCATGATGTCCAAACAAAATACTTATTATTTAAATATATTCGGTAAATCGAGTATATTTTTTCCCAGATACTCCAAATCTTTGGTAAGTATTTACATAACATTATATTGAAATTATCGATTTCAAATCAATTTGATTAATTTCAACACTAATTTTTTCCATGTTGTATTAACTATTATAATTTTATGAATTTTTTTCACTGTTTAAGTACTATATACTCGTACTATACGGCTTTCATTAACATAAAGTTGATGCGGCACGGGACATGATTGTAATCGAAGACTGTTACGTTTGAAATAATGTTTTCGCCGACTTACGAATCTAAATAAATTTCATCTAAACCAATTAAATCAACTTGATTGGATTTTCGCGAGACAACCGCAGCACTATATATTATAATATGTTCTGCGTATAATACGTATGTAAACAATAACTAAATGCATTGCATCGGGATCACGACGTGCATTAACTGTAATATTAAATACGCCGGCAGCTGCTGATATTTCATATTATTTCTCGTTCCGGTTCTTTGGCTCAATCAATTGTTAAGGCAACGCTGAATCAAATAGCATAATAAAAAGCATTTTTCTGCACACATATATTAATATCTCGCCTCCGGCATTTACAGACGATCGTTCACTTGCAAAGCAAAGGATAAGAATTTAGTCGTCAAATATCTGCGATTTGACTACGGAACCCTAGACATACCTCCATGTGCATTCAGATATTAGCGCGTGCGAAATACTGTTCTGTGGTCTACTTGTGTTTTAATTTGTATACGGGTTTTTCTCACTTCGACTGTCAGACTTCATGAATATTTTCCAAACACTAGTAACCTGACCACGCTTCCTCATATTTTTATAAAACTGAAATAAACTTTTACCGTGTTTTGAGCATAATTATGCGGTGTCAGTTAAGCTTCATTTAACTAATAATTAAAAATCCACGTGCTATGAGCCTTCATGGTGGTTATTTATGAGCCACTGCGGGCGCAAAAAAAAAGAACTATACATTTATAATAAAATACAGCAGGTGCATTGGAAATATTTTCCCCTCCTCTCTAGGTAATAGTGTTATAAGTTATCACATGCATTTTTCCCTTCCGAAACGCGCGGCCAAAAGTTCAACGCAGATTGTCGAAGGCTAAGATTCGCATCGCTCAGCGATTTTCAATAGATTTCTCAATCGTTTGGGATAATAACACATTAAACGTATTACCTGTGCGTATAAACATTATAGCCTTTATTTAATGAGCATAAATACGGCATTTATAGAAATAATAGACATAGACTAGATGAAAATATCTACATAATGAATTTTTTTTTTTTTTTTTTATGAAATAATCATTCGAAAAAGTTACTATTTAACGAATTATTATTCCAAAACCTATTTCAAACAATTAAATAAATAAATAATATTGAAAAATTATAATTTTTAAAATAAACACTCGAAATAACTCGAATTATGTACATAAGTATTCTATATAATTTACGATTTTATAGTTTAATAATTAATTTACATATACATTATTACATATACATTATTACTTGCGTAGTATTCGCACCGTAAAAGCAAGTTTTCCGAGTGAAAATTTCGTTTAAAAATTGAAATCGTTTTTATTCTTATAAACGTTCCTGTTTTTACAGAACTTTTCTCGAATAACGTCGATTTCGTCGTACCACAGGGTTTCGAGCGCTCACAATAATAACGTAACCGTCCCACGCAACGGAATGAGACGAAGTCGAAGAGGTAATGGCTGCGATCGCGTGCATTCCACCGGCCGTCGTCACTATCCTACCGATCGCACGTTATCCCGTTCCGGACGCCGCGTCGTCAAAAACACGTGCTGCGAAAAAGCACCTTTCCGGGTGAAACACGTCTGGTCTCGGGAGATCGTTCTGAACACGGTTTTCGATCACGTACGGGTCAGGGTGCACAGCGCGAGTACGCGATCGTACTCGGCCCCGTGGTAAGGGTGAGCGGTACGCAAAACTTACGCCGTTTGTATCACCTCACGTCTGACGCGTTCGAACCAGAAAGGTACGGGGTAAACATGTGCGGCTGAAAGTTTTTCATTTTTTTTTCACACCATAATTTTTCCACTCCCCGTTTGAAAATCCGTGTGATCCCATGAGTACACGTTCTCCGCGCCGATGCGGATGACAAAATGTTTGCAATGGGTTCTTCGGCGCAAAACACGGTAAAACTACCATATAATGTAGAATTACAAAATCCGCGCGGAACACGTGCACCTACAACATGATACACTATTGACCGATATGCTTATATTATTGATCTTTTATGGCAGAGTGTCTACCCGTAAGCTTGATGAATTGACGGATGTGTTGTGCGAGAGCACAAAGATAAATCAATAAACGTGTATTGTTTTATTATCATTACTATTTTTTCATCCTCCATCGTCGCAGCATTTTTATCAATCATACTCGTAAGGTTTTAACTAATAATAAGCTTTATATCATTAATGGTTCAATTAAACTCATTTTTAAATAATATGTTACTATTATCAAGATTCAATTTCACTAGAATTTTAAGTCTATTCAAATAGTTGTGCTTTCAAATATCTTTTTTCATTAGTCTCTAAATTTTAGGTTTAGAATATTCGAAGAAGATACTACTATCTAAGTACTAAAACTAAGCATTTCAACACGATTATTTTTAATATCGAATCGGATATTGTACCGTTTTATTTCTAAAACTTTGGTATATTTACTAACAATATCTTGTAGAAATTAAGAAAACTAGGTAAGTATTACGTTAAATCTCTTGTTTAGACTTGAGAAATATTGTGCTCGAATAACAAAGGCAACCTACACATTTATTTTCTCAAATTTATCAAAATCCAACACGTAATAGTTCATTATTTACCGTGATCATTCAAAAAACGATGCGAACGCATAATCGTAAATGTATAGGTCAATGATCGAAATAACGTGCCATCGCGTCCAAAATGTTTTCGCATCCTTGGCCTCTAATCGAAATTGAAAATTATTAATATTACGAAAATGCATTATATTTTATTTTATTAATAAGATTATTACGTTATTAATACATTTTTTTTTTTTACGATGAAACAAAAAATCAATACATGTTTTATGAATTCGTGGACGATCATTTTTGTATTTTCTTATTCATGGCATTGAACAAACTACTAAACCTATATATTCTATGCCTAAAATTAGTAAAAGCATTTGTAGGTAATTTACTTTTAATTGACACGGCGCTGTGAAAAAACCATCACAAATATGATATTATCCTCTTAAGAATTATATTTTTATTTTTACCCACTGGCCACCTTGGAAATCGTAAACGGTAAGCACTTATATTTATTACTTTGGTTAATTTTCAAACAAATGAATTTTTCGTGTCTGTTATATTACGGTATTGATAAAAGTAAAGATTATTCAATTGTATGTATTTTATAAAAAAAATTGCTCTATTACATTGTATTTACCATTCATAAAGTTTATATTATTATACTATTTATATTGTTATAAATTATATTAGACTACAAGTGTGTAATCGATAAGTCGACATATACGCTAAATTAAAAAAATAACAAATTTGGTTTTTCTTTTTATTGTCTAGAAAATTCTAACCCAATTTCATAATGGTCTAATTCTGATTTACATTTTAGCAACGCGGGCCAAATTTAGACTAAATTATGGCAAACAACTGAAAATAATAATAAATCAGTGGTATGTAGTATGTAATGATGGGTCGAACTGTGATTTTTTAAATTTAATCGAACTTGAATCGAACTATAAATTATTTTTTCGAACTCGAACTGAACCGAACCAATTCTATTATGATTTTGAGTCGAACTCAAACTCAATATTTTTTATCATGTATATTGTACCTACCTACAAATTAAATCAACCATAATTATTAAGTACTATTGAATTTTAAGTTTTCGTATTACCTATTTTACATTTTAACTTTTAAGTCTAAGTAATTGAATTATTTACAATACATTTAAATTTTAGATAATTTCTTATTATTATAATTATTTTTCAAAACCATTATTGTGCTCTCTAATGTTATCTTGTAGCTTATAAAATATTTATTGAGTATTGAGTATTGAGTGTAATATGACAAAACAATCAGTATATTTCAATACTATATAAAAAAATAGTAATAATAACTACAATTCACTAATATAGAATGATTAGTAGAATTTATAAAGACGTAAGTTGGAAACATGTTTTTATTAAAAGCGCAGTCGCGGTATCAGAATATTATCATGGATTTACCCAAATATATTTTAACCTCTAAAATAAATATGATAAAAACCAAAATGGCTAATTTATGGATGTAGATATACTACTTCTATTGGCGATAAACAACTTATTAATGTTTTGGTCGGTGGAGGGTGGATGTGTAACATGCGACTGGAAAAATAACATTATTATTATAAATAATGCATGAAGTACCCTTTACAGATTATCACTTTCTATCGCCAATAGTCTAATTATTTCTAAATAATCATTATCAATTTTTATTTTTCAAAAATAACTTTTGAAGGATTGTAGAAATTTTTGGTTTTCGAACTATCGTGGCCAGTAAGTCTGGATCGAAAAATATTTTCAAGTTCGATTTTCGAACAGTAGAATATGCTTGATAGTTTGATTCAATTTGTTTTCATGTCGAGTTCGAATTTTGAACCAAACCGAACATCAAGTATTCGGTTCGGTTTGATTCAAGATTCAAACAGTTCGACCCATCACTACTAGTACATACTACATTTTATTATATACATATATATATATATATATAAACAAGTATCTATTATCTAACATATAATCAGGGCCGAATTTAGGGGGAGGCCAAAGAGCTCCGGGCCCCGGGCCTCCACAAAATAAGGGCCCCACTAAATTTGATTCTTGGCATCCAAGTATAAAACACAATATAATAATTGCAAAATAGATAAATAACAACTTGAATAGAAATGTTCAATTATTGATATTGTCATAAATTTATAAATAAATGTTTTATCAATATTTAATAACTAATAATATATTATATTATAAATGCATAAAAATTAGTAGTGAGCTTAGAAGTATAAATTTAAATACATTTACTACCTTTATTGTTTCATCACAACAAATCAATGTTTTTTCCTAATCAAAATTCCGAATACTTGAAATTTTTGTATTAAATATGTATAATGGATAAAAATTTACTTTTAAGAGTGGGTCCCATATTCCTATTCCTAAATCCGGCCCTATATATAATAATAATCAGTTAATTCGCTCGAAACGTACAGTACACGTAATGACTGGTCGCAATATAAGATACATTTTGACACTATATAAATATCCGTGAACACGTGAATACTCTAGAACTCTAAAATACGTAACACGGATTGAAAATGCACGTGTATTAAGTATACGTGAATACAAATGTTTCATTCTCGTATTCACGGACTTCGTGTTTACGTATTTATCAATTCACGTTTTCAACCGAGACTTCTAGTTTAGACTGTTCATGTTTTAAGATATCTAATTGTTTTATGATTAATTTAAGATCTGATAAGTTAGTATTGTTTGAATGTATTTGAGTGTATTTAAGTATTATTTATTTATTATTTTTTAACAATTATTAATTATTATTTTACTATTTTACTATTTTATATAAAATGAGTGTATTTAAGATTTTTTTTACACAATTTCGGCTTGACCAAGTTTTTTTTAACGTTAATTAAACAGTTGATATCTTCTTGATTGTTTTTTGAATCAATTATATGCATTACATATAAAGTAAATTAATAGTCACCATAAACAAGCAAAGCACCCGGTTATTACGGAACATTCAGTACACGTACATGATTTAAAAGGTCCTTCTCAGGACCAATAAGTAACACAAACCAGTAACGACCAATCACAGGCCGTTATTAAATAAACACGAAAAACAATAACTTAAACACAAACCTCAACAACGGGGGCAACATCAATGGATAGGGGAGGAAAATACCTATCCATAGACACCACCCACGACATAATCAGAACAAGGGAAGAGAATTTATCAACAGAAACTTAACGCAACCAGACACCGGTTAAAACTAAGATACACAGAAAGTTTACTAGTTGGTACGGCAGTGTGGTTATATACCGGCATTCCGATACCGATTAAAAACAACTTCTTCGACTTCAACATCTACTCTCAAGACCTCAATTACTCTCTACTACAAGTTGAATATTGAAAAGGAAGAACACCGAAGAAGGCTCAATCGCGACGATCATTCAAAAGGACCAATCAAGAGACCGGAATCAAAATTGCAGTCCGGCATCGACGAGCTACCGTTACGAAATCAAACTATAGCCGTGACGGACGATTGACCACACTTGATTCCACGCCAATTGCTGAGACCCCGGCAAGGGCTCCCGTTGCGAACGTTCGTGTATATAAATTGCATATACGGTATCATACGTGGCGCCGTGTCTTGGATCACACCACTCAGGATTGGTTGATTACTAAATCTTAAAATTTAGCGAACGTCCTCAACGGGTAATCAAGGCTTGCGATCCACGAATACGTCCATAGCCTTTCGGCGCGGCGTCGGACCGACGAAACCAAGTCCGAGACCAGAGGATTGTGCTTCCGACCAAACAGACAAGCAGGAAGCCCAGCCATCGAAGACCGCAAGTACGAATAATCGCAATCCCGGGAACTTCGCCTACCAGCCGATAAACCTCCGCAGTCAGACCACTATTCGATCCATATCCGCCGTAGCTAAAACGCCACTTTTCAGCTTTGACAAATCACAAGGCACTTAATTAAGTTGTCCTTCCCCGATTTGATTCGCCACCGGGGGTACCGCTTAATCAAGTTTGTACCGGTGACGGTCAATTCCTATCCACACATTACTTGTACGAACGTATATCTATGATAACCCCTTAATGTAACGTTAGGGTCCGACCAATTACCCAAGCACCACCACCGCCTGCTCCGACTCACTTTTACAAGTCTTTTACAAGCCGACGATTTACTCGTCCTTTCATATTATATGTGTATATCTAAGTTTTATATCTAAATTTAAGAACGTGAATACCTACAAATCCAAACGTTTTGATTATTTTACGATTCGGAACGTCAACCCTGACACTCCGTATCACGGTTTGGCATATATATTTTCGTGACGTATATTTTACATCGGTCAAATTTAACATGAAATACTTTAGAATAATGCAATATATGCGATCTATGTTACAATCTAAAAATATAGAAAACGGTTGATGAGAAAGAGAAAAATATTATAATACAATAGTAAAATAAATATTTGTAAAAATCTTTAGTTTTTCTAACTAAATTACTATGTAAATATTTACAGTTCAATATCAGTTTACTTTAACATTTACTAAATTCATATGACGCACAAATAAAGTAGAAGAATAAATTCAATTATTTAATTTATAGGCTAAATTATTTAATACAGACGTTCTTAAATTAATTATAAAAATAAATTAGTTCGATAAATCTAAATATTATGCATTTAATTCAAATAATGATGACGCATTTAAAATAGCTTCAGAAGATGATCAATAGAAAAAAAACTTTTTATCTCTTCTTTTAAATATATTGTAATAAATTTTTCCAAAATTCTAAAGATAGTCATCATATGGATATTTATGTATTTATGTATGTAAGGTACAAAGTTTATTTTTAAATAAAATCATATAATTCAACAAATATAATTTTTGGAATATATTATATACCTTTAATTGAATAAAGTATGAAAAAGTTTTTTAAAAAAAAGTAATGTCAGAATAAATAATTGTATATATATATTATTAAACGCATAATTCAAATAATGGCTGATTGCGTTTTTAAACACCATAGAACATGAAATATTTTGTTAATTAATTGTTCATAATCAATTAATTGGGATAAGGGATAATTCTACTATTTTTTACTTGTTTGTTTTTGTTGTTTTCACGTAGCTAATTGATAATTTATAATTTGGAAAGTATTCAAAAGCTTAACGTTTTTATGTTAAATTTATTTTTAACCATAAAAAAAAACCGTAAAATGATTAATTTAAATTGCTATTATCGTTGTAAAATAATATTTACTGCAATTTTTTTCAGTTGGTCTATATTTATCCATTGTCTTAGTAGGAAAGATTAAGAACATTTTTATATAAAAATTTTGAACAAACGTAAGTTCAATATTTTTAACCCTGAAAATCTTATTTTTTTTCTGGTGTTGATATTCTATATTACATTTTATAATAATTTAGCTTTATCAACGATTTCACATTATTCTAAGGATTAGCAATTTCAAATATAGCTACTTATATAATATAATCACTGAAATGTTAAAATTTACCAACTAAATAATAGTACGAACCATGTTCGAAAAAAAGATATTTTACAACGATGAATAGTTAATTTTTTTTAAAAGTAGGT
This sequence comes from Sipha flava, assembly GCF_003268045.1. Taxonomy (NCBI): domain Eukaryota; kingdom Metazoa; phylum Arthropoda; class Insecta; order Hemiptera; family Aphididae; genus Sipha; species Sipha flava. The sequence continues at coordinate 973,321 of NW_020271716.1, read as the reverse complement.
ATAAAGTAAAATAGAACAACTTAAGTTTTTATGCTGTGTATATGCTGTGTATACATGTTGATTATACAAAAAATTAATTAATTATGAATTGTATTAAGTGTTATTACAATATGATATATTATTAAGTATAAATTAAGTCAATTTGACTTACAAATTATAAAAATTGGAATTTTGGGACTAAAATTATTTAAATAATTTGTAGTTAAAATATAAATTGTTTCAAAATATATTTTGTATTTTTAAAATTGATAATTGGAAAACAACAATTATAAACTATATATATATTTGAAGTCATATCTATAGGCATGGCCGTTATTACAAATGTTGTGCTCCGAGTCAACTATATTTAAAGTACAGATATTTTATTTTTATTTTTCTAATACATTTTCATAATTTATATTTTTTTATTTATCCCTGATTTGTTAATAACTCAAATAATACTATAAAGAATTTTTAATTATTATTTAAAATATATATTAATAAAATAATACACTTGGCTGCAGTGTTGCCTGGTGGCCCCACTAAATGGATTAAAATGTATTCTCTCGGGGCAAATGTCCCATTGCCTCTCTCCACTCCTTTAATACGGATCTGACCATAGGTTATGTGCACAGGTATTAAATTTACATTAAGACTTAACAAAGGCGTTCGTGTTATTGTGTAAAATTAATATAACACCTTTAATACACTGTATTTTTTTTTTAAGCATTTGTTTTTATCGTGTTCAAACCTAAGAATATTTTTATTTCCTAGGCATATTATCAGTCCCAAGAATATTCACAAAATTACCATTTTTATATTTTATTCAAATTTATTTATCTTCTATAAAAAGGCTTTTACTTACAACAAGCCAAGGATTGCAGGGGAGAACACTCAGCGAGCTTAATTTTTTTTCTGTATACATAAATATTAAATGTATAATATATTTTATAAATCCCAAAGACGGTTTCAAATGGATAAAACCGACTTTATTCTATTCGTTTACCGATTAATCAACCAAGCGGAAAGCATTATTTTTAAATCTCTCAGTCTAGGATTATACACTATATGAGTTTTGTCAAGTCCACTGTCACACTGGACGCTAAACCGTTATGCTCTTCTCTCTTCCACGAAGTTAATAAAAGTGATTTTACTGTCAAAAAGACGTAAAAAATGTATATATATATATATATACACAAACATATATACACATATAAAAACATAGATCCAATGAAAAGTTTATAGTTGGTTGGAAATAATAAAAATAATAATAAAAACAACTAAAATTGTGGATTTTTTTCTTCTCATACCGAACGCACGCATTTTCTTTTTTAATTTTTCGAAACATAGCAGGTATAATACGACTTATTGTGATTTAGTGTCGGGTTAATATTGAATACTCAATATCTTTGCTATATTTTTGATGTTCATTGAATATGGTAATAATTGTGTAGTGAAGTGTTTAACGAAACTATTAAAAAAAGAGAAATAAAAAAGATAGTTTCATTTATAATTTTTCATCAGTGCTTTATTGTTATTATCATTATTATTATTATTTAAAACATACATAACCTAAATCTTTGATTGCAAAAAAGTTAATTGTAATTAATTTCAAATGCAAACGAACACAATGGTATTCCGTGATACAAATACCTATTATGAATAATAACAAATCATGGGTAAATCAATTCATATTTTACTCTAAAAATCGACAGTTTTTTTAGTATTCCAACCGCTATAAGACTAATACAATTTTAACACAATATATTATATAAAAATAATGATTATATGTGCAAATTGATATCAATATTGCATTTTATACTGTAATCATAGTACACGTTTTAAAATTATTTTATTCTCAATAATTTCAAGTAATTATCAATCAAGTACAAATAACTTTAATCTAGACTATGTTTTAGTGATGCCACGATTATAGAAAATCATTATTTATTTAAATTACATGTATTTTTCGGATAAAAAAAAAATCTGCTTAAAGTATCAGCCAAATAAATGATATGCCACTGGATACCAACAATTAATTTTGTGTGCGTTCTTGTGTAAGTTGAGTTAGTGCAAGTATTTATTTTAAGCGTCCTGTTTAACAAATGATCGTTTCGTACATAACTAGTAGTTTTGAATCATTAAATAATATTATTGCATGTAATTTTAATTGAAGGTTTTTTTTTCTCCAAACAACGACATGTGTTTAGGCTAAATAATAATAACTTAAAGTAATACTATTGTTGGGTGTCATTGTACTATTACTTTATACTTCGATCAGCTCTAAATGCCGTTGTATGAAATTACCGATATAGAATTAAATACAAAATATTACATACCAACTTAAATTGTGTATTTTTTCAAAAAACTCCGATTCACTAGACCTATTCATAAATACAACCACTCGTGATGACCATGTCATGTCGATGGCGAGCATATATATTTTGATTGACCGTGTGCTGTGCTAAGAAAACCGTTCGGCGAAGAAGTGTTTGAGTGTAATATTATGTTTCGCATAATATTCGGTTATTGCAACGACGCAGAATCGCGATTTGCCATGAGTTTCTGCCCAACTGTTATTATCATCATCATCGTGGTCTGATTAAAGTAGAACGATCGTCATATGCGATCAGAACTGGTTACTTGCCGCGTTCAAGCCGCGCGATGCACCACGGACATCTATCACAGTCCATACCGCAATAACCTAGTTTATGGTCATCATAGTGTACACTGTACATGTAAAATGTTTATACGGTCTTATGTATGCCTAGACTTGTGTGTTTTATTATATGATACATACATTTATGTTTTTTTTTTCTTTTTTTTTTTTTTTTAATAACCCACTTCCGTTGTTTATTTTCGCTGATCCGCTAAGTCTCTTGGACGATATATTTTCATAAAACATTCGTCCGGTGACGTTGAAAAACGATCAAGCTACCATATAATATATACAATTCAGTACGTGTACATACCGAAATGTATACGCGTTTATTCGTATCTATATAGTACGTACCGCAAATACCAGACGGTTTTTTTTTTTTACGTCGAAAAAGCCAAAACTGAGTGACAGTACATACGATACCCTTATAATTATAAACATAATATGTAACAGCTTCGCTCCGACAAACATGTAAACTACACACCGATATCGGGGTTTTTTTTTACTCAAAAATATCATTTACGATCATTAATACTAAAATTAAATTCTAACTAGGTACAAAAAAAAACCCTAACATGAATAGCTTGAGAGCAATCCACTATTGATACTTCGGAATATAATTGAACTTTCACATTAATGGCCTTCATTAGTTTTTTTTTATATACACATATATTAAATGTTTTTTGTTTCTTTTTTTTAATTATAATAGGTCTCTTGACCGGTTATTATGTCCTAATCTGCACGAGACCCGTTGGTAGTGGTGTAGTAACTTCTTTATAAGCCACGATTATCGTAAACGCACGATAATGGATAGGAAAACATCGCAGAACGAAGAGAATTATCATTCCTTTTTTCGCGAGACGAGTTATCGTCACGAAACGTCGACGATTCACCGTTAGGTCCGTTACGATCCCTGACGACGATTCGTGGTTTTCATGGGCGCGATTGACGTGTCGGTTAATCACCGTCGTTACGCGATCGCGAAGCGTAGGAAAGAATTGTCCTGCCAAACCTCAATGTTATCATACGATGCGGGGCGCGAGTTCGGCAGATCGAAGGCCCTCTTGGGGGGAGGGGTTCGATCGTTTTTGCGGTCTCCCGAGCGAACTCAAATGTGTTCACACGTTTTATTTTTTCGAGAAAAATAAATCGTCGGCCATACGTGTAGTGGGATGGCGGCGGACACGTGGAATGGAAACACATGGACTCCGGTCAAATACTTATATTGATATAAAGACGTGAAAACAGAATAGAACAAAAAGCTGCGCGTTACCGGGCGGCCGTGGGCGTAACGACGCGATGATGCCTGTTGAACATGGCCAGCTTGAACAGCCCTGGGCCGGTCGTCGAATGTGTGGTGGCTGCCATACCGCGGCCGCTGCGCCATCGGGTGGTGGACGATAGGGCACGAAGACCGCGCTGCAAATCGGCGAGCACCGTGGTGGCCGACGAGGAGGGCTTCGATCTGTCGAAGTGTTCGAGCACGTCAATGAACCGTTGCACCAGCTCATTGACGTCCTCGTGGGACAGCGGCGGTGGTGATGACGGCGAGTCACCGGTCCTCGGCTTCGATCCCGTCCTATGCGTCCGGTCGTCCTTGGCTGCCAACGTCGAGTCGGACGCGCGTCCACCGACCGCCGGTCCATCACGTGCCCCGGGGGACGCGCTGTCTCCGATCATTCGCCGCAGGCTGTCCGACACGTACTGCGCCTTGGCTGACGTGGCCACGTCCAAGCGTTCGAACGTCGAGCCCGGTAGGCCGTCGGCCTCGGACGCTTTGATCTCGGCGTACAGGTCCTGTATGGCGTCCTTGACGCCCATGCCAGCCGGTCTGCTCTCCTGCTCCGCGGCCGCCGCGTGAATGGGCGACGAGTACCGCAGGCACATAGTCAGCGCCGTGAACGCGATCGCCATGACTGCGATCATCAGGATAAGCTTCACCAGGATCGACGCGATCAGAACACTGCGGCCGCCCATTGCGTGCCCGACTCGCAGTCGAATGGTCGCGTCGTGTTCGTCCTGTCGTCTGACCGCTGAATCCGTTCCGGCCGCATCGGTCGGTCGCGCACTACCGACGTCGGCCATCTCACCAACACGTTCGACTGTTGGTCCGCACGCCGGCGGCTATCCCTGGTTGGCCCAGTGCTACCTGCGGCACAATAACAACGCGCGCGGTCACGGCATTCTCGTCCGACGGTCGACCACTGGATGTTCAGCTGTCGTACGACCACGTGTGCACGAATCCGTCTAAATATTATGTTTTCAACACCTGATGTTTCAGCTGCACTATTCTGAAACGTCGTGACGAAAATAACGCCGTTTCCGTCTCTTTGGAAATTCGAATTTTTTTTTTGTTTTTTTTTTTGTTTTTTCTCAACGTCTACCGTATTATAATTCAGCGTCGCACATAGATCTTTCGAATGAATAGTCTCGTTTCGAAAAAGTACAAATATGTCAATAAAATTCTCATTCGAACGCAATCAAATGAATTTGCTAAGCGCTTTGCTTATTTTTTCGTTTGATTTAAGCCAACACCCGATCGCGTTTGGTAGATTCGCAATATGATTAGCTCGATGTTTTCAAACAGTTGATTTCGAAAATCATATCACGTGCGTGTTATGGGACGAGACGTATTTTCAACGCAACGGATAAACGATCATATTCAACATCGAGTTGCATCGTATTTATCGAGTTATTCGACCAATGTGACATCAGTGCAACACAAATTGAATGTAAAACGCACGGGAATCAGTACACGTCGAGTTATATTGAAGTAGAAGTTTTTTTTGGTCATACAGCACCGAATCGGACGTTTGAAAAAGACTACGTAAAATACTGTTGTATGCTGATGTCGATCTTGTAGGCATGGACATTATAGATTTCATTATTTTAGACAACAAACTTTGATGTCTACAAAAATTCGTACGTCCAATATATTTACCGAGAATCGATCACATTGTATATATCATACTATATTTACTTCCGAACAATGTACACCCGTGAAATTACACTTATAAAACTTCCGCTCGTACAGACAGATTAACCGCCAGTCATAAAATATTCATATTACATTTTTTTATCATTTTCAAATACTTGAAATCGCATACGTGATGAAAATTCAACTTTATCGTATGCGATTATAATTCCTATGTTGATTTCGATCGCAGTCTCCTATCGAACTATTCCATTTTAAATGTATTATTATTATTGCAGCAGGTTAATTACGATTATCGTGATCTATGTGTAGAAAAATCGCATATCTTTTCGATTGCATTCGAAAACCGTATATTTTTATCGGTCGTTGTATTATAAAATACCACGAACTAATTGCGAGTGAAAACGGCACACTATTTCCAATGCTAAATGATGGATGATGAGATAAGATAAATAACAACACATTAATTATGCTAACACGTCGTTTTTTAAGTCATTAATCGTCAATCGTTATTGGTCGGTATTGTGTATAGGTGTTTAGTAGTTAAAACGTAAGAGATTTTTTTGTATTTTTATGACGGACATTACAATTATTGATAATAACAAAGGGGGCAAATGTTTATTACTTTAAAGTTTTAATAACACATAATTTATATCGTGTGTTAATGGAAATTTTGTTTGACGAAGTTTTATTAAAAATTGTATGTACATGGTCACCATACACAGTGAAATGAACAATGTGCTAAAAACTAAAAACATGCATAAACATTAACCGGTGGAAACAGTGAAAATCTAAATTCAAGAGGTTGAATGTAATCACAAGACTTCTCGGTGACATTCAGATACCGTGAACACATTGAAATACCGTGAAAAATAATAATACGCGAAGAAATGACACCCATAGAAAATAATTCAGTAATAGGAAGTAATGGCTTAAGCTTAATAAGGAAGTCGATGTACATAGGAAACTTCTACAAACTTAAATGAAAAGTTAGGTAAGTGCACTAAACTTTGTTTCAAATTGCGATATTTTAACCTGCCAAAAGGGAAAGTTGACCTATGTAAACAAGCAATTTATTAAGACCGTAATTATTATTGTTACCTATGAAAAAAAAAATATTGAATTTTTATGTAATAATTGTGATGAATACTAAGTTGATGGTACTTTTACACAAAAACTCAAGTATGAATAACCTAGAACCTAACTTATACAAATATATAATATAGGTAGTCCGTATAGTTGAAAAGCAAAAATAAGTAAGTCAATACATATTATTATTTTTGATTTTTAAGTAAATTGTATTTATTTTTTTATTTTTAGCAGTACTTGTTTAAATGTTAGGAAAAATATTTAATACAAAGATCAATGCAATTTTTAAAAAACTTCGGCAATCGATTTCAGCTAATCAAAATTTGAAAACGTTACGTTTTACTCTTTAATATATTTTTATTTTATTTTTTAAAATAATATCTTAAATTTTTGAATATCTGAATTGTTTTTTGTTTTGACAAACAATAATAGAGGTTGGCACCATAATTATATGATTTTTGGATGTAACCATTTTAAAAACTGTGCAGTTCTAACCTACCAATAATTTAAGGTTTTGTATTGTATTTTATCAAAAGTGTGCGGTTTTAAGAGTCAACGATCGTTTCGATAGAAAAATTAACACTATCAACATTGAATTGTAATGCATTTTACATTTTTTTTTCATCTCTTCCACTTGATAATAGCACATTTAATAAATGTTACTGTTGTGTTAAATCACATTACAACCTATTATGGTTGACCTGTTCAAGAAGTGTATGTTATCGGGACAAGTGTGGTTAAAATTTAACAGTACTTTAGTATATTAGTTCTATAAAACAGCATTGCGTAGTTGTGAATATAATATTAACCTTTTTTTCTCCGATAACGTCACAATATTGTGTTTCAATATATTATTACACTTTTACTAGTCCGTATTGAAACCGAAAAATATTTATTTCGGTTTCGATAACGATTTCGATTTTGAACTATTCCGGATCCTAAGTCGATTTTGATAATTTCTGTTTTTACGATATTATGATCGATCAATATTGAACACGGTAGATGGCGTACCGTATTTATAAAATTGTTGAAAACCATTGACATCAACGGTTTACATACTGTATAAATATTCGTTTAATGTGATTTACTACGTATAACAATAGATATATTTCATACAAGTATTACCATTGTATATTATAATCAAGTATACATTACGTATGTATTAGAAGGTTTAGTATATAAATTTAAAAAAATATGAATCGTTCTTATTATTTTCATTTTTTTTTCTGTTACAATTATTATGTGCACATATAAGAAGTTACCATTTTTATTTCCTCGGTACTCGAAATTGTTTTGGACAATAAGCTGGATCAACGCGTTAAAAATACATTTTATTCATATTGGATGTCTTCTTGTAGCATTGTAAGTACCTATTGATGATTTATTTACGTTCTTGTTTTCGTAGATTTTAATTTTACATTGATCTTACCGTACATACGAATAAGTACAATGATCGTCGTATGATCCAATATATTTATTCGTATTATGTTACAATCGGTCACGATACGGTTCGAGAACGGAATGTCGTCAACTGTCGTAAGCTGTGACCAGCTGACGACGTAACGAGGTCTGACTCTAATTGTTCGCAGAGCGTAGTCCCCTGTGTAGCAATTGTTGAGTTGTATTGTTTCCAATGTAACAGACACGGCGTACAAGAGATGACACTCCATGACCGTGAAAATCTCTCCATTCATATTATTATAATTACTATGGATATTGTTCCTAAAAGAATAAAAGCTATTCGGACTTCGCGTTCATTCTACTCCATAGAACCGAAACGAAATATTAACATTTTTCTTCCGTGTAAAAAAGTACGAACTATAATATGTAACCATTGTTATAATTGTTTTCAACGTGTTTCCTAATATAATATGTATCGTAGCTGTACCATGACTCTAAGATCACCAATCGTATAATAACATATAATAATAAAATTATCGGGCTGCATGAATTCTGTTTTAGATTATGGATGAAACGAGAAATGTTATGGTTTTACAAGGATGTTTGTTTTTTTTTTTCGTTTATGTGTTCGTACGACAGAGTGTGCTGATCCAGGGGCGGCTTCAGAGCCTTGGTTAGAGGGTTGCCAAGTTATAATTTTACAAAATCTTATAACAAAAAGAAAACAAGAGTTTTTAAAACACAAATTCAAGTCATCTATTTTTTAAGTTGGCAAAAATATCAATAATATGATCTATTTTATCTAGAATATCTACTTTGTGATATACATTAATTAGACATAATGCTGATAGTCTATATATCTTCAGTCATCTTTGAACGAAGCCAGGTTTTTAGTTTTGAAGTGTGGAGAAACTTCTTTCAACCATCATACCTCTATGGCTCTATCTACATACTTGTGCGTGTCGTATAATAGTCCATATTAAAATATGCATTTTTTGTTAACAATATACATTTTTTTATAAATATGGTACAGGCTTGGGGGGGGGGCTGCGGCTCATAAGCCCCCCTGGAGCCATCCCTGCGCTGATCATCAAAGATAAAAATCAACAAAGGTAGAATCTGTCGCTAAGTTGAAAATTTCAAAGGAGATATCTTACGAATACTTCATCAGTTCTCTGAAAAATTTCAAAAGTAATGAAAAGTTATAAAAATATGGAAAACCGATTTTTGATAACATCCACATTTTGTCTATCTACCTATCTTAGAAAATAATAATTTTTACTAAATGATCGTTTCACCGTATGCTATAGATGATATAATTTTCTTAAGTTTTTTTTTTTTTTTTTTTTTTTTTTTTTAAAGCATTTTTAGATCTGTACATATTACTATAGAAAATTGTAAGTATATCTTCAGTTTTTTTTTTTAATGTTGATAAAATAATATTGATTTAATATATTTTTTAATATATATACATTGCTGATAAATAAAAAAATTAAGCTCTATAAAAAAAAAAAATTAAATTTTAAACTTTTACAAAACGCTAAAAATCACATAAATCCACTTCATTTATTTAGTCAAAAGTTTAATAACATTTTTAAATAACATACTTAAAGCCAAAGAGATAAAATAGAAAAAATTGGTCTCGTTGAAAAAAAAAAAATTTAAAATACGCAAAAACAAATTTCCTTTAAATTATATTAGGTATATAATTAAAATCATTTTATAGTTACAGATTATTTTAATCAAATGTGTGCTATTTATAGGCATTTCAATTTTTTGATTTTCTTAAACTTTAGATGCTTTTTTTTTTTGAAAAAGTTAGAACATTGAAATAAAAAAAAATTAATTCTACTAAGTATATATATTAATAAATTGATTAAAAATAATAAATAAAAAATTAATAAATATATATATAAATTGATTCATCGGTCCACTTACACTCAGAGTAGATTTTTCGAAAGAAATGGTACACAGATTTTAAATTGAATAAATTAATACCATCAATTTATCTTTGTATATCACCCGACTTTATGAGTCTCAACTATTTTTAATTTCAAATCGAACTAAAAGTAAAATATTATTTATTCGAGTTATATCATCACGAGTTCGCATCTACAAATTTAAATCTATTGTAAAGGAACTATAATGCATTTCTGATATGTGTGAAATATTAGGTAGCATGTTTTTTTCGGTTTTTAATTTTTTTGAAACGTTAAAGAATAAAAGTTTTCAGATGCTATTATGTTTCGGGTGTTTTCGTTCCCTCGTCTGCCGTTTCAATGCCCAAAACGATCGTGCCATTTAGTCAGTGATTGTTAACAATCCAGATGTGTTAAGGCAAGTTCTTCGCTTCTTTCACAAAATGGTATAATCAAATCCAAAAGCTTTGATCTCTGGAACTTGTAGCTTTTTCTGTTCTGATCATTCACTCGTTTTTTGAATAGTATAATAGTGTAATGTCTACATCGTTTAGATATATTATGTTACAAAAGTTGTATAGATGTTTTATTTTGTTATTGTCAGTTGTTGATGGAAAAAGGTTTTAATAATGATTATCTAAATTTTTTGATAGTCTTGAAAATAAAATAACACAAAAAATAATAAACCTCAAATCGACATTTAATTTAAAACTCATTGTATGCATTTACAATTAAACTGAAAATTAAATTTGATATTGATTTGAAAATAACATAATACATGATATATCTCTATTATTCCGTAATCACGCAAGAGCTATCAAACACCATAGGTACGGATTGTGTAATTTGACTTGTTCAATGACATTAACATGACTGCAGTTACAAAATTGTCATCGAAAAGTTTCTTAAAGTTTTAATAAGCTTTAAATTTAGACTTTACGTTGATATTGCACATTAGATTCAAGAAAATCAATTATAATAAATTCGGTTTATCTATTAAATAAAATTAAATTCTTTCACTATATACATTAATAATATGTTTATTAGTAGCATATACGGTTTTTTTTACAGATAAACTCGTTTATAGTGTCATTACAGTATTAATCGTGAAAATAAAATCACTAAAGATTACTAACAACTATAACTTGAAATGTTTCAAAATCTAACCAAGTATAATTGGCTGTTTATTTGTTAAGCGTAAAAACATTTGCCAGGCATTTATAAAATTTATAAAATAAAATAATAATAAATAATAAAAAAAAAATATATATATATATGCTGATGTGTTTATATTTAATATAAACACATCAGCATATATTTTAATTGGATTTTTTTCTCAACTTTACACATGGTCTTTTTTGTTATGCGAAAATAAATTTAACGTGAATTTTTTTCAGACCAATAAATTAATTTTAACATAGAACAATAGAACAATAATTACCGGTTTTAACTTTAATTAACTAATTGTTTGGAATTATAATTAAACATACCTACACAAAATATGTTTATAAACTATATTAAGCGTTTTATAGTATATTTATATATTTCTATGTATACATACTTGTTTTGAGTAAAAAAAAAAAATATATATAAAACAATAATTTAATAGTAATTTAAAACAATATTTCTTACAGTCAACAACTGTACCTATTATGGATGGATTACGAATGGGCTGTCTAAAAATAATAACAATCCTCCAGAGTATCAAAAACAGTAACTGTAATATCTTAATTGCATGTGAACGTTAAAATAATTGATTTCACCACTGAGAAAATTTATATGAAAATACATTTTATAAAACAGATCAATGTTTATATTTGTTATTTTTAAAATTACATTTCAATTTTATTTTTAGTAAATATTTATTAACCTATATAAAATAATTTGTATTTTTTATAGAACTTGATACTACTAGAATAGCTAATATTTATCTTCTGATCACAGTACATTAAGTTTTTTTAGTATAATTAAAATATAGTAATTTAATACAATATAGCAATAATAATAATAATAATAATAATAATATAAATCATAATATACTTTTAAAAACATTATACAATACATATTTGTTTATATTTAATTAATACAATATTACAGTATCCCTAAAAGCTAAGCTTGTGTTGGGGGGCTATTCTTATCAATTTTGTATTTGTTTTTTTTTTTTTTTTAATTTTTAATTAATTTGTTTTCTTTAGTAGATTTCACTTTGTCGTTGAAGCGTAAGACAAAGTTCAAAAAACTGGAGATTTTCAGAAATGTTCATTGTAAATTTTACAGTTGGTTAGCTAAGAACAACGTCAATCAACATAAAATTAGAACAACAAAAACATTCAGGTGTTTGTGAAACCAAAAAAATGTAATCAATCTATTCGTCTGTGGTAAACAAGAATCTAAAAAAATAATGTACTTCCTCACTTGTAAACACAGACATACACACGCATGTGCATGGTTATTTTAACCAATTTTGATCCGCGAAAAGACAATATTATGGACTACCTAATGTTCTGACAGACATTTATTCATGTAATAAATTGTTTTTGGACAGATATTGAATACACTATAAATAATTTTAGATATTCAGCTTTTACCTCACTTAAAATAATTGAATACATCTATCTGTTATAAACCAAATAATGGTCATAACTAAATGACAGCTATGGTAAATACGTGGTTATTCATTAATTTCGGAATTTTAATTGATTGATTATGAATATTATGTGAAAAATAAATATAGAAAAAAGAGATTAACTTCGGTAAAAAGTTGTATGTATCAAATTTCACTGCAATGGTTTTAAAATAATTGAAAATGGATAAAACCTAATTTAATTCAGCATTCATGTTTCACATATCCAATGGCTAATTTGTGTTTATATAAATGTGGTCATGTAATACAAATAACTGATTAATATCAACAGCTAATAAGTACCTATCCTCCTATTTTCCGTAGTTTCTTGTAAGAAACACTCGAATTTGAGATATAAGGGTGAGAAATCTACACGTTTGAAGTTTTCTGACTTGTCTAATATATTAAGGTAGACAGTATTATTTATTATCACAAAAAAAAAAAAAAAAAAAAAAAAAACAGAAAGAACAGCATAAATCAAATGTATTTGTAGCCAAAAGAAAAAGTAAAATGAGAAAGAAAGAAAGAATTTATAATATATTTACCTATATATAATTTAATTTATACATTATATTTGTTATTGGGTAACAAGTGAAACAATTGATGTGGGACTGTGCGTTTTATGGATCTTTTTTTAGTTTAATGATTTAATATACAGCTTATGTGTAATTATTATACAAAAAAAGAAAAGATTTGATGAAATATCAAATAGTATTAATTGTAAATGTGTATTTACTATTCACCCTTCACCATGTTTTCGAACAATTCGTCCATCACCAAATTTTTATATTACACATTTACAGTCTTGATTATTTGTTGAAGAAAATAAAATAACTCTAAATCATGTTAATCAATGAATGCGAGGTTTCTGTTTGAACTGCGTTAGACGATACACGAATGTACGCGAACAATAATTAAAGGGATAAAAATATAATATTTGATTTGACAATTTAGCAGAACAACTGAGAAAGAACCGAGGGCAAAAACTTGAACCCATGTTCTTTTTTTTCCAGAAAAGTATAATAACTCATATAAATTGGGTCCAGTAATTTACCTAAGCTGTAATCTTAAAGTTGGTTGTAGTGTCGTACAAAGATAAACGATAAATCATCTAAATAAGATGACGGATAATTGATTTATAATTCACCTAGATGAGATAAATGGATAACACTTAAAATATGTATCTAGATAATAGATAAGAAAACGGATGATTAAAATTTAATGTTGTATGTAGCTAATAGATACTCAGTAATCATTCTTCGTACTTCAAACTTACTCCAGTAGGTTTTGTTTTATCCATAATTTTATGTACAAAAAACGTTTTATCTATATAAATACAATTAAGTCGCTAAATATGTGTAGAAGTTAACGGGTAAATCATTAATAGATGAAAATGATTTTCCCCCAATGACAATTTCTAACCATCGATAACACATTTTACAGGGTCAACATTTGTACTCGGCGTAAATCATAATTATAAATGTCATAATATTATTATTATTATTAAGTATCCACATTTGAGACCGACGATCCTGAACAACAAATTACATTGAGGACGAGCGTGATAAGGTGATACAATATTTAACCCATGAAAGACGAATCATGCATCTCCCGAGCGAGATGTCTTCAATCGATACGAAAAAAACAATATTAAATTAGTTACATCATTGTTTTAGATGACATATTTTATACATATATATTTTTATAATCAATTGATACTAAATATCATATCAATTATTTACGTAGAAAAAATGATTTCCTCCACGTCGAATTTCACTGGTAGTTTATTTCGTAGCGCTTATTGTCACTTACTTATAATAGATGGATAATTATTCCGAAAAAAGTATTTTCCATAAAATAGTAATATACTTTATATATATGTTACCGGCAATATGGATAATCCGGTATTTTGCAAAATGTTTAGGCATTATATAAAATGCCAAAAATCACTCGGCAATATACATAATACGAGCTTTACCTAGGTATTATGTGTAGTAGGTACCAATCGTGGAATAGGCAATATGAAGAAAATAAACAAAATTGGACATCGCCTATTACCAACGACTTTACTTATTGTTCATCGCAAATGTGCGTGCACGATTTAACGCAATAAATATTAATATACTTTTACTACTATAATAATAATTCTGAGGTACAATATTGAACGTAATGATAATTTTATTACAATATCGTCATTTTTCTCATCATTTTCGTGTCTCGTTATGGTGTTGCAACTATGGATACGATTTATATGAAATCAAATTTTTATAACAAACTACAAAATTTTTTTAAAACTTATAATACCACTAATACTAGTTTTTTATCTGATGAACTGTATAACGAGTTAATAAAATTCAATCCACAAGAATTAGCCAAGGATTTTTAAAATATGTTTGTAAGTCCAAGTGTCAAAATAAAAAACGTATTTGCCTTAAAAATAACATTTTGTGCATTTCAAAATTTTTCTACAACATGTTTTTAATAAGTAAATAGTAGTTTAAGTAAAATATTTATATAATAGTAATAATATAATAATAGATAAAAATTAAATTTTGTCTATAATATGAGTACTACTCATTGAGTAGTAATGTATAATAATTATAATGTAATATAACATATAATAAAATGTTTTGTACTTTGCCTAAAAAAAAAAAAATTAGCATTTTGCAAAATACCTGAATTATCTATATTGCCGGTAACATATATATTTATATACATCTATTATTTATTACATTACGTTTATTATTAGCGTTATAAGTTGCATAGGAATCAATACAGGTTTATTCAGAGCGTGCTGTGTACTATGAAATTCTTAATAGTTTGCTTATTGTATTTTATTATTTGCTTGAAACAAAACATCACTTATCTACTAGCGAGGTTTAAAATAATTTTGTGTCAAAAATATTTAAATTATTGACTGAATAATAATTTATCTAGATGATTATTCTCCGATGGCTTATTTATTTATCCAAATAAGATAAAAAGATAACTATATTTTATCTATATAATACACAACACTGATTGGTTATTTATCAGATCCAAAGTAGGGTTGGTGCTACAAATATAGCCACGAGTGAAACTATGTATTCGCGTCCCACCTGTGACAATAATTAATTACAACTGTTTTTATTTATTTTTTTTTACTGAGATTTATGAAAAATCTAATTTTAAAATGTTTTTCTGGACAATGTGGTAATATCATGGCAGTATATTACCAACGAAAATATAACAACGCAAATACTCAATATTTATGTTTTGCTTTATTCAATTGGGCATAATATGTCGGGATATCGATGAGACCAATTATTAAATCAACCTCAATGTATCTTTTAAATCCAAATCGAAGTGAATGTAGAATGAAACAAAGAACACGTATTTCGTACACTGTACACAACTGTCGTTGAAATTTTAAAATTGAATTTTTATGTGTCGAATTTATAAACACATTAATTATCATGTATTGTATAACGGACATTTTCAATAGTGATAATCGCCGCCCATCTTGTCACTATAGCTACCATTTAATGCTATTAAGGGGGATGCAGATCTACCAATTATTAAGGAGTTATGAATAGGTATTTGTATAAATTCTATACATCACTAATCTAGTGGCGCGTGTGTCTCTGAAGAGTAAATGAACGATAATTTGTATATGATCCGTGCATTCCCACAAAATTTTAAACATTAAAAATGTTCATTTTTTTTCATTATCATGCACATGTATCAATTATTTGACCATCTTGATAAATCAACAATGATAACACTTTTAAAAAATGGTTGGAATAAATGTAACTTTCAGTGCTTGTTTACATTATATTTATTAAGTCAATGTAAGATATAAAATATAATTATGTAATAACATAATATATTAATTTTATAACATGAAATACTATTTTTTAAAATTTCGGTTAAAAGTAATTCATAGAATACGTTGTTGGTTGATACTAATACTATCAGAGTGTGTACAAATGGTCTAATAGTTTATTTGAATGGACGCTTACATTCTTACGTACGTGCAGGTTAGGTATATGTCAAGAGGAAGATTTGATCGAATTTACGCAACGCTAATAAAATGTCAAAAATACCAAAAAGCTGGAAAACATTTCTACCACTTACGATTGACGGATTTAAATTTCGTAAACAAATATAATTTTTTCGCTGTACTAGTGTTATATAATACGTAATACTTATCTGGGGAATGACCGAAGAAGTTTTCTATATTTAAACAATCAATAAAATATTGGAAAGTTAAGATAACAACAATTTATGCATTTTATGTTTTTAAGTGTGTCTTTAATTTTTGCAACAATGAAAATTTCTTCGACCATAGTAAAGTTGTTGAAGGTTTTCAATTTATTTTCAAAATTAAAATCAAAATCAAAATTATCCTCAAGTTCCATAATTTTGTTTAGCTTATGGCTTGTACAACGTAATCATTTGTATTTTCTGTAATGTTCTTAATAAAATAATTATAACTGAGTTATAAATAAATAGCGACTACAAAAGAAGATTGACAAATAATAATTTATCATCTAAACCAGTGGTTCCCAACCGGTGTGCCACGAGTGACATTTAAATATATCACGATAAATCTATACATTGTTTTATAAGTATGTATTTACCAGCTTATTATTGATATTCGAGATGAAAACTGATCGAACTAATCGTAGATACATATACTTGTAATATTATTTATTGTAATTATGCCCATCGCAGCCATCGCGGTCAATTGATAGTATTAATATATTTCGCAATAAATAACCCTCTAATAGAGTAGACTGTAAATAGTATACACACACACACACACACACACACACACACATATATATATATATATATATATATAAAATATGGTTCACATAATATATGGATTGTTGGAGATGAAGTATGCCGCATTGTTAAAAAGGTTGAAAACCACTGATCTATACTATAGATTCTATAGACTTAAATATTATATACCATAATAATCCATTTTCATCAAAATAAAGTATAAAATATGAACCGTTGGAATTTCTATTGTTTGTTTTTAAATTAAAAAATTGTCAGTGGGATATAAGCAGCCATGGACAAAAAATTGAAACATTTTTAAAAATATAAAAAAAGTGTCTTCATGATAAAATATAGAGACGGTATTATCCCTTACGTTGGTCAATGATTCTACCACGTCAAAAAAAAAAAAGACACACCAGAAATAGTTTTTACATTGTTCTACATCGTCTTGGTCGCAAATAATAACACATAGGACAAGAAAATTTATAGACATCATGTTATACTATGCAACAGGAAAACGTAATTTTTTCTAGTTCATCGATCTCACCATTTATCATTCAGTCAATACACTAAAACAGTGACGATGTCAAAAACCATGTCATTATTATTTGACATTTGGAATAAATCGGATGTCTTGAAATATTTATAGAAAGTGTGTTTTGATCCAAGGATACCGTTTAAAATAATAATTGAACCTCTTTATATGAAAATAATATAATTTTATAATATCCGAAAACAGCTTTATGTTATTTTTATGTCATGAATATACTTAGTTTTATAAATATATTATAATATATCCGTTTAACATAAATTATATTTGTCCTCTATTGTTGAATATTGTTAGTTTGCTGTGTTCTAACTAAAATAAAAGTTTTGCGAGTTAGAATTTGTTAACTTTGTTACACAAATGTGAAATAGTTTTGTAGTTTAATGTATATTTAAATATTAAATAAGAACAGAAATCTTCTCAAAAATAATACACCGTATACCTAAGTGGCCGTGGCGTTAGGTAAATAGCATTAAAAGAGCTGATAAACGTAACAATATATAATTTATTTTTTATTTTTTTTCTCCTCGGCTTTAACATAAGTTTAATGTTATTTGAGTTCTTCCCACTGAATGGAGTAAGTGTACATTTTATTTCAACTATTTCAAAATTAAATGTTGAAAAAATGGAATAAAATGGACTTTTACCGCAGAGAAAAATATTTTTTTTTTTATAAAAACCCAGTAAGAACTATGATATATTTTTATTCATATTCATGCCAAGAAATATTTGAAAATTGTTGTTTTGTAGGAGTTTCGATGTACTAAAGTGTCTCCAAGCAATAAAAATAATAATAAAAACAGCATCATTTTTCCAAGTGTATTCTTTATAAAATATATTAATATATTATTAGAAATTTTTTTTACATATTCCGATAAATATGACTTAGAATGTTTTATGCTAATGCCATAACGCTGTTTGTTATACAAAAATAAAAACAGATAAGTACGTAGGTACTTAAAATTTAGAATTGAAAATTTACTTCCACTTTCAATTATACAATATTTTTTGTACCTACTAAGCTTTTAAATGCACTTAAAGATGAAACATTTCAAATATTTAACTTAATATTTTATTCAAGTTAACCGAAGCATGAATTATCGTGTACACATATATAATTTATAATTGTTAGAAGCTGATTGGTCCTAACCAGGACTTAGTGTAAATATGGTTACTAAAACTTGTCAATGTCTACTACATCTGACAGATAGATTGCCACCTCTACGATTATTTTGTAGTAGCTTCTATTTGGCAGCTATTGGTAGGAAACGGATTATGTACGACTTTTCGTTTTGTAAAAGCTGACCTGAGAGCCTCCTCAGGTCACTGTCTACTCACCAACGTTAACTTTAAAACCGTTCCCAGAAGTCTCATTCGTTATTTTGCTATTTTTATTTTCAACAATTCTTCACAACTTTATATAATTACAAAGCATTCCTTTGGAGTGTTTTCCTTTTTGTAAACCATTACATAAATATATGATGATTTTTTTTTCTTTGTTTTCTATGATGAGTTGATGTATATATTGATTCAAAAATTATTAAGATATGATAGTTTCTTTTTGAAAACAACAAAATAATTAAAATATTTAACCTATCCATTGTTGGATAATACGTAACAATTATATGAATTAAATTAATTTATGTGTCAATCAATTTAAATTAAAACCATTTACACAGTTAGAATTACCGTCTCATTTATTTGACAAAATGTAGAATATTTTTATAGAACATAAATTGATAGCGATTAAATATTCAGACTAAAAATTATGAAAAAAATGTTAGTTAAAGTTAAATTTAAATTAATAAACTTTTTATTACATTTTGATTGAAATCATTATTGTTGAATAAAATCTACTGTTTGGCGACAAATACAAAGTAGAATTACTGAAAAATTTGAAAAGGTCTTCTTTTTTTTTTTTTTTAGTGGGGGCGTTATGATTTGTTACGTATAGAAAAGTAAAATCTCATTATTAAATACATATTGTAATATATTTAAACAAAAAATTAAAAAAGAAACTATGTCGGATATTAACTGAAATTTACAATGACACGTACTGAAACTGATACTAAATACCTTAATTTAGTATTTTATTATTAAACTTTGTTTAAATTTAAAGAGTATTCAAATAAACGTGTTTCCTATTGGGGATGGGATTTTTTTTTAAAATCTACCACATGCATTTATTCCAAAACAATATCATCCGAATATTGTGAACGAAACCAAGGGAAATATTGCCACTGTTCAAATGCAATCATCTATTTGAAAATATCATCCAAAAGTTCAAGCCTAGGTATACTTGTGTAATATTTCATGGTTTTCATAATGATAAAAAAAAAACTATTACGCATTGGATAGGTTTTATTATTAATTTTTTTTATACATATATATATGAATTATATTTTTCAATCTATACTATAGTGATAATAATATTAACAAATCAAATTTTTACCTGATATTGAAATTGCCGTTGTTTTTTTTAGTTCTTAGTGTTTTAAGCAAACAAATGGTATCATTAAATTGATGAAATATTAATTTTATAAATGTATGAAAAATAATAATACATTGAAATATTTTATAATAGATGAATCATATTATTAGATAATTTACGCATTATTCGCATATTATTCAGGTGTTACTGATTTTAATTCAATATTATTACGATTTTTTTTTTTTTAAGAAACGTTTATTGATGTTTTATTTTATTTTCCTATTAGGAATAATAGGTATACTTATTCATTTTATAACTATTGTAATTCAAAATGTTCGTTTAGGAACTCACAGAGTTAAGAGAGCTTAAGTCTTCTTTAATACACTCCTGTTATTCTCGTATATTCCATACCATATTCCTGTATATTAATCGTTTCATGGCTAATATTTATTTGTTTTTCATAATGCATTTTCCATTGTCAAAATTCTCAGCAAACTAAATAATCAGTCATAACAGAATACTCAACATATTTTATATAACGTGATGAAACAATGCCTTTTTCATAGATATAGAAGTTAATATTTCATGGTTTATTATAGCCTTGATTTTTCTTTTTTTGAATATAATAAAGTCATTGTTCAAAATGTTTTCCTTAAAAGGTTTTTGTTTCATAATTTCTCTTTCCGTTTCAATAATGTTGTACGGAACACATATCAATGGTCTCAGTAAAAGTCGATCATGCTATTTGTATATAAGGATTTTTCTGAATATTTTTATCATCAGTTCTAAGACATTGAATCCATTCCCAGATGTGTGAAGTAGCTATATTTTTCACTAGTATTTCTCATTTAGAAACAAATAAGTCACTCGTGGAAAGGCATATGAATCACTTACCAAACAACAGATCCTGTCACTCGATCCGTCTCCCCGTGGATAGGTCATAATAAACACGAAACTCACAAAACAAATGTGAAACGTGCCGAGAACGTACATGCGACATTTAGTACTCTCACAGAGCCACGTCTTATCTAAAGTCGCGTTCATGTGGAAAGCCACCGACCATTATTATTGCACTTGTCAACCTCGGCAGTAGCGATGTGTTTTCGATTATAATATCGATGTCAACCGAATGTATTATTAATGGATACGACGCAGGTGATGAATATGAACTGAAAATTGCATTAGAAAGTTGACCTACATCGACAAGCTCTCATCATACCATTAGCACCATGGTATTAGAAACTTGGTCTTCGCGACACAGATGTATTTAGAAATTTGCTAGTCTAGTGTTAATAATATACACTAGTTAATTAATCATTCCATATTAAATATTATGATAATGCTGTTAACTCACTAATTTACCTTATCTATCTTAAAAAAAGTTTAAATATAGATTTACTGTGAAGAAATTTAAGTAAATATTCTAAATAGAAAATTTAAAACACGTGTTTTCAAATTATTTGTGGGATAGGATTGAACAATTTTAATAATTATATTTGTTCAACGCATTATTCTATGGTATCTCTCTATCTTCGTCGAGTCGAATCATTCGATGGGCGGTTATCTAACGGTGGGTGAATTTCGGCGATCGGACGGTGATATGTGGCCGCCCAAACATGTCGTCCAGGGTTATTATCCCCTTTAGTGCCCCCCCCCCCCCACGATCCCCTCTTTCACTAAATACACAAGTGTGGTCTTTCAATGTCGTGTTTTGTTCGTACTCACTCGGCAAATGTTCGCAGACCGGAAAACGGAGATGAACACCACTCCAAACGTAAGGCATGCGTTTAAAAACACAGTGCGTGAACGGATGGAGAATGCCCACCCGGCGCTTTTGTGTGGCAACGCGTACGTGATGGACAAAATAGCTGTGGCAGCGGTGGAACCGAGTGAAACGACGGTCTGAGTGCGAATAACGCAGTTCATTAATTATTCACCCGGTCTGTTAATCATTCCAGGTGCTCGTGTCGGACGCTGACGCTGACATCTAATGACGCGGTTAATTCATAATAATGTGTGCGATTTGGTCGGAAAAATGACCCGGTAACGGTCAAAAATAAAAATAATAATAATAATATAAAAAAAAACGGTACGGTTATTAATGCGAGAAACGCTCCGTTTAAGGGTGGAAGCCGACAAAAAGATTTTCACGTCGGTGGTGGCGATGATGACGACGGATGGGTTGTCACCCACGTTGACGACAATGGCAGGCCGGTCACTAGGTTCCCGAAAAAAAAAACGTGGAGGTGAAAAAACAGTGCTGGCATAATCAAATAAATACAATTTACCTTTGGTCGGGATGTGGCCGAAGCGGAACAACGTGAAAGTAAAAAATATAAAAATAAAAGAGAGAAGTGGTAAAATAGTAAAAAGAAACTCACCGCTGAGAATAATAATTAATAGAGCTTTTGTTATGCTAATCTCAGAGGCCGCGTGCGCAATAATAACCGAATTTCCGGCCGAGCAAAAGATTTTTACAACAATAAAAAGTTGGTTGTGCAGCCAACTGCTAATTGAAGAGAAAAATTACTTTTGCATCGATAATATCTTTTTTTGTCTCCGCATTGGTTTCTCATCGCTAGCGCTCAACGTTATCTTTGCGTCACTTAACAGCTTATCAAATATTATATTATATTATTGTGTTGTTTGGTCATTGAACTTTTCAACGAACCAAAATTTACAGATCACGGTGGCGCGAATGACTCGTAGTATTTAACCTAAAGCCTTCGTTTCGTCAGTCTGATGATCAATATAAACTCTTGTATTATTTTATTTTCTTAAACTTCTTTTACCTAAATTATTATAGCTACTTTAAGTGACATATTTAATTTCAGATGAAGTAAATGTAATTCTTAATATTTTTGTTTTTTTCAATTTTGAGAAAACTCTGGAATTAATTTTTTGAACGACTACGATCTTTGGCTAAGACGTTACTTTAAAAAAAAAAAAAATGTTGGCAATTCTAATTTAGTTTGAAGCTAATATTCATTTAAAATAAGAAATGTCTTTGATTTTCGTTAGTTTTCTTTCTATTTTTTTGAAAGAACGATAGTAAATTTCCGAATTTTATTATGAAATAGTTGTTATAATTTAAATTACAATGTTAATTTTTATAATTTTTCATTATAATATCTTACAATAACTTCCTTTATTTAATTGTTAAATGCATAAATTATCATTGTCTTGCAAAAAATTAAAAAAATTGTGATAAGTGAAATCTTTCTTTTTCCTTTTGGATGTCCTTATAATTATAAATTATAATTAATTTCTCAGGTAAAAGCAAACCAAATTTATATTGTTAAAAACCTTAAAACTTTTACTGTAAATTATATTTTTTCAAATATTAGAGTTATTTATTATACTTTTTTATTTAGACAGTCTTAAATTTAAGTAAATGGTGGAAATTATAATTTTGTTACATACATATATGTTGTAACTTGATTTTAAAAATTAATTATAATAATCGACAAAACTAACTTTCAAATTCTATATATTTATAAACAATAATAATATTACAAGGATGTTCTAACGTTGGGTTTATGTTTAAAAATAATATATATAAACATAACAAAATGTCACTGTGCACTGTACGGGGTATAATCTCAAACCATTGTTAAATTTTAACATTTACTGATGAGTATTATTTTAAAATCTATATCATTAGATTTAATCTATTATGTAAATGTATACTTTCTCACGGAAATTTATAAATATATTTTTACTGGATCCCGTCTGTCATGCAGTGCCGCAACTAGGGTTCTTGGGACCCTGGACACAATTAATTTATGGGGCCCTGAGCGGAAAATTCAGTGATTTTTTTGTTTTCATTTTCTTTTTCTATTTTTTTTTTTCTTTTAGTAGCGCTGCTTAAATACTGCCTTAACATTGACATTATTTTTAAAACCGGCAATATTACTATTTATTAATAACCAAGGCTCGGAACTTTAGGCATTTGTATATTTGTCTAGAAAATGCATATTGAAATTCTGCTTCAATACAAATTTGATTCATAGTATGTATATTTCAGATATAAAAATGTTTGTTGCATAATTTTGCATATTTTGTTACTTTTTGTACCAATCCGCATATTTTGTGTTTAAGAACATTTATATGCATATTTCATGAATTTAAGAAATTTTTTTAAAAAAATGTATTATTTAATAATAAAATATTTGATATATGCCTATCAAAATTCTGTTTTATATGGTTTGACAAAATAAATTAATTCAACGACGGCTATTATTTGTATTGCTCTGGCTCCCAATACACTTAACAATAGTATTATAATCTTTAGAGTACCGAGAACTCGTAATAGTGACCACTGACGGCCCGTATTTATTTTTATACAAATTTACCACTGTACTAATATTTTGTAACATGACATAAATAAATTATAAAATGATAAGTAATTTATAAACAATTAAATTTAACCATTATGTTATCAGCTTATACATAATATTACTTGTTATTACTTATGTTAACGTTTTTTAAACATTTTACAATTTAATCAGAACAGCTTTTGATTATAATTTCAATAATATATCAATTTTATTATTATTTCAATATATATACTGTAATAGTATACGACAATACATTTTTTTTAAAAAGAATAACTCGTTGCTAAAAATAATTACAATATAATATAAAGTTATGCCAATCCTATTAATTTGAAATAATATTCCGTGGTAAAATAAATTAAAATATACTGATAAATTGTTTAAGTACCTGTAAATATATATGAAACCAATCAAATATATAATATTTATGAGATTTCATGTTGACATAACAGAATTGAAAACTGTTAACAATTTTAAGTAATTAATATTTTTATTTTATATTAATTATGCAGTATAGACTAAGGTTTGTATCATAAAATATGTTGAAATAATTATTAGATTTATATGTATATAAGGTTATTAAATTCGATTATATAACGTTTAAACGTAAATAATACGGACAAATCAAAAATGTAATTATGTAAAGTATAAATGTGTTACGATTTGTGATTAGCTAAAATCTAAGTAATATTTTTTGTAGTTTAATATGAATATGAACTTATATTTTTGTATTATATTTCTTATTCTATTCATCAAAACAAAAGTTAAATTTATGATAAAGAACATATACAATCATATTCTGAAAATAATAAATTAAATGAATATATTTATAAACTTACACATTTTTTTTTTATTAATGTGCACATATATCATAAAACAAAACCAATTTTGACATTTACTGTGATTTTAAAATCATTCTATGACTAACTTTATAAGTTTTTAATAGTCTTATTACCACTATCTATGTATCCTATCCTCCTCATACGTCTAAAGTATGGCATATTAGAATCCATTTAGTAATTTTAGTAATTTGGTTTCAGTTCCTTAAAATTTAAATCACCAAAAGGATATAATAACGGATTGATAAAAAATTATTCTAAAAAACAAAACTTCAATTCATAGTATTTTTGTTATTTTCACTATTATTTTGCATACGAAGAAGGTTTAAAAAAAATTTATTAAAATAGTATGAATTTAATCGCATTATTTTTGCTTTTATGTTACAGTATAATAAGTATAGTATAATAAGATCGACGTTCAATGTTGACTGCTCAAAAATATCAAAAAACTATAACTGTAAAAACCTCAAAAACATGTCAGAAAATTAGAAGATGGATCTATCCCATAGGGCAAGTACACTAAATAAAAATATAATAATATTAACGTCCATGGTTTTCTATAAATCGATTATATATATTGTTCGTGTTCACTGAACCTAATATTAGCAAATAATAAAAATAAAAGATACGTAGGTACGAAAATACACAAGTTAGTCGTCACTTAGTTGCTTTTTTGAAATTAGATAAATCGACTGGATTCCAATAAATGTCCAAACATGTAATTGTCTTGACATAAAATAATAAACATCTAAATGAGAAACAATATAATATAATAAGCTTAACATACTTCAAATATTTAATAGTAATAGAATTTATTATTAATTTAAACGATATAATTTGGATTAAAAATAAGAAATATCATTGCAGAATTATAAAAATACACAATTGAAATATTTATACTGGACTTTTAAGATATTAAAAATTACCTGTATCACCTATTATTGTATAGTGAAAACATTTGATTTACTTTTAAATAAAACAATTTAAGTGAAAATTTCGATATTATTTTTTTCACAATTAAGTTTTTTTTGTAAAACAAGCTTGTATTAATAACTTAAACCATTAGTATATAAGTTAGTACACAAATTCATTTATTTTTGCAATTAAAATTGACAAAATTAATGCACTTCATATACACTTTTCAAAATATAATTTTTGTTTGTTGTTGTATTTTGTAATTATTACATTTGATATATATTTCACATATTTCATTTAAAATTATATAACCGAACTCAAAATTAATACACCCGGAGAACGAATTGTTAAACGAGTTTAATAGTACGAAATGTTATACTAACTAATATTAGTATATTATGTACTTCATATATATATACACACGAATATATAACATAATAAACAAATTTCCTTCTCATAAATCTATAATCTAAAAGCATGCAGAGATGTAGGGTCACTAATAGGTTTATACCCTGAAATTGTTGAACAACTTTATTTAACTTCGTACCTAATAACATGAGCTATACATGCATATATATAAATGCGTGTAGTTGTATATTTAAGTATGTGTAGGTATGGGCAATGGAAAAATTAGGATCTTGTGCCTTCAGTGATAAGTCTGAGACTAATTAAATATTGATAGTATTTTATTTTTTTATTTTTTTTTAACATTGACTACTTATTATTCATTTATTGTTAAATGCATTACTCATTTTTTTTTGCGTTAAAAAAAAACCCTTCGAGCTTACGCCTATAATGGAGCATTTTAAATCTTGGAACCCGGATGTTAGTCATCAACAACCACCCCGATTGGTGCAACACTTGGTATGGATGTGTATAGTTGCAAAAAAAATCTCATAATCCTAACTAAGCTTACTATTTCGTAAATTTTTATGAAAAGATATGACTTCAATTTTGAGAGTTTATCTTCATTACTAATTAAAATAACAAAAATAAAACAAAAACTAAAAAACTATTAAACGGTGCCCTCGTAAATTAATATTTAAATAAATAAACAAACATTTTATATATTTTATATGTAGAAATAAACAAATAAAAGCTTATTTAAAAAAAAAAAATTCTATAATACCATTTGATTCTAATTACCCATATTTAAAAAAAAATATCATTTTTTAATTTAACATTCCAATAAATAATTTTATTTATCAAACCGAACTCAATATTATCTATAATATACCCCATAAGTATAATTTCAATTTACATATTACTAAAAAAAATCATAAACGTTTAAAAAAAAAAAGGACAATACAACTCATTAAATAGTATTGTTAACTACTATAGTATGAAATATCAAAATAATATGTCTAATAAATTCGATAAAATACTAAACAATAATACTAATAATGCAAAAATCATTTTTACAACTAATAATAATTTAATCAAACATATAAATTATAGAACTTAAATGTTCAAAATAAATTTCCTTTTTTTGAAAATGATGGTTTACTTTAATGTAACTGTAAAACATTGTATTCATACCAGACAAATAAACATTTTAAAATAATATATAAAGAACACATTTCTGAAATAAAATTAAAAAGACTGCACCTAATCCAAATTTTGCTAAACATTTATTAGAAAATAATCATAATATATATTTTGATACCAATACAAACTTAAAAATATTAAATACCTATAATTGCATTTAGCGAATTATACATATTCAATGAAATAAAAAAAAATAATTTTAATAATATGATAATTGATATTTATGTATACATTTTACTGTACTTAATATTTTCTTATTTTTTTTGTAGTCAGGTATTCATGTTCCAATATTAAACGTTAATGTTCTATATATATATATATATGTATTAGTTTTATTATGTAGAAAATATCTATACTCTTACTCTCCGAAGCGTTATTAATACAATTAGATAGATTATTTAAATATTGTTTTAAATAATAATTATTAATCAAACAACGTCTACGTTATTTAATTTAATAATTTTAAAAGGTTTTTCGTCGTAAAACACTATTAAAACATTATATTAATTATTCATTTTTTTTTTTTTTTTAATTTAATTTTTTTTCACATTCCTTGCATTAGTCATGTTTTGGGGACGCGATTGGGATGTTGCGTTGTTGTGAGATTTTTTGAATAATAGGTATAATTATTGCTGAATGTTTTGGTAATTTATTTAGTGGTTATAAATTACAACAGTTTAAGAGATATTTTTTTTCTAAATTCTCAAAAACAAAACAAATTACTCTACAACAGGAACACGTGTATGAGTATATCGTTAAATAAAAACAATTATTATTATATGACTAATACATTTAAAGCAATCAAATAAATAAAAATTCTCTAACGCCACATTATTTTAACGTATATGAAATACGAGTACATTACTTTAAATAATGTGTATATTTTTTAGATGATGAAACAGAGTTGAGTGTTATGGTTTTTAATAAAAACCCAAGAATAAATTATGAAACCGTTGAAAGATATAAATAATTTCTGTCATAATAGTTATTATTGTAATTTAATAATGAAACATAAAATGAAAGCTCAGCAACAAATTTTGATTCTTACACATAATTATGTGTGTCCAATATAAAACAACGTTAATTTAATGAGGAAATAATTAAAATTTCATAAATTTCGGAAAAATAGTGCACTAATTATGATACTATTGTACTGCGTGATTCCTGATATTTATCCGTGCACAACATGATATTTTCTCAAGTAATATTCTATTTTCGTTAATCTGCAATGGTATAACGATATTTCATGATTAAGCCAATTATATCACATAATATATTATATATTTTGGTACTAACAAATGACAATGTAATGTAGTTAAGTTACATTTATTTTAGTTTTCATCGTAACAGATATACTTAAGTAATACACTATAATATATCGTAGTTTTTCAAATAAAAAAAATAAAAAAAATAGGAAAGAATAAAAATGATTAAACCAAATTAATAATATCATTGATTATTAAGTATCCAGATAAGTCATTCAATTGTTAAAATTAGTAGCGGCAATGTGGACGCCAACTACTATACGTCACTGCAATTGTTTACACTCCAGACAGATACCCCCACCAACCGTATGATAAATACATATTTTGGTTTTGAGATTTTCTTGATATACACAATCAATTATTATTAATTTTATCGTATACATTACTACGACCAAAAATTAAACAAAAATTTGTTCCACTGCCGTATTATTAATTCCTCCGCGAAAATCTAAATAGTATTAGAATAGAAGAATTTATTTTTGATTAAATATCGGCACGTTCATTTCCAGACATATTAATTCATTTATATTATAAATTGTATTGTTATAAAATAATGGAGACAACTTACTGTAATTAAAGAGTTCATTTAACCCATTTATTTCGTATTTCTATTATTATTTTCAACTATAATGCAAGTGTTACAAACTGTGTGCACTGTAAATACAAATTATTAAAACAAATTAAGAGTAAATAAAAATATCAATTGACCATTTTAAAAATCCTACTATCAAAACAGGTTTTTATTACGTATTATATTATTATTAAGCCGTACACCATTTATCCACCTGTAACAATAATATAAACCATTTGCTTTAAATCGTAATTTTTCATAACTTTAATTTGTGTTTTCAAGTTAACAGCACATTATATTGGAAATGTGTAATATTATGAAATCGCAACGATAAAAATTAATAAAAATTAGCGGCAATCACAGTTTAATCAATGACTAACTCTGTAATATTAATGTATATTTTAAATAATTTAATAAGATATATAATTTAAAAAACAACACCGAGCTCAAGTGTTTTATTACCATAGGTATTTGCGCTAAAAAAAGAGATGAAGAAATCGATATTCATCCAAAATGTTTTGACATATTATACTATTGTCCCACTGTAAGTACTAATCTATCTAGCTACATCGAATCACTCGGGATCTTACGTGCAAAGCGCCTTAACGTGGTACTATCAATTTTCTTTGAATCCGTCTTAGGTTAGACGTTAATGGTACACTAAGCATTCTGTACGACCATTTTCTAGTTACCTCTACGGTCATGGTTTAACACGTTACAATGATGGTCAGCGGATTTTCTATTTTCACGTAGAGATTTTTTTTTTTTTCATCATAAAACACACCGTTAAAGAATATCGTGCTAGATAAAATTATATTAAGCGAAATATACTAGAATTATATTTTAATAGTTGTTATTGATACATTTAAACTACTATCAGATGTTGTCGATGAATAACAAAAATTAATTTGTTTGTTTTTCTACAATTGCTTGAAACCCGGCACGGTCGAAAGCCATCTGGATGATGGTTTAGTGATCGATAAAATATTATCAAAATATCATGTGATCGAATTGCTCTATAATCGAAAAATAAATGCTCGATTATTTTGTTAATATGATCGACATTTTTGTGGCCGAATGGGTTTTTTAGTCGAAGTTAGTACCTACAATGTATATCCCTGTTAATACGTTGGTTTAAATAAAGTCGATCATTTGAATTTTCGATTAAAATGCATTTGAACAGATGATATTTCGATCACATTTTAAATTTTCGACCAGAATATCACACTCATGAAATTCGACAGTGTAATGTACGATATTTTATCCTTCAACTGATTCTCAAAGTCGTACAATTTTTCGAATGTTGCAATTGCTTGAAATACATTTCACCACAATTTAACTATTGAAGAATCTCAAGTGTAAAAATAGTTCATACAGGTCGTTGTTTAATGTTTTACAGTAAGGAAAATAAATGAACGCGTGATAATGAGTTACGTACCTGGACCGTGCGTATAATGCATTTTATGAATGTGTGTCCACGTTAATTAAAATTCCAATTTTGACGTAAATTGAGCGAAATAGTACACTTTACTAACTGTGCACATACATTTTAATACTTAAGAGTGCAATGTTTTTGTTTTATTAATTGTAAATAGCTTCACAGAGCAATTTTTAAAAATAAATATGATAGTTTTTTTTTATTATGATTATGGTATTATTATATGTGTAATGGTAAATTTAAAAATTAAGTAAATCATTTTTAGAAAATGTAATTACATCACTAATTATTTTATGTTCATTATTTAATGAAATAAAAATATTTTTATAATGTTTTTAAAAATCGTTATTTATTATTTATGTTAATACAAATTATAGCATTGAAAATATTTGTACTAATGGATTGTACATTGTTTTAATATTAGCTATTCAAATCAAATTGCAGTAATTTTGTAATAAATAAAATCATTGATCTGAAAAGTATATACAATAAAATAATTTAATATGGTTAAATTTATTATACGTCGGTTGTATATCTATCGAAATAATATTAACATAATTTCCGAAAAAATAGGTTTACAACAATAAACCAGTCATGAAGATAGTTGAAGTCAGTGTTTAAATTTTGAAGATATTAGTATAAATGAAATGGTTGATGGCTAAACGCATTAAGTGATAAATGATCATTAACAAATGGAGTACTTGCATACTTGCAAAAAACCATAGTTCAAAACCTTATCAAAATTACCTTTAAAAAACAAAAACCAAATCCTTTTAAACTCAAGATTTAATTATAGAAATGTTTTTTTCATGAAACACTAATAAAGTATAAATATACGCGTAATATTTTTTACGATTTTATAAATTATGTTTAATGATCCACTTTTTCTTGAACTTAGACTAGTTATAATAGAAATTAACTTAAATTTTACAAATTGTATACAATTATTGCGCATTTATTTGTTCAATAGGTTAAATACAATTATTAATAACTGTAAATGTAAATGTAAGCTCTATATTTTTTATGGTAAATATTTTAAATATTTTTTCAATTTAGTCTAATCATATTGTTTTTGTATATTTGATTTTTTAACATTTGTTTTAGCATTTTACTTGTTTTAAATGATTGTTTTCTTACAAATTATAGCAATCTTATTTTTTCAGGATAATTATTTATTATTAATCGGTAAATACATATTGCAAAAGAGTAGCAGTTTAACATTGAACAGTTTGTACGTTTTTAACTATACTTCTACAAAATATAAAAACTAGTCTGAATTTGAATAACAATTAGTATAGCTGTTTAGTGCACTGTAGTTCAATTTGACTACTTTCTTAAGAATCTGAATGATTTTTTGATTTCTGAATGATCACCGTAATTTTCTAATTTTTTTAAAATGTCCCACTTATTATTTAATTTTAGTACATTTTAAATTTACTTGTAAATAATGGTCATTTATTTGGCAACATAAATATGATTGCAATATAATCATTTAATTTTCTCACTACTACAAGAACAAGTAGTTATTTTTAAATAACCTCAACAGTGAAAATATCCTAGTACTCACATATATTTTAGAAGAAAAAATAATTTTATTGTTTAAAACAAAAAATTATTTGAATAGCTTATTACAAATCATTGTAGTTTAATATATTTTGTTTTTTTCAGTTCTTTAGTTCAATACATTTGTATAAATTATGTAATTTGTAATTAAAAATTTTTGATTAAAATTTTTATTTTTTACTCGAATTTTTTACGCGCAAATAAAGTCAAATAAATCTAACAAAAATAATTATGTTATTTTTAAATATAATAAATTGAAGATATGTATATACCAATACGATGATAACCAATCTATAGGTATATTACTGCCAATTAAATTGTTTATAAGACATATATCTTTAGTTGCTTGCACACGGAATCCTTCCTTTCACTTTCACATGGCCATAGGTATGAGACGAACTACCTGCGTGTCTTAACGGGCTTATCTTAGTTGTTTGGATTAGTTGTTCCGCGGCCGAAATAAAAACCAGTGTACGCTTATGGTGTATACATATATATATATACCTTTATGAATAATGGAGGAATGATAAAGATAATTTAATTATAGGATTATGAAAATTTAAATTTAGATTTACAATATACAATATACAATGCATATTCAATCAAAGTCTGGATAGACAATGTATTTCCGTCTCATAAGGCTTCGCATTGTTGGTTAGTAATAGAAATTATTTTTGCTTTCAAATTTTAATAACTTTTTTATGAAAACCAAAATATTCCGCTGTTTAACGTTAATATTTTGGAACTGGTAGTTTTTATCTCAAAAACATTTAAATACTAAAGTTTTATCTTGTCTAAAATAATGATTTCTCTTCAATTAAAACAGTAGGGATAGAATAATAAAAAAGTTTCACGTCCGGATCAAGTGATTAATGGAAACGTCAGCGATATATGTTTTGTATACTCAAGGATAAGAAGTCAAATATAACTGGGGCTTATGGGTTGGAGCGAAGAGGAAATAGTAGTATATTAACTTTACAGGAAGTTAAGGGTAATGGGCACTCGAGGCTATCGCTCTCCTCAAATGGTAATTATCACACCTTAGTACAATCAAACAAACTAAATGAACAATACTTAGTCAAGCAGTAAATGAAAGTTTACGAAATTTATAATACCAATTATTTATAGCTTAATCAGATATTGATTTTTTTCTACAAGAATTTATTAGGTAGTTTTTATCAATTAACAATCGTTGGCAAAGTTCAAAAATTAAAAAGGTCTTAACAATACACAAATAGTAAAATTAATCAACCTTAAATTTATGTACAACTACATTTATTCAGTTGAATTATTATCAGATATTAAGTATATCTGACAAATACTAACTATGTATAAATTTGCACCAGTTGATTGTTGCAGAATTCTCGGAAAATATTATTGTATTAAATAAATTATATTTTATCAAAAATATCATTCAAAAACAAGGTCAATTGGTTAAATACTTTAAATCAGTTTATTATTCTATTAAAATTATTTAATAAGAAAATATGAATCAATACTACATGTTATTATGAATTATTTCAAACTTCAAAAATATCCAATATTTGGTATAAATTATCTGATTTGTACCTTCTATTCTAAGCTGGTACATTAAATTATAAACATGTTTGATATTGTATTTTAATAAAAATGTAAATTAAAGAAATATATAAGAATCAATACAAGTATTTGTGATGTTATAAAAATTAAATTAAATAATTCTAGAATTTTTAAAAGAATTACATTCAAACCATATACAGAACAAAAACATTGGATCACCTATCCATTATTGTTTAACAAATAAATATCATATTTGTAAACCAACTGTTAATGTACTCAGTATTATTATATTATATGCTTATAACTATTTTATTATTATATATTAAATATTTTAAACTGCTTTTATAGAAGCCCAGGTATTTCATTTTACAAGCTTATTATAATTTGGTCAATTTTAAGAGTTTTTATTTTTTTTTATTTACATACAAGGTTTTAAATATATTGCTTCAGCTCTTTGTTATGAATACATTAGTCAGGATAACGTTGAATAAACACCATGTAAACTCTGCCAACTCATATTAATTTTACGAATGTAAGAACTTGTAATTGTTTTCGAATTAAAAATTCGAGTAATTACAACATCAGCACGTGTTGAAATTAGTGAACCCAGTAAAATCCCCAACAAGTATTTTTATCCCGATTGCACAATTTTTAAAATTTACCAGTATATAAATTGTAGATTAAATTATTATGTTAGTTTTAATTCATGCTAAATGAGTTTTTAATTACCAAATAACGTCTAGATTAAATGTTGTGATAGCTGGATTATATATTGGGTACATAATTAAAACTCTGAAAATGATTAATAAAATTCATATATATATATATATTGTTAAAACAACACAATAAGGATTGAATTCGGGTAATGATTACGACTAGTTACTTTTATCGTTTAACGTATAACTATTGTCTGTATTATCATTGTCAAAAGAAAGCAATTAGGAACAATTATTTTATGATTATGATTTTTTTTTTTTTTTAGTATTACTCGATATAAATGCAATATTGTAACAAATCATGTGCCATATTCGTAATACCTGTAAATAATAATTATAAACTATTATCTATGAATAAACGCGAAAACACCTACGATTATGGACGAATTTAAATCGCTTTTAACATGGATATGGTAAGGTTATTTTCATTTTATTCAAGTTCTGCTAGGTATATTTACTTCTATATTATAAATATAATATTCTTTGTCAGATGAAACATGTGAAAAATAACAAATAGTACGAATAATTCCGAGATTTTGTCGGGGAGATGTAGCAATTATTTCAACGACAAAATTCACTGATAATTATTGTTAATAATGAACCGTGGTTACTACAACCAAAACCAAACCATCATCATACCGGGTACTGACAATGTTTTAAGCACAGCTACACATTGGTTAAGATAAACCGTATACTGATTAATAAAACGTGTGCAATCAACGAAAACAGATTTATAGCGATTTTTTGGAGAGTTTTAACGCGTTAACGCCATTAGAGCGCTCGTGTAGTTATAAAATAACGTAAGTGTGCGTCATAGTATCTGTGCGTTTGGATGACCAACAGGGTTTGAATTAATCACGACAATGCAGGGAATTTTTTCTTACTTTTTTTTTTATTTTAATTTTTTTATCATTTTATCGTTTCCTCTGAGTACGACACGGAAAAACTAAGAAAACATTTAAACTATGGATATTTAAGTATATATACAGGTATATGTATACTTAATGTACATGTCCTCATCCCTCTCACCAAAAATATTCTAGAAAATTATTTTGCAGGTAATTTGTTCGTCATTTGTTTGATTTTGTTTGATAAATATCAGAATTTGTTGGACAATAGTTTTTACACAATACCAAAAACTATAATTTGAGGCTGGGGACTTCTGTCTACAGCCCTCCCCCCCAGTCTAAATAATTTGAATATCTTATTTTTTTTTTTACGATCGTTTTGTTTGACAGTTGTTTGAATTCGTTTGACAATTTTCAAAACCCTTACTTTACCCCCACACCCATTATAAACGAAAAACCTGTTTTCCCGTGTTCCCAGACCCTACTTTTTGGACTACTACATGAGGTGGAAACCTTTCTGCTGATTTTAATAATGATGCCCCACGTAAAGAAAGCACATATGTTTCCAAAAATGTTTCAAGATCAGTCGGTAATGCTTCATTCTTGAATGATACATTTTTAAGTTAGTTAAAACTGGACTCAACTGCTGCAGAGCTTGAAATAGCGTCTCCATAACTAAAGAATGGTACGTTAATCCCAGACCATAATAAGTGATGCGCATAATTGAATTATATCAATAATCGAAATATTAGTATTCGAGACATTTTATAATCAAGAGTGTCTCGAAATAGTCATTCGACATTTTCAATTGAAATATAATATATAAATATAAATATGATTTTATTTTATTTATTAACATTCTGAGAAATTTTTGTTGTTTTGTGGTTGAGCAATTTAAGAATTATAGCTATATATCTATGTCAAATTTTAAAAAATAAATAATTAAAAATAACTGTATACTCATCAATATTTACCTAACAACCAGTCTTAGGAGTAGCACGAGTCGAAAATACAAAGTCTCAAGTTAAACAACTACTAGTTACTTGTTAATACAAGTTGTTATAACTAGTATTAACTTATTCAAAATAGTATTCCTCCCTCCTTCCTTCATTCCATGAAAATCATTCGAATTATTTTTTCATTTGATATACATTTCGAGATCAAGAATTGATTGTTTTTAAAATAAACGAGATATCTCTCAAAATAATCTCTCGGTTATATAATCAAATTATTATTTTGATAATCGAGATATCATATATAATCTCGACTCTATATCTCGATTACGCCCATCACTAGTTTAGGCTACCTGGTGGTACAGAATTCTACTCATAAAATTGTCGCTTCTGTGTTAAAAATTAAAAATATGGAATCAAAATATTATACATTAGATGAGTTATTAGACGGAAAATATACTCGTAAATTTCAGTTTGTTATTTTATCAGTTTTAATTGTATCTATAAAATGAAAATGAATTAATTGAAGTTCGAATTTAATTTATAATATATATATATATATTATATATATTTTAATTTCAACAAGAAATATAACAAAAAACATCATATACTCAGAAGTCTTATAAAATTCTTATTTTAATTCTTTTAATTTTTTTTTCTTCATCAACTTCAATCAAATTCTTCAACAACCATAAATTATTTCTTTTTTATCTGTATTTATTTTTATCATTTATAACGCTAGAAAAATTTCAATCCGTTTTCATTAACCGTTTTTTTTTATATTTACATGCCGATCACATTAAACAATAATATTTGAATAAAAAAATTCTACATATCATGGTCCGAAGGCAAAATAAACAGCCAATCACGGGTGAAGCTGTGACGGCTATATATATATAAGAACAATATAAGAAATGATGCAATATAATCAATATTTTTTCAGTAGTTTAAACTATTTACTTACAATGAAATTGAATAATTATCTAACAAAAATATAATTAACAATAATCGGAATTATTTAGCTAAATTAATCAGTTATTACGTCATATGTATATATATATATTAAATAAAATATAAATATTTCAAGTAAAAATGTATATAAATAGCCAATAGTTGAACAAAAGTTAAAAGTCTCCCAGTATATTTTATTCACGCACCGCTACTGATTACATACGAGTATTAATGGTATAGATTATGGTTTATGATGTGTAATAATACATACAAACAATATATCAAAATCTTATATTAGTACATTAACCAATTTAGATCAATATTATACATTTAGATTACCTACCAAAATTATGATATGCATTGTATAAAACGTGAAAATGATAGAACAACACTTTATTTTTATTATTCATATAGTGGGAAGGAGATACTAGTACAGATATTAAAAATTGTCAATCAAATTTAAAGAAATGTCAAACAAAACGATGGTAAAAAAAAAGTTAAATATTCAAAAAGTGGGATCTGGGGACACGGGAAATTAAGTTTTTCGTTTATAATGGGAGTGGGGGTAAAGTGAGGGTTTTGAAAATTATCAAACAAATTCAAACAAATATCAAACAAAACGATCGTAAAAAAAAAAAAAAAAAAGAGACATTCAAATTATTTAGACTAGTGGGAGTTGTAGACATATGTCCCCAGCCCCAACTCATAGTTTTTGGTTTTATATAAAAACTATTTTCGAACAAATTCTGATATTTATCAAACAAATTCAAACAAATGACGAACAAATAATCTGCAAAATAAATGTCTTGGATATCTTTGGTGAGGGGGCTGGGGACATGTCCGTTGTATACTTAAAAGTTTAAGTTACATTTTTATTTTATAATTGTATTGATTTACATAAGTATACGTGAATTAAACATCATTAGATCGTGGATTGACGGATTCGATCGCTAACCTTTGTCTACTGTCCACATTGGTAAAGATCTATATGCGTGAATAAAATGTACGATTACGAATGACGATTGCGTTCCTGTTTCAAGAAAATATTTCCGTATACATTATATTGTGTTGCCTATGTTAAGTATGAAATTGTTCGTATTTTTTTGTTGATTACAAATATTCGTTGGGTTTAAGTAAAATATTTTTTATACTATTAATACAAAATTCGATTTTTACCAGTTAAATTATAGAATAATTTGATTAGTATTTAATAAATATCTTAAATACAAGTATTTATACAATTTATTACAGTTGTGAGTTTCATTATAAGACAATAGTAAGCTTTATAAAATAACCTACTTTATTTGAACTCTTTAAATCTTTTAGAAAATTAATTTTGATCTTCAAATGCGTTCAAATATTTTTTGCTCAAAAGTCAACGTCGAATAAGTTAATGACCAAAGCAACGTATTCTAGAGGATAGGGCTACAAATAATGAATGAGTTACAGAAGAGTAAATTTGTTTATTGTTTAGGTATTAATACTCGTAGAATATAAGTTTATTTGTGTAACTTCACCGGACTACGATATACGAGTAATTGAAATAATGGCTGAAAAGTTGTTGGTTTTTAAACTTTGTTGTTTAATTAATTTCAGATTATTGTATTTGAACATTTTTAGTCGATTAAAAGACAAAAAAAAAAAAAATAAAAATAAAAATGAACAAATAAAATCTGGAAGAATAGTTGTGTTATAAGAGAGGAGGGACACTTCTCACAACTTTGTTTTGAAAACGAACTGATAACGAACTAACCTTATTTTTGCGCATTCTGAATACGAATTTCGGTGACTATAAGTACCACAATCCTTGTCATTTTATAAACCAATACCACAATAAAAAAAAGTTGCAGTGGCGGCGAATAATTGTAGATGAACGGCTGTTGTGCCGGCAAAGGTATTGACGTAGAGTGACTTATCACATTTGAAGGATGCCTATGGTAAAGTTTTTAAATCTCAGAATGCCGACACGATCCTTGGACAGTTATCGAAGTCGTGCGTTGCGTCATACGGAACACAGAGAACCTAGCCCATATTCATACGGGCCCATATTCATACATATTCATATGATCGGTACGGTACCGTACGGCGAATGACTTATGACTACCGACAGCGGTGTATCCAGCTCTAAAAACATTTGGATCTGTTCGTTTAGGTCTACAGTCCATTCAGCGATGTGCATTTTCGAATATCCTACCTAATAAATCTATTACAAATCTTGACCATGCTTCTGATGTATTTTAACGAATACGTTTCGCATCATTCGATCAGGAATAGAAACCAAATGGTTGATTGAAAATCCAACGGGTTCGGTTTTGCACCCTGAAAAATATGGCATCGCTATGGTAATCCGGTGTGAACGACGAGCTTTAACGGGGCCACGATCTCGGGCCAGGATAGGTAGCACGCACGCACTACACTCCGGATCGGTACGTAAAATGTTCATTTATTTTATTTTATGTTTTTTGTCATTTTCAAATATCAATCGATATTTCTCGGTCTAGGCTGTTCGTATAAGCTTGACGCAGCAATAATATCGTTTCTTTGCGTTTCGCTCTGAAATCGTATTATACGGGGGACGACGATTCGCGTTGGAACATGTGCTACGTAATATAGAAAAACCTAAACGGATCTAATAATTCGTATGACGTACAGTGTTATCCGTGCGGTTGGAAATGGAAATAAAAAAAAATTAATCATCTATGAAACACAATATAACGGTGCACAATGGGGTTTAATTTTTAAAATGTCATATCGATGACATAGTACAATATGATATGTAACGGAGAAATTGCGCTGATTCATCGCCAAGCAATAATTCATTTCATACACATACGGATTTAAAATTCGATTTATTATAACAAATAATAATAACCATAAGTGAAATATAGAACCTATCAAACGAGAATAATGTTTAACAACAACTTGTTACTCGGAAATAATAAAATAAATAACAACGCGTTTTTCGTATATTTTCGAACAATCGTTTATAGACATCTACAATTTTATTTCATTGTGTTATTGATGAACATTTAAAAATAACCTTATTGTCAAGTAGTCAATATTCAAATGCAACATTGATTAATACGTTTTATATCCTTGATTATTTGTATTTGTCAACAGACATAACAGCGAATGTAATATAAATAAATTATCTAAGCATACAAAAAATATATTTATTTATTTATAACTACATCAACAGTTAATATATAAATTAAATAATAAGATCTGAATTTTTTAACATTGTGCTCATAATTGTCGTTTTGATAAAATTTTGTAGTCACTTGCTTTACCTAATTTAAAAAGTGTTATAGAATATTTCATAAATTTGTATGGAAGTATAAAATCTTATAGATTATCTATATTCAGTATGATTATTATTTAGTAGTATGATAATATTTTTTTTATACATTTTTTCTTATTACTACTCAGGTAAGAATTAGCTAAGTTTAAAACCATTTATATCAATATTTGTGTGGTTTTCACTTAAATTTTAAGCTGCCGTCATTAAAATATATGAATAAAAAAAATAATTTTCGAAGAACTATTATCATTATACTATAAATAGTTAAAATTCTTAATACACTGAATGAGCAAAATGTCATTATAAACTTGTATGCTCAATACATCGAAACTGAGAACAACAAAATTGTATGTCATACAAAATAAGAAGAATAAAACAATTTTCACAATGCTAAATAATATCCTTTACATGGCTTTTTTAATATTTTATTATATTTTTTAATATTTACATCCAAGTATTACTATGCGAAAAATATATAACTAATTTAACCTAAATAAACAATAATTTATTCTAATATCCATATTTAATTGGTTCACCTTTGAAATTAACACAATTAATGGACATTAAAGTTCTTTTTAAAAACTTAATTGATAATAAAAATTTTATGTAAATCATAATTTTATTTATAATTAAAAAAAACCTAATTAAATAATTATATTAAATCCCTAATTGTAACGACGTAATTATGTACAAGTATAACTATAAATTATTACACTTTAAGTATAGAAACTCAAAAACAGTACTCAACTTAATTTTGTGCACACAAACTTTTAATAATTGTTGATATGAAAAAATAAAAATAAATGTGAACATCTAAATAAATTTAAATTGTTGGTAAATTAATAATGCTTTTAATACTTAAAATGTAGACCAAGACTAAATTCTAAAAGACATTAATATTAATTCCAAAATATGTATTTGCCTAAGAGTAATATAATTTATTTATTCTATAAACACATTAAGTATTGTATAGTGCTCGGAGCTATTAATGTTAAATTTAAATATGTTTATAATCCCGTTGACGTTAAAGAAAATCTATTTTGCGAAAGAAATGTCAAAAATTTAATAATTCTAAATTAATCCTCTTTTGATTGAAAATACTCAAACAACAATGAGTGAAAAATATAAAAATACAAACAACTGAATTTTAAAAAATAATTTGGATATAATATATTTTATTATAA
Source organism: Sipha flava (assembly GCF_003268045.1). Taxonomy (NCBI): domain Eukaryota; kingdom Metazoa; phylum Arthropoda; class Insecta; order Hemiptera; family Aphididae; genus Sipha; species Sipha flava. Next base: position 931,000 of record NW_020271716.1, on the reverse strand, counting down.
ATCAAACTACTCATTTTCATAACAATAATTAAAAATATTAATCAATAGATATAATTTATTTGTATAAATTTTACACATTTTTCAAATGATTATTATTCGTAATTATATGTTTAAAAGATTATACAATTTTTTTTTTCGTATGTAAATATTAAAATAAATTCAATGAAAAAAACACTTTTAAATTAATATGATAAAAGCATAAAAGTCTCAAAAATTAAATTTAAAAATATAAACATAATACTTTTTTAATAAAATAATAAAAAACAAAATAAAAATAAAAATGAGTATAATAAATGGTTTATACTTGTTAATTAATATATAAATAAATAAATAAATAGTTTATATATTGAAATAAATAAATGCTTGGAGTATTATTATATTAATAAAGTACGACCGGTTTCGAATTAAAAATCCATCATCAGGTATATACAAAGTCAATAAAATCGCCACTTATTATTCATAAGTGGCGATAAGTTATTATTATTATTATTATTATAACTCATTATTCATAAGTTCATATTATTCATACATTATTCACTTGTATATTCATTTTATTTGTCGATTTTATGGATTTTGTATATAAACGATGATTAATTTTTAATTCAAACCTGGTCGTACATTTCAAATAAAATAATACTCCAAGCTAAGCATTTATTTATTTATTTATTTCTATACATATGGTAAACTATTTATTTATATTTACATAAATTATAATGAATTTATTACTCATTTTGTATGAATACAAAATGTGATTGACTATAATGAGAATTTAGTAACAAATTCGTAATAAATAAAAAAATTAAAAAATATATCTGTTAACTATAAACTGGCAATATGGATCAATTAATATGCTGCAACATTTATTTATTATACTGAATGGGAGATGGTAAGTTTCCACACGAATCATTTTAGGTAAAAGTTTACATATGTAAGTTTTTATATGAAAAAAATAATATGCTGGTACGTAAATTCCTACATAAAAAAAATAATATAACGGTACGTACGTTCCTACACGAGCAAAAATACTTGTTTCACTACTAAAAATCCAGATAATAATAAAGTAATTAAATTTTGCAATTATTTAGTGACAAATAATATACAAAAAAATAGTTCTTTACCCTTTAGTATTTGAGCTTGTGCTAGTTCTTGTAGAAGTCATACGACAAATGCTTGTAAAATGTTTTAATCCAAATTCAGCTCAAATTTTTACAATCAACATCCTTATGTATTTAAAATAATATAAATAAGAATAAATAACAATAATATAAATCAGATACAAATAAACCTGAAAAAATAACAAAATTAACAAGATTTTATAAATAACCAAATATATAAATATAACTTAAAACAAATAACACAGTATGATAATTTTAAATGTTCGAGCTTCCGAAACAATTAAATTTATATTATTTTTATTATTATAATATTAAATACGTATGATATGTGGCTATATATTATTATATATGAATAAGATTAAATTAAAAATTGAATTAAATTCTTCTACAGAACACAAAACAAACAAATTTTAATCACACTAACTACGTTGTCAATCTTTGTCAAGTCTTAATAAAATGGGATGGACATTTGTATTCGTTACATTTTTTATTCATGTATAAATTTCATTAAAGTTATATTTTTTTTCATGTAGGAACTTACTCACTTAAAAGATAATATACTATGTTACTATTACTTTATTACTATGATTTATTTCTCAAATAAACGATGATTACGAGAAAAAAAACAGTTAAATATAGGATATAAAAAATTTAACAAAACATTGAATCTGGTTAATATAACCTGGTTATTAGTAAAAAGCATATTTATAAATTAGTGTTGGGTAACTTATATTTTTAAAATATAATAGATACAGATATATTTTAAAATTATATTTATTATATTTATTCTTATACATAACTTTGTATAATAATGTTGATTTTCAGTGGAGATGATCTTAACAATTAAGTGGGTTAAGTTTATTAATATTGTACTGAGCCATGTAATACTAAGAAAAAAATCCTTGTTCCAATAATTTTGTTAGTTGAGTTTTCTAAAAATAGTAATATAAAAATAATATAATAATATAACTATAGTAATAATAGGATTTATAACTATAGATAAACAATTATTTTATAAAATTAGTTCATCATTCAATACTATTATAAAGTTTATAATTTTAATTTTAAACTTTTAAGCCTTGAACTTTTGGTTTAATCTTATGTTCCAGTTTCAAAACCTCTATTTATTGTTATAAAGTTTAACTTTAAGATAAATTTGGTTTCACAGATTATTATGACTTTTTAATCTAAATTAATTAAAAGAAAATAATATTTTGATATTTACTTTCATAAAATTGTTGAAAATATTATTAATGTCAAAAATTTAAAAATATCAGGAAACAGAGGTATGTTATAAATATATAAAAAATATTAGTTGATACTTATGAATCTAAAAATTAAAAGATAATTACTCTGCCTAACAGTTTAATAATATTTCATTTCTTGTTTTAAATATATTTAACTAAACTTAATTAATACGTCAGTTAATTGATCTAAACTTGTGAAAAAAATCTTTTACTAAATAATTAAAATGGAGAACCATTTTCATTTTACTTAATTATATTGCAAAGCAATATTTTGAATATTTGATAGCCAATGTTTCATAAAACAAAATAATATAATTCTAATAACACTTTACTATAATTTTCAGCCATTTAAAACTAAAAACTCATAAATTAATAATCATTATTGGTAAGTAGTCGTGTAGTGATATTCCACTAATCTAAATATCTTAAAATCTGAAGCACTATTACGGTGTAATGTCTGTTTCGTACTCAACTTCTTGTAAAATTATATAACGTATTAAAAATACATTATTATTTGGAAAAAACAATTCAATGACGTTGACAAATTAAAACCAAGATCATAGTATATTAGTATTGAATGAAAGTCGTTCGGAACTTTCATAAGTGTATATAGTTGTTTTTGAATATTTTGAGTATCTAAATTCCATTGAATAACTTTCAACTTGCTGCGAATAACGCCTCGAATACAAAATGTATATGGCCAAGGTTCTTCGTCAACTTTACACATCTTTCACACATTAAATTATGTTTACAGACATTGTAATTTAATTAATGGCTCGCAACAACCATATAATTCCCGACCACATACAGAATAATAAGAAACAACCAATGGAATTGAGTTTCTACTAAAACTCATTGAATGGTATATTCATAAAATAGTTAATACTATTTTGTCATAGTATTATATTTATAATGGCAAAAAAAATCATAAAGTGCATTATCGAAACGCTTAAGTTCCTTAAGTTATTTGACATTTTCGGTTCTAACTCGAATATTCACTTTAATGTCGGTTTTCAATAATCACCAAACAATACTTTTAAAATATTTGGTTTATAGAAATTGCTCAATATTGATTCGCATGGTGGTTTTAGTTTGTTGGCCAAGTAATACGATAGTTCAAAAATACAATCATTAGAGTAACAACTTGACCGGAGATTTTTTTTTTTTTTGTTGACAAACATTTCTAAAATAAAATATGAAAAAAATGAGATGAAGTAAATAAAATCTCTTTTTACCCACTGTTCTACAGTGCAATTAAAAAAAAGGAAACTATAATAATGCAAGTTGTCAACATGGATTCGTGTCCCTCATTATTTGGTATCTTCAGAAAAATTGCAACTGTAATTATGTTTCTGGTACTTGAACGTGTTCTTTTAGACAACATAATGTGCAAGTCTGGTAAAAACAAATATTTTTGTTTTACTAGTATGAGAAATGCTTAAGTTACTCGTAAGGTTCAAAGGTTTCATTTGTAATACTAAAATAAAATTTCTTTTGTGATAAGCAGATGTACTTTTAAAATACATCTGTGATATAATTATTACTTATATCACTATGAAATAATATTTATCATGGTAAATATCATTATAGTTCCTACTGATAAAAATAAATAAGAGATAGAACAAAATATTTTAGTCTTTGTTTAAAGACCATTATATTGAAAATTCAACGTATACGTCTTATTATTATTATTATATTAATATATATATATTTATTCATTCATACTTTCACAAAATTGAGACAAACATTTTATATTTTTAAAGAACACTTGAAGAATTTAAACATGAATAATTCATTAAACTTTTTTGAATTTTAAACGTATTCATTTAAAACATTACATATGTTTTTAAATTTACCGATGGAAAAGAATAATAACTATTTAGTTCTATTGTTTATAATAAAATATAATTTAATTTTCATTATGATGTTATCAACACATAATGAATAAATATAAAAACCCACGCATACTCGCACACATAAACACATATATCGTACAAAACATATAATTTTATATTGGCTAATGTTATTAATTTTATTTTCATCATAATCGATACATTTATAAAAAATTGTATTTTAATTACTTTTTTATATTCATTTAAATTGTATAAAAACAAAATAACAAAATCTATTTAAAAAATAAAAAACCTAACACGCCAGTTACTTTCAAAATATTAAATTAACAAATATTTTTCTATTACAATAATCAGTTTCAAGGAGAAAATTTTTTAATATTATTAGAAGTTAACTCTTTCTTTTGTTGATATGTGTTGTGATTTTATGCCTATAACTAAAAAAGTTTTAATTTCAATCGTCAATAGATTTTAGATAGTGAATATTCGTTTGATTACGAATTCTTGTTTATTTATAACACATCAGTGTGAAAAGAACGGATATAAAAATAATAAATATAAATAATAATAATAATAATATAAAAATGTGAAGTGCATTTTCATAAAATTAAAGCAATCATAAAATAAAATTTGATATCGAATTACAAATGTTTTTCTAACATAGGTAACAAATTCTCCTACTGAGTTCTATAAAAATACATATTTACTTTTTGTACCAACTGTCTAATGTATGTTTATTTTTAACTTTTTTAAGACCTTGCGATAGGAAGTTTTTAAGTAACAATGAAAAGAAAAACATAACTCGGTTGAAAACTGGTATACCATACACTTTTGCATACTTCTATAACTTTTCGTCAGATTTTCAAAATTGTTAAGAAAACTGTTGGAAAATTAATAAAATGATCCTTGTCAAACTACTAACTATACAACATTTCTTATCTTATATTATGTATTTTGAAATTATCGGATCACTTCTTCTTATTGAAATCATGTATACAACGCAAAAAAACACACATCTTGGTAAAACCAGTACATTCCTCATTTAGAATCTAAAAATATTTCATTAAAAATTCCAAAATATTTATTTTATTTATATTATCTGTAAAATGTAGCATGAAAGTGTTAACTTAACCTTTATTTGTCTACTTTAAATACATTATGTGATCTATATAAAATATTCTATAATAAAGCAGAAATCCAGAAATAAATAAATTATATACAATTATCACAAATAGACGTTGATATATTCATTTGATTCAAAATTTAAACATTTTAACATGCAATGTAATTATTTAATTACATTTTACTGAAGTAAACATATTAAATTTATACTTTATTGCCATGATAAATAAATATGATGATACATTCACAAAAAATGTTTATCTTTGTAGTAAAAATAATAAATATGAATATATATGTATACAATTTGAATGTAAAAGCAAAATTAATTCTTTAGTGACACGTTAATTTTATCATTTTCATATTGCTTAAAACATCGGTAAATCAGCAATTGCCAATTACAATATTTTTATATAAGACGTATAAATATTTACTTAAATTTCAATTTTAAAATTTGTAAAATAATATTTAAACTTAATATGATTATTAAAATTTCAAATTGTTTATAAATCAGGCCAGAGCTCTTAATAAAATGCTTTTTTATTTTAGCTTGGCAAAATTATGTCACACATATATAATATGAAAATATAAATAATTTTACAACAAAAGTTAGAATTTTGTAACATTTTCAGTATTTAACTACCCAATAAAGTAACTTCATATTATAAATTATCTCCAACATCGTAATATTTTGTCCATTCCAAAAAATTATATTACATTTTTTTCTTTTTTACTCTTTGATAAAAATATCTATCATAGTAATATAAATAAAAATTATTCGAATAATAAGAAATAAATTTATGTATATATATATCAATGAGTATTTTTACTAAAATTATCACAAAGGTCTCATTTGTTTCTTTTTTTTAACTTTTAAATAATATATAAATATAGTAATATTAAACAAAATAATGTTCATATATAAGTAGCAAATTTAATTTTAAAATAATTAAGCAAAAACTTCCATATTTATGACTATGATTTTCGCTTTATTTCAGTTTATTACAAATTATTTTTATATTATATTCGTAGATAAACATGAAGTTCCAATGTTTGTACAGTTTAAACTTCTATTGTAACACTTAGGTGAAAACTTTGGATGGTTCAAATAAATACAAAGTATACACTCTTTGCCAAAAGTAGTTAAAAATTATACCGTTTTAATGATTTTTATTATTAAATTCGACCACAAAGACAAAATAGAAATTCAAACTAAAATTTTTATGTGTCCACAACAAAGAAAATATTTAAATACTTAACATACAGGTTATTTGATCAAATTTTAATTCAAAATAATTTATTCGTATTAGTTATAAAAATTATAAGGGAGTAACGATTCAGGGGATTGGAGCAGATACCAATAATCACGTAAAACAGGTCAAAAGCTAGACAAAACTGTGGGACTTGGGTTTGACGGATTTTAATTTTGAAAATAAATTTAAAATCTGTAACAATTCTACTAATGCATGGCCGTTGAAAATTATCATTAAAACAAAACTTAATGGCGTATTTAAATATATAAAATATCAAAATGTCTTATTTTTTAAATTGTTGATATCTTTTCGAATAATTTGAATAAATAAAATATCCTCGACCGTTCTCTAGCTAACACAGTTGCCAATTAATATTTGTTTTCAAAATTAAAATCTGTCGTACCCAAGTCCCACAGTTTTGTTTAGCTTTTTGGCATTTTTGTCATTTGAATATCATGCGTATATTTAATAAAATCTGATTAATTGATATGTGCCTGCGGGTGTGAAAATTTATCAACACGGCATGTTGCGGCCCAATTGAAAATAAACTGCCTATAAACGATTCCTAGAAGATAAGATAACGATTGTCGGTGGTGACATAAGTTAAATATATGTATATTTATTCTATGGCAGTGAGCACTATTATATTATTGTAATCGAATTTCAATTGCGCGTTTGCCGTGGTTTCTGTAGTCTTTGAAGAAAGATTTTTTTTGTATAAAATATTTACACATATTTTGCATTTTTTTGGTATTATGGCCAGTGAAAATGACTGGCATTATGGTAAAAAAACCGAACAAACCAAACAACTTTTATTCAAAAGAAAGAAAAACAAAGGAAACATTAATGCCCTAAATGGTTTAAAAAAAGTAAGTATAAATATTACAAATTTATTTTACATTCTGAACGGGGTGATGAATGTATTGATTTTACAATGATGTGTTTTAATAATCCGAGGACCTTAACAATTTTAAAGAACACTTATATGAACATTTTATAAGTATGTTGTGAATTTCAAAAGGTTTCGGAAATTTTTATTGTATTTATAGGTATCTGAAATTTACCTAAAATGACTAAATCTTTTTGTTCAGGAATTAGGTTTGAAATGTTCTATTTTGGCATCAGAATCAGTTACCCCTCTTAAACATGATGAAACTGACGAGTTGTGTTATGATGATCAATGTTTATAACTATAATAATTTATGTGTTTTTTATTACAATAAATATTTAGTTTATCAGTTGGCAGTTACTACATGTGTACTTATATATATATATATATATATATATTATATAAACATTGTACTTAATCAGTTATGTAAAACTATGCAACAATAACCATATTTCTACAGCAGCGTTGCCGCCAGAGCTGTATTTAGACATTTTACGCCCTGGGCAACACATGAGCCACCCTTTCATAAGTCATAACACCCCCCTCCACCCAAATATATATATATATATATATATATATATATATGTATTATACTATTAATACTAATATTAAAAAAATATGTACTCACCTGTATTATATATAGTTATAAAACAAATTTAAATATACCTATGTGTGATTAACTACATAATGCATCATAATACCAATGTGTCAGTACACATTTGCTACCCCCCTAATGATTAAAAAAATTTGCCGCCTGAGGCAACAAAGAATACTTGCCTCCCCCCAAATACAGGTCTGGTTGCCGCGCGTTAAAATGACGTAATTATATACCGGGCCTATAAATAAGTAATAATCGGTTGTACGTTGGATTGATATGGGATAATCTATAAGTATAAAAGTGATTACATACAGTGGTTTTCAAAAGCGTTAAGAAAAACCCAAAAGAAATGACGGAAAACGGGAATTTTTGCGCATAATCAGTTTTTGACAAAATCGTTTTTTTTATTTTGCTGAATTCAAAAACGAATCATTGTAAATACTTGACATTTTCACCAAATTTGGCAATTCAAAAAATCTTTAAAATTTAATAATATGTTTATTATAAGTTTTATTTATTGTAGTAAAAAAATCGAAAAAAATTTTTTGTCACAATTTTTGTTTATAAGCATTTAAAGTTCTAATGTTTACGAAATATATATATATATATATATATATATATATAACAATAATTAAAATAATATTAAAAAAGTTTATTTATTATTATTTATTAATTAGTATTTTTCAATTATTCAGCCAATTAAGTTCAATTTTTCTTGTCATTAATTATTTTTTAACGGATAAAACAAGACGAATGGGACAGTCATATTTAAAGAAATACAAATGAAATGCTATTTATAAATAATGTTATTTTCAAATTTTTGAAGTAACACTACTGCCCATATTATAATAGTATTGAATCAGTGCAAATTAATATAATCTAAAGATAAAATGTTCATTTTGTTTATTATCGTACCTAGTTTCGGGAATTTGTATTTTAGTCGATGTACGGTGGCACGATAAACGCGATAACAAATTACACACACTAATGTTCATTTACTACTCACACATTGACACAGCCAAAATGTTCATGTGATATAAAATGCCTAAATATTACTCTTTAAAACATGCTACGCTCCAACCTCCTTCAAAACCGAAAATAAGAGTAAGAATACAATTATTTCGAACAACATAAAATCGATACTGAATAATATACTGTTTTGAAATTCCAATGAAATTTAAAATGCGTTGACAGTGAAGTAATAAGATAAAAAGACACAGGAAATATATTTATTACTATCTATCATGAAACACGGTTACTTTTCCAAAACCAATTATATTTGTATTTGAATTATTTATTAATTTAACATTTTGATCCACATAAAAACTTTTTTAATCTAAGGAACGTTAATATTAAAGAGCGAGCTGTGGATTCTCATATCAATAAGTAAAAAAAAAAAAAATAAAAAAAAAATAATTTGAGATAGTATTTACTGCGATCATACTCACAGTATACCTACTATAACAGCACTTGACCGTTTCGTATAATAATGTAGGTAATAGTAATTTTTTCACATAGTGGGTTTGTAAAAACAATATTATTTTAGAATATTTTAACATACGTTCGGAATTCAAAAACAAACGTTATCAAATTATTCATGTTTGTATGTCGCGAAACGTTCTCCGTTCCACGGGTAACTCTGCCAACGTCCGACGAAAACTCCGACCTTTGTATCCTAGATACACACACTCCTTTTCGGTACTCACGTTTTTGGCTGCCCAATGGTGCGATCGCTGGTGTAAACTTGTATGTTATATTAATAATGCCGGCCAATCGAAAAATATTTACCACATAACACCGTCATCGCTCTTTCATGTTGTTAGCCACCGGGCCGACACATCTCACTATTCTTTATTACATCTAAAACAACACCCACGATGCCGGAGTAATACAAATTTGTGACAGTGCGTCCTGGGGTGATGCAACGGGAAAATATAGTCTTTGGGTAACATATTGTCGGTGATACTGCAATACCTCGAAAATCCAAAAAGAATCGAAAATCAAAATATTAAAAATTCAGTTATAATATTAAAAAAATAATAATAATACAATCAATTAAATAAATATATAAATTAAATAAATATTGAATTCAATTTTTAAGCAAAATTAGATAAAAATTGATTTTAAAAACACATTAATTTGTCTCATGAAGAAAATTAATTTTGGATTTACGATACATTGCATTATCACTGATGATATATATGATATCATAATTTGGTATAACTTATCATTATAATTTGTAAGTTCAACTGTTGGACAGATTTATTATATATATATATATTATACATGCATGTAGACCTGTATATTTTGGGGTAAAGTTTTTATGCCTTACAGATTTTCTTTGTCCATAACTTACATATTTTTCTTTGCGTAAGTAACTTAAATCTCCCAAAATCATTGTGTTAATTATTCATTATATTATTTTAATTATTAATATTAAAACAAACCACGTATGCTCCGATTTCCAATACTCGGCTACGGGTAACCTCGTATATTAACATTGTTAATTAACGCTTCATGCCGAACCTGGGCGGGCTTTGTGCAAAACGGTACAATATCCTATTATAATATATAGGAGACTATAATGTACAATTATTTATGAATTTCACAGTTTTATACTTCTCAGTTTTTTTTTATAATTATTAGTGATACTGACTACTAAAGTTATTATGATTTCATAGTGATAAAAAAAAAATAATGAAAAAAAATTCAAACATTTTTATAAAGGCTCGTCTGATTTTCTCAACAACTAATTAAGAGCATGATTTAAAAAAATATCAGTAAAATATTATCAGATACATTTATATATATCTTTACAATAACAACAACATTTTAGTTAAATAAATTACCAAACAAAAAAAAAAATAACTCTCAATATCATGTTCCTATTTTTTAACATGAGTCCGAAAACGAACAAATCTACAATTTTAAACTACAATCGTATAACTCTACGGAGAGTTCTACTTACAAAAATACTTTTCTAATATTAAGTGAAAAATAATAATGAATATATACATTTCTAAAGATTAAGTAATGCAGATAGTCATATTTTGCTACATTAGCAAACACAGAATATTTTAACATTTCATTAAACGCTATATATTTATTATATATAGTAGTAACAAAGTTAAAAAAATGTAATAAATTGAATACAAAGTAAAAAACGTTTACTAACATTTTTTACTCGAAGTAAATCTTTATTTTTTTAATATAAAGTCCTCTAGCATTTTATAACTTTTTTAATTAACTATCACAGATATTTCATTGTATAATGGTTATATATATTATCCCATTTATAATAGATTTACCAATATAATAAAAATAAGTCCGAAATATATTTCATAATGGAAGAAAAACAACATTATTATTAAAATGATATGCAAAAGAAAATAATTTGTTTTTGATACCTATGGTTATAATTTAATAGTTGTATACAAAAATCAAACATCATCGCAGAATTATTCTTAAAATAAATTAAACTTGAAATTATTGTTTTTAATAAAAGTATTAAGTTCAAAGGTGAGTTCATTGAATGAGAAGTTTTGTTTTGAAACAAAATTAGTAAATGTGTGTGTTGGAAATAAATTTCACCCAGTACTGCCCATTTGAACACTTCTCTGTGCACGACTATTTATGATGACTACTCAATAACAGATTATTTTACGTCGTTGTAATATTTTATATATTACCAAAATAAACTTAGAATTTATTATATAACATAAAATCAACCTTGTAACTAGTTCTTTTACATACCACTTTGTACTTAGTATTTTTTTTGTTTATAAATCACCAAGAAACACATATTGAACACAGGTAAAATCTGAGCGTAATCTAATAAAAAAAAAAAAATATACTTATAATTTCAAGACAATTTCAAGAAAAATAGAAATAAGCAGGTGTAAAATATAATAAAATAATTGATATCAATTGTAAAAATTAATAACAGTAAACAATAGTAATCAGTTAAAGGCGCATAATAGAATAAGGTGCGCACTCAAAGGTCATGCATAAACACATAAAAGGGCTCCGAATCGGTATCAAATATAGGCGTATCCAGCCATTCAGCTCTGTTTATATTGGTCATTGTCATAACTATAACTCTGATTGTTTTCAAGTGTTTAATAAATTACTAACAATACCGTAAAAATTATTATTTACAAGAATATTCTTGAACTTTCTCCAGTCTTTACACTTAGTACTTAATATTTTTGTGTCACCGTCGTATAACCGGCGGCATGGTACATCGTCATCGTTGTCTATTCGTTCCAATATATTTATCGTTGACGATAAATATTTATTTATGAATTTATCATAATACTGTATTATTCAGAATACTGTATTTTGCCAAAGGAATTGTAACGATCACGTGCATTTTGCAACGATCACAACGATCTTCAGAACTGTTAGCAGATGTGCCTTCGATTTTATCGTTTTGCTCCTCTATGTGTAATATAAATACATAAATGTATACATTTGCATGCAGTTAAATTTTTATCTTTTTATACTACTTCTCTTGTTTTATAAGATACATTATGGCAAATAACACATTTGTTGAGAACAAAAAAACAAACACACACACAAATATGCAAACGCATTTTGCGCGCAGGTATTGAATATTTTTTTGTTGTCGTCGTTGTGGTCGGTGCACGGTGACGGTGACGTCGGTGACGGGCGGGCAAGTGTAGTTTTGTGTTAATCAAACAAAGGCATTAAAGTCCGTTTGCTCAAAAGTCTAAAGGCATCGACGGAATTCGTACGCTCAGTTATACCACATACACACACACACACACACACACTCGCGCACACCTACGCACGCGTGCTCACATACACACTCACAATCATACGCTGTGTTCTGAAGACACAGGTAATCTCCCCCCCAGTTTCTTACATCCCGCCCACTTATTTTCAACCATCCCTGCGACGGCCGGTCCTGTCAAATATATCATTTTCAACAATTTGCCTCGTTCTCCTCGTGTTCCGTCGCCGCATACTTACACGTAATGCGTGTGCGCTGTTCCCCGTTCACCGCTCCCCCGTCTCCGTCTATCGCTGCCGACGTTGTCATGTACTGCACAGCCGCTAGCATTGTTTTTACCGACGGCCATGTATTCTTTCCATTCAACCGAAATGAGACTGCGTACAACCATATTGTTATTGTCCTTCGATCCATTCATCCGCTCAACCGCATTTCCTACGCGCATCCTTCGTAGTGCGTTGTTCATCCTCCTCCACGTATGTCATCCCACGAACAAACCACTGAAACGCATGTCTAGCATACAATCGCATCAATAGCGTTTATCCATTAATGCAAACTTGTTAAATAATATACATCGTTTTAAATGACTTCAGTGACAGTACATCGTTGGACGTTCCATATACACAGTCGTGAAAACGTAATTGTATTAGAAATATTATTCTTATGATTTCGTTAAATTTCAAAAAAAAATAGTGTCACTAGAATCCTATTCTAAAATAAATATTTTTTTTAAAATTTTTTTTATCTCAATATGCTGCATTCTTCAGCTATAATCTCTAAGTCACGTACTTCACGTATTTTCATAACAAATTTTTAATGTGTTTTTCACGTTTTACCATTTTAATAAACGCATGATAGAATAATACACATTTGATTTCATCGAATATAAGATATAAAAATGTTTCGTTTATAATATTTTAAAAGACAGTTCTTTTTTTTAATCTATCGCATTTGATGTGCAGACCAACTGCAGTATATTCGATTGAAATATAACCGTTTAAAATATGTTTTATAAATACTCAACAAATTCCTTATAAATGTCATACAGTTAGTATACCTAGCAGCTACATGACGTGTGAATGTTGAAATCGTGATATTATTTTTTACTATGAATTGTTGTTATAAATACGCTAAGCGCAAACGGAAAGCAATGTCATGCGAATAATCTCATACGGCACATTGGTTCTTACTGTATTTATACGTGGAAGAAAAGTAGAACACATTTCACTTTTATGACCTCAACTATACCTCAACGTATACGACTAAGAATTTACTGATAATGTTTGTTCGCCGACTTACCAGAGGAGACTATTGTTATTGTATTAAAGAAATTAATGGTACTTTATTTCCATTTAATTTTGATTTAACGACAGCACAAATGGATTTAATGTAGAGCACGAATACTTGTTACGATTTCTTATTAAAAAAATTAAAAATTTACTACATTATGTCTGAGGTGTGATGTAATACATTTATTGCTTAAAGTCTTATGTGAATGAACATTTCATTTTAAAAATTGTAAACATTTAATGTGTAATATTTTTTGAATTCATACGAGTATAATTCATTAATATATGATATAGTCATATTTTTATTATGCATATTATATAATCCATCTAAATATTATAATTGTAAAAAATGTATATAGAAATATAAAATCATAGTATATTTAATTATACGAACATTTTAAAGTACCATAGCTTCAAAACTGCCATTTTTGCCAATTTTTGTTTGTATTATCGATTAAAAAAACTTTTGAAAATTAAAGATTTCAAAAAAATATTTTAAAAATATAGTAAACCTAGGACTAGGAATGTAGAAAATTTACTATTCAGTTGAATCTGCCCAACGCTAAACATTAATATTAGCAATGGGAATTCGAAGGAGCGGTATCCTGTGTATTCTAATTAGGTATTTAATACTCAATATTTATATACCATTCATTTGAACCGGTACAGCCATCACCGATATGCTTAAAATATTAAGTATTAAAATTATACTTTGCTTAAAATTATCTAATAAATATATTATTATTATTCCGCTAATATTACCCGTTTGTTTCAAAATATTTAAATATTTAAAAAAAAACTTTATTATAATTTATTTTTTATAATTATTTAATTTTTTATAATTTATCATTATAATTCTTATAAAAAACTATATACCATTATATACATATATATATATTTTTTATTGACCTGAAAAAAATGGTTAAACAAATATATTTTCATTGTGAAACACGAAATAAATATATGTTATATTATACCTGTTAAGTTGAAATTAAGTTACCTGTTAAGCATTTAACCATCAATATTTTTGATAAATTCGTAGTAGACAATAAAAAATAACAATAAATAACCACGAAAAATAATATTGAGTATTATATTATGTACGTTTTCCAAGTTATTAGCGTTGTATTATTTAACATTATTTAAAATCAACTGGTTAAGAATGAAAAAAATTAATTTTTTTAGAAAATATTAAATATGCAAAAATCAATGAATATCGACGAAATATGCACTTTTTCTAAAATATTAACGAAATATGAATTTTTAATTTTCAATTTTTTAACTCAACATTGTACAGTTCGGATTTATATCTTGGTCTACTATAAATCGAGAGCATAAAGAACAATATGAAATTCCTATAACTTCCGAACCCTATAGTATATAAATATAAAGTAAATATAAATATAAAGTAATATAAATTGTTATTACTAATAACAATTTATATTACTCTAACATATATTTTGTAAAAATCTTAAAAATTATTTTCTACCAATATTTTTTTGCTCTTAAGATAAAAATAACTTTAAAAAAATATTAATCATTATCAATAGTAAACTTATTTGATATTAAAGTAGGATTTATGTGGAAAACCTCTGAAGTTACACTACTGATAAATGTATGAACCATACGAAATAAATCTTGGAAAGCTAAGCTTTTTGGATTTAAACTCTTTCTAAGAATTCCATATGAAAGACTTAAATATTATTATAAACATAATCAACAAATAATATAGTGTGTTTAATGAGTTTGAAATCTCAAACTAATACATCACAGTCCTAATGAAACCAAGAACTTTTAGTACACTATAAATTGTTTGCTCAATTACACATGAAAAATTAAATTATTTAAGTGAAGTAAAGCAATATTAATCACAGAACTGACAAATAAATAATTTAATATTTGATAAATGTTACGTGTTTCTGTGAATATTATATTATATTAATAAACTGAATTACAAATTATTATGGTACACAATTGTTTGATACATTAAAGGTCAAAGCATAATTTTGCTTATCCAATTTATCAATTAAAATTATTGATAAATACAGTAGTCAATACTGCTAATGATTAGCTATGGCTTTGAACTATACTTTAAACTATGAACTATAGCTTTGAGTCAATTGCATACACTATGGTTTGACAAAGTAGCGACTGACTATGTTTAAAAATCAATTCAACAACATTCAGGAACAGTGTTCGCAAGGGATAGTTGAGAGGCTTAGCCGAGGTAACTCAGATGGAACCTTTTTGGCATCTAATTTCAAAATACACCTATGCTTGGAAAAGATCTATACTACTATGTAGTAATGGCTCTTTGAATATAGAAAGCCTGTCACATTACAAAGAGCGTCCAAATTCGACGTTATCAAATACGTTCACAAAATCTAAGAAAATTTATATTACCATAAAATGTTAATTTTCTACTATGTTTAAAACATAATTATTGTTATACACTAATGCTAATTCAATGGTTTGGAATAAAATCGTATGAATATCATGTTTAATGTCTACTTAAATTATTGTTTAAAAAATATATGAATTATGATTATGTATAACAAATATAGCTTTAAACATTTAAATACATAAAATATATCCAATTTATTATTTAAGAATAATACGTAATAACATTAAGGCAACTAATACTGAAGTCAGAATATTTTATTTGATTTAATGGTCAAAATCAGTTATTTCATAATCAAATAACATACATTTGTTGGCAAACGACGTTGATATTCCGAATTGTATCTCCTCCACCCACCAGTTGTACAATAATATATTAGGCATACAATCCGATTTAGCTAAAAAATAAAAAAGTGTTAGGCTTTCATTCAGTACATGTAACACTACTTAGCCGTTCTATCAACATTTGAATAGTTAGTTATTTTTTATTTCTCGATTTTGGTTGGATTAAATATTTTAATATGTATTATAAAAATACTTTATGTTGACAATTAAGATTTATTATTGTCTTATTGACATATCTGTCAATATCATCTTCACAAGATATATTTTTAAGGATTAATAATATTGGATTTGCGTGATTATATCTGACCAAATCCGTATTTGTCAATTTACGTATTTTTTGCATTAATGTGTCTATTTTACGAAGATTTTGAAGTGTGCCTATTTTGTTTTTTTTCTTGTCGCGTTAATGATTTTAACCTCCCGACCCATTGTACGTAAACCAATTGCATCGGAACTCCACCGGCTTCAACTGCTTATTTAAGCATCGTTGAAGTGGAATCGCTTTCTATCCCTTGCTTTTTGTTAAATTAATTATTACATATAATTAAAAAAAAAAAAAAATAACTGACTAAAAGGGATTATTTTATTTAACGGAACGACGTAATTCATTTAAACTAAACTGTATCAAATAATTACACAGTCCGTAACGAGTTTAAAAACTGCCTGTTGTAATCAATGATGAACTTAAATGCAATCAATGTACCCGCAGCGAAAATGTAAAATATTCAAAAGATCATTGTGTTTTAAAAATTATTACGATTTTGGCTCGTGAGCGCTTACAATGTTTCTCTTATACATTTGACTTGTGAATCTGCTCGAAGCATAACGATTTCTATTTTTAACCATATGAAGCTATAAGTAATAGTATAATCGATTCTCGTCCACCGGTAGATGTCTTACGAATAAAGTGAACCTTGGGTTATCCGTATTCGGATGTCACTATCGTTTTTATATGAAAAAACCAATAGTGATCATCAAACATTGTATGATGATTGATATTGCCTTATTAATTAGAAACCAATTATTCTGATGTAGTTTTTTTTTTTTTAGATATTTTATATTTTTTTAAAACTTCCGCTTTTGGAAGATGGACTTAAGAAGAAGATATTTTTTTTAAGAAGTACAGATTTTACTGATTAAAGGAAAAAATAATTGTGTGAAAGCTCTGCTATTGACGTGCCAATCTACTTAACGTTGACTATGTTTGTTTATTTTATTTTGGCCATTTATAACGGCGATTTTTCACAGGCCTAAAAGCGCTTATTACATATATACGGCCCTGAAACTGTGATCTACACGTCTTGTCATTACAATCGTTCATCCCGCATTCAACGTTGTACTGGATAATGTTAATGTGTGTAATGCGATTTCAAAGACACCTCCACATGAGTGTATCAAAATTGCCTATACACATCGCCGTGTAATCTGATTAATTTGTTCGACACGTAATTCCGTCGTCGTCCTTAAGAATAATTACCACTGATACTCAGTGCACCCTTCACAAATATATGTTGCGGATAATATTCAATGTATTTAAGTTATTCATAAACTAGGATTAAATTGCTTTCATCCGCTGATTTAAGCATTTGCATGAAAATAGAAGTGCAACTGCCCAATAACAATGTGTTTTTGATTGGACATAATTCAATATGATACGAGTGTGATCGAGACACAAAAAGACGACCAGACGGGTACATTTAATGATAATATTTTTGTTCGTATCAATTTTACGTTGTAGGTACAAATGTATTCTTTTTGCTTTTTAACGAGTTGCCACGGTTCTTTATAGAAATTTTATTTATATGCTCAGTAGGAAAATAATTTCATATAACATGCACACTGCACATAATTAGTTTTCTAATTGATATTATTGACGCAATTGTACTATATTTAGTCTAGGAACTTGAATTAAAAAAAAACTCGAGAAAAATATCAAAATTTGAATGTTGAACTTTTGGCATATCTTAAACCGGAGCATGCAGTTCTAGAATTCAAATCGAAAGATATATAATATACATTGTACATATAAAAAAAAAACTATTTCTACTTTGTACGAAACGCGTTTACGAATTTATGCCTATGAGCATTACCGAGGTAACAAGTAAAGCTTTTCACCGCTATCTTTTTCCTTTTTATTTTTTTAGAACATTATTATTTTTATTAATATTATTCCCTTTAACATAACCGAAAACAAATGAATATTTTTGTAACTTGATTTCTTTTTCCTTTTTCCCAATTGTATTATGTCTAAGGTTTCTTCGTTCATTCTCGATTTATAATAATCCTTCTACCAATACAATAGAGCTTACACTAATAGCAGTGCATTTACATATATATTTACCAACTATCATTCGTTCCGTAATACTCTGTTTAGATTATCAGAGTACAACAATTTGCACGAAGTATAATAATAATCTAAAAATCCAACAAACAATACACCGAAAGTCTGAAAACGATATTATACATTTGTACACAAGGAATTAATAACCAAAATAATAAAATATTATAACTTTTATTTATCAAATAAATATATGACATTTAATACAACACTGCATACCTATTTGGCATATATGTAAATTCTAATCTATTAAAACCTTACTTTAATATGTTATTAATCAAACAAATAACTGCCACAAATCATAATTGATGCACAGCTACAATGTATCTTGACTGCACGAAACTTTACTGCAAAACAAAAATAAACTAAAATCTGAAGTAAAGCGATGTACATTAATCAAAAATATTTAATTTCACAACTGTTAATTTTGTATTTTACTTTTAAAATGCTGTCGACTTAAATATAATTTACAACGGCATATAATATATTCATCTCGTCGGTTAGCATACTTTTCATATGTATATTTCCGACAAAGTAAATTAAACAAAACATAGAGTTCAAGTAGTACATGGACACGTATTTTGATTTTTAAATATTTGCTTGAAAAAGTAATTTAGAATCACTGCGATATGATATGTCATAAACTAAAAATTACATTTTCATAATACAAATAACATTTTTATAACCTTCACTCCACCCGGTATACACACAGTCCAATATATTGATTACAGCATTATTATGATAATTGGTTACAGTAAACTTTTTGTGAAATTTAGTACCAGGAAACCCGTTTTCTTCTTTGATACAAACAATATACACGTCTGGAGCGATTAATTCACGTCCATTAATATCTTCATGGAATGAATGAAAAACTAAACTAAATTTCAATTAAATGTATCGTTGCGTTTAGTGATTGGAAACATAAATGATTAACTATCGTTGAATCTTAAACAAAGGAGAGGGAAGCAAAAAAAATTATACCAAATGCGAATATAACAATCTGTCATTATTAATTAACATTTGTGTAAGTAGCTGCCCGTTACAGTCCATTTAATGATAAATCGTTACAAATCGGAAGCGATGAGATAACGTTTTTACATCGTCCGTTAAAACTGACCTCGGTGGGCTTATCGAACACAGTGCCTAATGAGACGTACTGTAACTCGACGATTAACAACAGAAAATTTAACTTATTGTAACCGACAGCAGGCATTAAAACTGCGGAAACGGTTTCAAACATTATTACGTCCACGGATGATAAATATTGGGATTTAACACCCATACAGATAAATACATAAATGCATATATGTGTACATAATTCTTATTTGTTTAACTAAAATAATACAATCCCAAAATTATAATACACACATACAAATGCATAGGAACACACACTCTTATACACACGTACACAAAATATTACATCATCGATATTTCATAGTATAAGTAGCTCATCAAGAAATTATAGTATACGAGTATAATAGTCAATAAAAATAATAATTCTCTAAATATTTGCAATGCTACATGTTTATATATATTAACAATAACTTATATATATTTTAATCAAAAAATAATTTATTTTCTTCAATAAAGTGCTTGTTTATATAATCCAACAAAACATAATACATACGAGTATGTTAGTAGTGTGGTATGATTGTGTTTGTTTGAATTTATGTTTTTGATATATTGATAAATTGTATAAGCAATACTAACAATTATATTAAACTAGTAAATAAATATTTGGATATTTATTAAACATCGTTTGATATAAATCATACATGTCACTGATTTAGAATAAATAAATGTTACACAATATCTGATTTGAAATGAATACACTATTAAAATAGTATAAAATTAAACACATGAATCGGCCAATTAAGATTAACTTTCAATCAAATTTAAAATAGAAATGCGCCAAGGATTCAATTAAAATAAATTATTTATAAATTTAAAATGTTTTGTCGAAAATCGAACTATTCATTCACTCAAATTTTTGTGATTATAAATGAGATTATTACTTTAAATTAGCATTATTATGTATGAAGTATATGAAATCAATCATAGTTTTTTTTTTTTAAATAAATTGAAATATCTTTAGTTTCGTTTCAAGCCAATTGCAAAATAAATGTATTAATATTAATTCCAATTTACTCAAATATTTACTGGTCGTAACACTCAAAACTTTCCAGTAGACGTAATTGGAAATGCGATTGCAATTACAATCTTGCTATCCTCTGTAAATTGCTTTACATCTATAATTAAGTATTCACTATACATAAATTGAAAATCAATATATTATGTTGAATTATAGAAAGTAAAGTAAAACTTGTATATGTGTGTTTATAATAAGCCCTTAAACATAAAATGTTGTGATATTTTAAAATAAAACTAGAATTAATAGTTAATGATTCATTATTATATATAAAACAGCAAACTTAGAAAAATAAATCCTAGTCCGCAGAATATGTAAACAATTTTTCTAGGATTTTATTTTTAAAAAAATATTTGAAGAAACTAATTCACATTAAAAAAACCTATCATAAGACTAATACAACGACGTATAGATATCAAATTAAATTAATTAAAATGTTACCGAAATTAAAACAATTTTTTTCGCTAAAAACTGCATGATAAGCTGTGAAATATTCCTCAGTTATAATTATATTCCTTTTAATATAAAATCTAAATTAGATAATGAAGATCAGTTAACATTATGCAACAATATAAGCCACAATATTAATTTATCCGAACAAACAATATTCATCTTCATTAGTGTACACTTATACGACCAGTAAATATTCATCGTAAGCAAAACATGTGAGATATTTGGTCTAATTTATCTTACTCTTTATGTTTCAGGAACTGTTTTAAACGACCTTTTTGATAAAAATGTGTTTTGTTATCCCGATAAAAACATTTGAACACTTCTCTCTAAGTAGAATTATATATTTAAATATCTTATCTATGCTTCGTTTTCTATGTAACATCGTGCCAACACATTTTCAGAGTGACATTTTTAAAATAGATAACAAATTGAAGGACTTCAGTAATCGTTGCCAAAAAAATCTGTAAAATAGGTCTTAAAAAGGATCTAACCATTAATAAAAGTCTCAATGCTTATCTCACGTAACTAGAATTCTTCGTTAGTTAAAGGTTTTTTTTTTTTTAATGAATTACGTACATAAATATAACAGAGAATTTATAGTACATAATTATAAAAGTAACGAAAGCTTAAAAATATATATCAAAATAAAATATTATTGATATAAGCTAACAAAAAAATTAATATTTTGATTAGAATAACAAATGAAAACTTCATTGATTTAAATAATTTATCATTAACATATTATTAAAATAGACATAATTCAATTAAATACCGTAAAACTGTGGTCTAACTATAAAAATTAGATACCAAATCCTATCATCCTGAAAAAAATCATTACGATTTGATATTCTTAAAAAACATCTTCATTATAAATTGATATAAAATTAATTTTTTTCCTAATTTAGTATTAAATAGATTTTTATTAATATTTTATTTGATACATTATGGTGAAAAATATATGATATAATATATTTTTAATTATAATAAATTTACAAAATCATCCAGAGTATAATATACAAACTTTTGAGAACTTTAATTTATTGTTTTATGAAATAACGAATTAATAATACATATATTTTAAATAGTAAAAAAAAATGTAAATAATAAAATGATAATTTTTCTAGAATAATTTACTTAAATGGTTTTTAAAATGTCATTTGTTTTAATGATATCCAACCAATTCATTTTTAAACATTTCAATTATACATTTATTAATTTTTTATTGAATTAATCTTACAACATAGTTTACAAAATAAAAATTAAACTATTTCATGAATATAACAGAATTATTTGTGTTGCGTTGTTGAACACAATAAAACTATGTGTTTTAGTAGTTGAGTACAAAAAAATTATTTTTATTGCCAAAGCTGTTTTTTAAAATCATGATCACTTTTTACAACTGACCACTATTATCTATTTTAACTTATTTACTTTCGCAATTTAATAACTTTTACTTTATAGCGTTGTTGGACAACTGCATTTTATATATTTTTACTGACTTACAAACTTTGAAAAATAAAGAGTTTATTTTGAGTGAGAGTGATCAAAATTATTTTTTTTTTATAAAAAATAACTACAACATTTTTATATTTATATGTATAATATAATTTTTATATTTGTAAAGTTGAAAATCTGAACACGAGAGATAAAGTTACTGAATATAATGTGAAATGAAGAATTCTTGAAAATCAAAAATACAGTTTTTATAATTAAGAATAGTTAATTAATAATCATTGATTTAAATTATCTCACGTTTCTTTTATTACAAGTATTTACTGATTATTGTAAAATTATAATAGTAAATAAAATATAACTTTAATTATAAAATAGATTTTAATCTCTCAACTATCAAACTATTAAATATTTTAATTGATATAATTACAATACTCTGTTATGATTACCTGTGTATTTATTCTTTTTCATATTTTTTATTAATATTTGAAATGAATCTTTTTACACGAATTATGAATATATTATAATTATATTGTATTATGAGGTAATATTTCAACGTTAGATATTAAATATTTTTCAACGTTTTTGTTGAATTATAACAATCAAATATATTTAATCAATTTATCAGGATATAATGTCATTTTATTTTATAATTTAACTGAAGGGAATTTTTTTTAATTTTACTGACTTGACAAATTAATAAATTGTAAAATATATATTATATTTATGTATTTGTATATTTAGAATATCTTAAACCTTTATTTAAAAAATATAATCTAATTCAATTAAATCAATCAACTAAGTTAAAATTATTGTAATGGTGCAATAGTTTTAAATTAAATTTAACATCTCATTCAACGTAAAATCAATAAAATCAAAGAATAACTATGATGCCTTGCAATATAGTATCAAAATATTAAATACATTTTTTTGGAAAACATTCATCGATATTAACCGATGACTAAATTCAAAAAGCTCATATTTTAGTTTTAAATTTAGCCGCATGAACCTAATTTTGTACCATTAAACCATTAAATGTTTGTAATAAATAATTAAATACCTACCTTGTTTTCCATATTGTTCATGGCGAGTCTATAAAGTTTCTTTATGGCATTTGAGCAGCTAATATATATTCATAATAATAAATCAGATAATAAATACTCTATGTAGAACAACTTATATTTGTGCTGTCCATTTGAATTAACAATCAAATATTTTACCAACTTGAACACGTGTAAACCTCATGTCATGATGCACTGTTATTGTATATAAAGAAAATATTTTATGTTATAATATTATCATCTACGTACATAAAGAATAAATCGATTTTTTTACTAAAAAAATAAAATTGTGAACAAACGAAGCCCAAAATTTGACGAAAATAATGAAGAAATGACATCTAAATAATAACTAAAAAGTTTTTTTTTTAAATATTGTTAATTTCACTAAATATCTTAAGATCTTAAGATATCTTAACAAGAGGCAAACACGGTGGTTAAGATAAAACACAACAAACTACCACTACCAAAGTACAAGATTTTCTTGCATATACTATGTGAACAATTTCTAAGAGCAAGTTAAGAATTATACTGTAAATTACGAACATGCATTATCAATATGCCCATTCTAAATATGTTTAAAAGCATTTCTAATAAAATCGGAAATAGCTAGCAAAAGCTAAACTGTTTTAATTCAATACACTTTATGAATAATATTTGTCCTAGGACTAGGCTGGTAAGAATAATAAAATACATAGTCAGGCTTTATTATATTAAAAAAAGTTACTTTTACAATATAAAAGTAGTTTTAGTTTTCAAATTACACCTGCAGCCAATTTATCAACTAATGCAATGACTTAACCAATAAGAGACCGGAAAAAATTTAAAATTAAATTCCCTCCGTCCGTCCAATGTAATCGTAACGGTAGCTTACGATTACACTAACCGTGCAACGGAAATGTATCTTTCGTTTCCTGTCTGTGTAGAAATCAATTAAATTGTTAAACTCCCCGTACACCAACTGATTTCCAATAACTGTTATAGTTTAACGAAAAGGAATGTCTATATTTATTGGTGGGGGGGGGGGGGAATAGTAATTTTATCGTAGCACTTGACTAATTGAAATATCGTTGAATTTATCCACGCAAAACGGTCAAAGTCCTTAATCGTTATTTTACTTTATTAAGAATTTTTATTATTCATAAAAATCCTGCTGCTGCTCCAAGTTATTGATTACATTGGAAATTGTGCATCTTGTGATGTATAATTGGATAAATTTTAATTTGTAGCGCGACGGTCATGTGGAACACAGGAAACAACCTACATACCAACCGTTCGAACTGCGCATAATCATTAACGCACTATGAAGTAGGATATTAGATATCAAACCGATATATGCGTTGAGACCGAGTACATTTAAATATTATTACTTTTCACGTCGGCGATTTACATTGAAAGTGTACGGTCAAAGTATTTTTCTATTGAATTACCGATGAAGCAGTCTCCTTTCTACGATAATATTATAATATTTGTGCATAGAAATTACAAATTTTACATTTCAAAAAAGAACGTATTTTTGTTATTAAAAACACATTTTTTTTTTTTATACTAAACTGGTATTTTAGTCAGACTAACAATTCACACTCAATCTTTACCTGACCATTCTTCGTGGTTTTAAATACTTAACATTTTGTTCGCAAACAATTAATCACATTGTAAATATAAAAAAAAAACCACGACCGTTTATGGATTTATTTGCTTTATACCATTTGCAATTCTTAGAAACTGTTATAATTCTGACACAGCCATGTTCTTGAAACTGAATACACGACCACTTGATGTCACTGAATATTTTTTGTACATCTGCAGGAGACGTCAAAAATACGCCTTATAATTTATAATTCACTTGACCACATCCTACGGATAGTTCTAATTTTATTGTTTTATTATACGGTTGAAAAACAAAAATTGTAAATATTTAGCTGCTACTATTAGAAACCTAGTTCTATAATATAAGAATATTGACAAAATACTTTTACTGTGTAGTACGTAATTATGTATACATTTTTCAATTTTGTTTATATATGTACGTGTATTTATTTCCAAACGTTTTCTTTTAAATATTGAGCTCGTATTTTTTATTTTACGATACTACATATTCTTTCTACTGACATATTGGTATCCGAAAGTTAAATAACAGATACCACAATAGGGGTTTTTTTTTAATGGAAAATAGATTCAGCTGAAACGAGTGAGTGGAATGAAAAAAAAAGGAAAACATTTTACTGGGTACACTTAATTTTTACAGTTTTATTTTTTATTTCAAATCGAAGTGAATAAAGAAAAAAAAACAGTAAAATCTTACTACCGCTCTAGCATGCTTCGTTGGTTAAGACTATAAAAGTAATGCATCAAGTGACAGAATAATAATATGCCAATATGATAATATTTCATCTCGGAAGTATAAAAATTAAAATAAAAAAAAATGTATATATAAGCTTATTTTGCTACGGAGCGGTAAACAATGACGAAGACAACGCGTGCGTGAGAATTGAGTGGGCAAAATTCTAAAAAAAAAGGAAGGTGTCCGAGATTAATTTAAACAAATGGTTTTCGGTGCCCGCCCTCGTAAATAACGATTAAACGTACACATTATTGCTGTATATAGGTGAGAAATATCCAGTGGCGTGTTTATCCTGGGATAAAAGTGAGGAGAGGGCATTTTTTCTGCTAGTCGACAACGAAACGAGAGTACAATTTTCAAATGAATTATGATTTTATGGCCTCGGTTGTAGAATGAAGTTTCTGGGAATTGGGAATTTTACCTCCTCCCCAACGCTGTCGACGAAATTTTGTGTCGTCCGGAGCTCGCAAACGATATTAATTGATGTTCCTTGGTCATCGGCCGAACGTGTAAGTGATATTTCGTTAATGTCATACTACCATATTTCTCTCGCAGACACGCAAACGTTGCACAAAAACGATACGTGTGCATTGACGAGTTAAAATCATGGTTCATTAATAACATGGGGTTTTTGGAAACATTTTTAGAACGAATTTCAAAAGAGTAATTAGTTATCAACACACGGCGATTTAGAACCATTGCAATAGCTTGCAAATTTCGTACTCCATTCAAAGCGAATAACAATCATTCATGAGTAAAAATAAAACGTACGGTCTAAATTCTGGAATCAACATAAATAATGTAATAAGTAATATAACCTTAATTTTTTATTCATCTTTCGATCTCGAATCCATTTAAAAAAAATGTAGTATTATTAATATTTTAATGATCAACTAGATTTTAAAAACGTAAGTTTAAATTGAGTAATAAATTGATCATCCCGGAAATAAAATTTGTAAAATAAAACGAAAAAAAATAATTTTAAAAAAATGGATTAGAACTAAATTAAAATTGCCATGAATGATACCAAAAACATTAATTATAACATTAATATACTCTCATATTATTATGCAGCACATTTAGCGAATAATAAAAATGTATATCAAACATAATTTAAAAAACTCCGTTTAACTGTCCAGCGCACTTGCTCAAATGTATATACTCGCATGACGTACAACAGATACTATTATATCTATCATACAAATAATTCATGAATTCGATTTTACCGAATAAAAAACACAGCAGTAATATGATTTGCGGAAACAGTGTATATTCAAAAAAGAAAAAAAAAATACTATGTAAATGTGACACGTAATGTAGTCTATATACACTATATGGTGTCACTGTGAAGATTATTATAATGCAACCGTACAAGAAATTCCGATTTTCCTAACATAATTTTACATAGTATCAGTTTAGAGATAACAAAAAATCAAAATTAATTTACAAAACTCGTTCAACATGCAAATATATAAATTACATTCAGCGTGACTATAATTCGGTATACAATATCGTTTCTGTCGCATGCTTTATTATTGGATAATATTCAAATAAATATTCAACGAAATCCTTTTTAGTTCAATACCTATGTTATATAATCTTTGACAATGAATCCATTTCACACGTACCAACTGATTTTCTTCACGAAATAACAAAAATTAATATGACAAAATTGCATTTAAAATATTAAATAATGTTGTGATTATTTTATACCTATATAATTTTTTTTCAATATAATAATGTAAATGTAATTTAAACCATATAACAATAGATAATATAATACCAAAGTTGAGCTTATTATTATTTTTTTTTTTTATCATACAATCTAATTTTATATTTCTTTAATATAAGTTTATTATCATGAAACACAATACAATTTGAAGATGTATTTTTGAACTGTTCACCAAAATTGTTAAAAAAGTGTTTTACTATGTACATTTAACATACAACAAATAACTCCCCATCAAGATATGTATATCATAGAAATAATATCTTTCCTATGATTTGAATCCCAGAAGGATAATGACTTATCAACTAAATACACGTGGATATTATATACTGGCAGGATAAAGAAAAATTAGTTTTTCTACAAGTCATTGTTCACAAAATCATTCACTGCATATTAGGCCGTAATAGTATTATAAAATTCTACTTTAATTTCTTTTGAAATCACAGATATAAGTGATTACGTTATATATATATACCATAATTTTATTAGTTGGCTAAATATAGGTGTATGGCTTATATGGGTATATATTACTCGTATAATCGAATATTATACGTGAGTTAAATATTGTATAATATTGAGCCTAGTTCCGTAGTTTAAAAATAAAACAATTATGACAAATTATAAAAAAAAAATAATACTTCAAAACATATGTAATACTATTTAATGTTTTGAAAAATAGAAAACTATTTCGACTGTTAAAATTAACTTTTAAAATAAATATGCTAAGAAAACTCTCATCTTATAATTATGATGGACCAAAGTTAAAATATATATCATAAAATATTTGTTATATATATATATATACACAACGCTTAATGTTCATAAATGTATTATAAACTGATAAACGCTGATTCGTTAAGTTATACAAATGCATATAATGTACTTGATTAAAGGTACTTTATGAAAAAGACTACAGATAATAAACGTAAATTTAACTAATTTAATACGTGACCTATATAAATTTGAAACGTTAAGGTTGAATATGATAAGGGATTTAATTTTAAAATAACGTTATAGTATACGATATAATAAAACAAAAGGTCTTTGCAGGTGTGCAATATACAGTTAAAAATTTCCCAAAGTAATTTTTCTCATCTCTGAGTTTCTTTATATCATAAATTTCATGTTTTTTATGAACAGCTATTCTATAACTATAACAGAGAGTTATGGATCTTGATAGAAAACTCAAGGAAATATTTAATAAATTGATTAACTTTAATATTATAATCACGAAAAGTAAAATTAGTAGTATACATTTTCCAATACATATTAATTTGAGTATCGTAAATCAAACATTTATCTTAATTGCAAACTTTTTTACTAAAAACTTAATACAATGTAAATTATAATGAATTTATTACTATAATAATTTTTTTTGTTTAAATAATTACAGTAATTCAATAACTAAGTTTAAATAACTAAAATCAGTTATTATACTGACTCGTTCTCCACTTGACAGTTACAATTACACAAAAAACTTTTTTATTTGGTTTTAAATTCGTATTAATATTGATTTAAAATTAAAAAGATACTGAAAAAAATCGAATAATTTTTTTTTACAATATAATTTGTACATATTAAATTGCTAATAGTTAATGTAATTTTCGTTTAGTGTTTAAATATTTAAATATAAAGTTTGCAATTAAAAACGGATATCAAGAATAAATTATGATAATAAGTGTTATATAATCCATGATAGTTTCAGTCAACAATATTAAATAAACACTTTTCAAACTGAAAAAATTATTTATCTTTTCACAATTATAGATTGAATTGCATAATTTATGTCGCATTTATATTAGAACTAAATATCTATAAGAAAATACTTAAATATATTGTTCGTTTCATAAAATAATATGTAATAATGTAATGATTTACAATACATGAAGTGTTACAATGCATGTTAAAATGTAGTATTTATAAAATTAATTATATTATGAAATATATTATTTATTCAATATAAAATTATCTTAGTAATGTTAAATTTAAAAAAAAAATGCATCATAGGTATATTAGCTGTAATAATGTATACATGATTAAACCAATAACTATGATAAAACACAAACTTTAATTTAAACGTTTTAAATATCATAGTTAATATTGCATTCTCATTATGTTCGATTTTCAGTGATATAGAATAAAATATGAAAATATTCAAAATATAAATTCCAAATCCAAATAACGCATATTATAGACAACATTTTGATTATTATTTTTTGTTTAATAAAAATGATTTCCACCAATTTAGATAAAAAATAGTAAAAACGGGCTCATTATTTTATGGTGTATAGTTATTATTATGTTGTATAACATTATACTTTATTCATTGTATACTAATCTACAGCATCAAATTGATTAATTATTCTTTAAACATTTTTCCATTCAGTAACGTAAAACTAAATTGAAGAGAAACGATGAGCGCCAATAACAATATAATTTCTTATAATTTAATTAAAAATATTGTGATCTTAAAATGTTTTATTTAAAATATAAAGACTTACTTTAAATATAATAAAATGTAAAATACAACTATAAACAATACATTTATGAGAACGTAATTAGTTTGAAACTTTATTTCATAATTGTTTTTTTTTATACTTTGGTAATATTACGTAATTTACCGGTGATTTAAATTGATTTGGTAAAAAAACTTTATCCCATTATTCATTATGATTTATAAATATACGTTTTGAAAATCACGAACAATGAAAATAATATTATAAATTACAAGAATGTTTTAAATATTTCAATTAATAAGCATCTTCTTATTTAGGTACCCACGTCTATTTTTTTTAAATATTTCTCTACACTTGATTTAATCAGTGTTAACAATTGAAATAATTGCTAGATACACCTATACAATTTATCAAACTTGCAAGATTCGTTTTGCTTATATACGCTGTTATGTGTAATTTAATCTGTGGAGAAATTAAGATTTTCGAAAAATGAATTAAATTTATCAAGTTTTCCCATAAACACTATTACAATTTTACCATCAAGAGAATTATAAAAAAGTTATTCATATTTGACTAAAATGGTAAGATGAAAGATTAGATCGTGACTGCATTATGTTTTTTACATTATTATCTAAATAATTATAAGACTATAAATATCATATTTCTAATTATAGTGCAATCAGAAGTATGTATTATAGATAACCCACAAAAATAATCTTTATACATTATGAAGCAAATAACAAATGCAATTTTTTACTTAAAAATAATAACCCATCTATAGTATTAATGTTATGATGGAATTTAAAAAAAAAAAAAAAAAAAAAACATTAAGTTAGTATCGTAACCATCAATACACTATATTTTGTATCACTTCTTCGAGAGCATACAACAAGCATTAAATTTTTGAAAATGTTTAATAATACTACATCACTGACGGCATGTTTGTAATTCATTGTATATTTCTTCGATCAATATTGACCAACAGAATTCAATCTAAGAATTTTTAATGCTTTAACTATATAACCAACAAGCTTCTCAGTTAATTTATATCAGATTAGTCGATTCGGTACTCTGACAAGTAACACAAAAAACACTTTATAAAGATTCTCTAATACCAAAATACCAGTATAGATTGCTGTATTCAATTTTGCAATATAACCCATAAAATATGGTGGAGCAAGAGATGCCTTCCTTTCTTAAAATGACTGCAAACTACTATAATTTTAGATAAAATCTTTCGATAAAGTCAAATGAAAATTTACTATCGCATTAATTCAGAACGATTATATATTGTGAGTATCATTTTATTACATTTAGAATGTTGACAAATAAACAAAAAAGCCTTAGTTTTACATAATTTAAATAGAAATTGGATCATTTTGTTATTAGTGATAATAAATAGTGTAGATTTTCTTAAATTTGTTTATTATAATTTGAAATATAAAGTAGATATATTTATTAGAATTATAATTGAATAATCTAAAAGGAACTTGCTTATCCTAAACAAATACAATTTAAGACTTTAATTTATCCAAAAATAAATTAAAGGAACACTGTTTTTAAAAATGTAATATAACAGTTATACTCTAAAATATTTTTAAATATTCAATGAAAATTGTATATGTCTATTAATTTTATTTTTTTTATGTTTTAATATTTTTATTAAAATAGACAATAATAGAAAAAATTATTAAAATAAATACTTCGATTAATTTTATATTACATTTATTTATCAACTATTGCTTACTACATTTATTACTAAACATCAAAACAACAATAATAAAAATTTCCTTGTCTTTTTAATTTAATTTTAACTTTAACTATTAGACTTTAACAAACTACTACCTTACTAAACTTGTTTAACTAATTTTAACAAATCAACTTATTTAAATTATAAATAAAAACACGATGGTAAAATATAAAAATATTTCATAAGATAATTTAATATTTTGTAATGACGTTATCCTTTTTTCATTCAGCTACCTTAATAATTCTATTTTATAAAATATTCTTACATTTTTAAATCAAATACAGAGTTGAAAATATTCTTAAAAGAAAATTAATTTTTAAAGAAATTGCATTAAGATACCTACTATCAATTGTTAAATGTATAAATATACTCGTATACACATATATTAAAAGCCAGGAAAGAAGGTCAATTCCGATTTATTTTCATAAGCTTCATTGGATGCAGTACGAGTATAGATGATGGTTTCCCATAGTTTAAAATCAGTAACTCACCATTTAATTGTACAAGTAATATTTTGGAACGATTGTGTTAAATATTTTATCAGTATTCATTGTGATGAAATGAATTTAATACATTTCATTGTTTACAATTGTTTACGTTTGTTTACATTTAACTTTAAAATAACCTGCTTAACAATTGAATTACCTATTTTATCATTTAAGTACTTAAACTATAATGAACAAATATATAATTTTGTCAACTGTGATTATAATTGTATTAGATCTAATCTTGCTTCGCTTGACCGGAATGGCAAATTTAATGGTCTAGATATTAATAATGCTGTAAATGCATTCTATGAAAATGTTTTTAAGATAATTAATACTTATTGTCCGGTTAAAACTTTATACTTTTCAAGGTATCCTCATTGGTTCAGCCATACATTAAAGAAACTAAATTTTGATAAAAAAAATAGCTCTCAAAGTATATAAACAATAGTCAACTCCACATAATTACAACACAATTTCTAATTTACGTGCACACTTTAAAGCTAAAAATAAATTAGATTACAATATGTTTATCCGAAAAACTCAAAATTCTATTACTAAGAATCCTAAACGTTTCTGGCAATATGTTAATAACAAAAGTTCTACTCACTCTCTTCCTAACTCAATGTATTACAATAGTAACAATATTTTTGGTGGTAGGTTACTGATAATACAAACTGTTTTGCTCAATATTTCTCCAATGTTTTAAATATACTGTCAATCTTGCAAACTATTTCATATTCCAATAATACAAATTTTCCTTCTGTTGATCTTAATTCGTGCACGCTAACTCTAAGTGATGTTTATAATGCGCTTAATGAAATAATGAAATTATGATAAATTAATGAAATAACTTATAAAACTTGTCCTGATCCTGATAAAATTTCTAATATATTTTTTATACAATATAAATTTGTTTTGTCATCTCCCTTACTTATACTATTCAATCGATTTCTTTCCATAGTAGTCTTTCCAGACAAATGGAAAACAAATCTTATGTCTCCCCTGTTTTAAAAGCGGAGATATTTACCATGTACTAAATTACCGACCTGTCTCAGTAATATCTATAATTCCCAAAATATTCGAAAGTATTTTTTATAAGAATATTAGTTCACTCTTTTAAAAATGTATTATTGACGAACAGCAAGACTTTATGTTTGGTAGATCTACTGCGTCTAATCTCTTAATTTTGCAAAATTTTATTTTAAATGCATTTAAATTAAATTGTCAAGAGGACGTAATATTTACAGATTTCGCCAAAGCCTTAGACAAGAATGATCATAGTATACTCGCCAAATAGTTGTTTCAATCTGGTCTCCGTGATCCTTTCTTTTCTCGGCTATATCCTTTTTATCTGGTCGAAAGTAGTACGTAAAATTTAAGAATTATAACTCATATATGCATAATATTACTTTAAGGGTTCCTCAGGGTTTCCATCTTGTCCCTCTTCTTTTTCATATTTATATTTATGATATCAATTCCAAAATATTGCTTTTTGCTGATGAAGTTAAATTATTCCGTATTATTAAAACTCCACTTGACACAAAATTGTTACAGGATAATCTTAAAAATATAAGTAATTGGTGTGGTATAAATAAATTATACTTGAACATTTCTAAATATAAAGTTATTACTTTCACTAAAAAACGTTAGTTTTTTTTTTTTATAAAAATACTTTTTAAATGGTGATGAATTAAATCGAGTCGAACTTGTGAAAAATTTGGATGTATATCTGGACTTTTCTCTTTCATTTAATGACCATTATATGCATATTAAAAAGAGAGTGTCTTCAATGTTAAAGTTTATAATGCGAAGCTGTAATAATTTTGATAATTCTATAGTCCTCAATTATACTGCGCTTTTGTTAGATCAATTTTAGATTATATTTCAATAATTTGGTCTTATATATCTGGTCCAATTCACTCTCTAGAGGCGATTCAAAATCGTTTTTTGAGACTTAAAAGTATTAAATGTAATATTCAACGGTTGCCTCACACTTCATATGAACCATTATTATTATACTTAAACATTGATACTCTTTAAGTCAGAAGAGTAAAACATGAAATTTGTTTTTAATATAAACTTTTAAATGCTTATATTAACTGTCCAGATCTATTGTCAATTTTATCTTTTTTAGTTCCTGGTCATACGACTAGATAGACTGATACTTTTTATGTGCCATTCCAACGAACTGTTTATAGTAAGAATGCCTCTATAATTAGATTTATGCAACATGTAAATAAATTCAATATCATTGTTTTTATTTGTAATTCAGTTGTTTCTTTTAAATTTAATTTATCTTAATAAATAATTTATTAAAATAAAATTTAAAAGAAACAACTGAATTACAAATAAAAAAATCGATATTAAATTTATTAATAATAAATATTAAAATAAAAATATTATAAATATTATTATTATAATATTATTAATATTATTACTAATTATTAGTAATTTAATTCCTTAACATAATATTGTACTTCCAAAATAGGCGTTATTTATGTATATATTTATATGTTCCGAATTTTCATTATAATCGGGCTCTCCCGTTTAATAAATAAAATAAATAAATATAAATAATATTTATTATAATATTATAATATTTACTATTTTGAAATGCCTTTGCCAGTATATACCATAATTGGAAACAATACTATATTATATTTTAAATAAAGCGATGATAATAATGAAATAGACACGCCCGTAGTGTATTATTATGGTAAATGATGCGTAAGCGGAACGTTCCGTCAATCAAAAATAATATCTTAATGACTAATTTTTGATTTTATAATGGTACCTGTGTAATTTTTATATTTTATTGGTAATTACATTAATTGGTAGTAATTTATTGTAAAATTATTTTTCGTTTAATACTATATTATTAATATTATTATGCACTTTTATAAGTATATTCACTAGACAAGAAATAATAAACTGATTTAAAACTGATTTACCTAAAATTTTTCACTCAGAGTCCCTTTTTCAAAAGCAGCAGGATATTGATTTCAAATTTAAAAAACTAATACAGCAATACTATTCGCTCATCTTGAATCAAACATCTCGCTATTTTTTTTATATTATATTATATCTATATCATATTTTAGTTTATTTTCTAAAAGGTTAAAAATAGCAGTAAGTCTCATCTTACATGATTGACAAATACTTATAAATTAACTATACGAGTTTTGTTTATAAAAAAATATAAATCATTCTTTAACACAATTTTTTTGCTTATGAACAAATTTATTCTTCCATCAGTAATAAACTATACTTATTATTTAAATTTATAACATTGTTAAAAGCACCAATTTAAACAAAATCGAGTGACAACTACAATGTCTAAAAACTAACAATCACAAACATTTGCATATAAATGCACTCTATATAAACAAGAACAAATTCAGAAAAATAAAAACTACGATAGTGCTATTATTCATTCTCGAAATATGAACTTTTAATGTGATCATTTTATTCATATCCTAATAAAAAAATAACATAATCTTTATACATATATTAGAGAATCATGAAAATAATTTTTAAATATTTGATCATCATTTATGTTCACCACAAAACTGTATAGTTAACATAAATCTGATCCATCTGCATAACAGACCGTATTCGATTAAATCGTTTATAACTCAACATTACCACTTTTGGACACATTGTGACGATGTATTCATTATTATCATGCTTAAAAATTGCGATTTATTGCAGAGAAAAACAATTTTCGATTTCTTATTCAACGATTCAAAAATATTTGTTATATTTTTGTTATTATTATATATTTATACGTGGTACAGATATATAAAGTACTCATTCAAATGGTTGACATAATAATATTGGACATCGGTGAACATGAACTTACGTCATCCACAATAACTGTCCTGGCCAATTTTGTTGGGAAGTGCCAAAAAGTTTAATAGAAATAATGCATAAAGAAAATGTATAAGATAAACCTAAATAACAGCTATAAAATCCTATATGTTTAATTCATTAAAACAAAATAAAGTCTTCTTTTATTATTTATAATTCTTACTACCCCGATACACTTATTTTTTCCTGTACGTATCTAATTATTGTTAAATATAGCTATATATATTAAAATTATATCTCACTAGGGCGTGAGTTAAATGAGTATAGATAGTATGAGTAAGAGATGAACATAAACTTTGATTCAGTTTAATTTAAGGTTAGGCTTTTTAATAGTTGTAGAAATTTCTAAATGTGTCAGTTTATCCTATGAGTTTTGCAATTGTATACGCATATTTGTAACAAAAAAATCGAATATTATGATTCAAGTATGCAAATAAAGTGCATATTAAACTTACACATCACATTAAAATAATATTTTAAATGAAGACATTTTATTACATTTTTTTAATAGCAATCGGCTTAATCATAAAGTTTAAATCAGAATTGAAAATAGAACAGTAATAAAAGATTTTTTTGATTTATTTTATAAATACGTTAGATTTAAAAATGTAAATTGCAATATTATAGTAACATATTAAATTAATTTATCTCATAAATATCTTATATCTCATAACAGTAACAGCATAACATAATTGAATTTTTTTTTTTTTACCTTAACTCAATATTGTTAGACACATTATTTAAATTTACTGTAGTTCATACAACAAAAATATGTAAAAAATTAAAGTCCATAGTGGTTGTATAATATGTACTGTAAACTGTATAAAGAGAAACGATAACGACGATGGCAGCACATAACGTTGGTATAATTTGGAAAACAGTGTGAAGAAAAATGTACTTT
Organism: Sipha flava; assembly: GCF_003268045.1. NCBI lineage: Eukaryota > Metazoa > Arthropoda > Insecta > Hemiptera > Aphididae > Sipha > Sipha flava. The sequence continues at coordinate 893,151 of NW_020271716.1, read as the reverse complement.
TATTTCCATTAATTTTATTCTTTTTTAACTTGTATTTGTGGCAGTTATTAATATCTACTTAATCGTATTATCTATTATTATCCATTGATTATTTTAACATGGTAATAAAATTACAAATAGTAAATTTGTTCTTGCAATGAAGTAGGAAATATTTGTTTAATAATATGCTTGATGAAATACTTTTAATAACTTCGTAAGGTTTAACTAAAAATCAAATTTATATATATTTTTTTTCAAAATAATTCAATTTAAAAATGTCATTAGAATCGAAAACTTTAATTCAACTAACACGGGTTATAAAATTAATAAAATTTTAAAAGTTAGGAGATTTTAGATGTTTTATTTTTGAATAAAAATATTTGTATTCAAATTCACACAAAAAGTAAAGGATTAGAACCTGTGTGTTTCCATATTTTGGCATATAAAAAGAATTATAACTGTATCACATACCGAAGTTTTGTTGGATTATACGACAAAAAAAGGTTTATAAATTATTCTTAATTAAAATAACATAAATCCATAAATATTAAATGTAATGTTTTTCAAAAAAACTGGTAAAAATTCATTTTAACAAAAATATTTTTCTATCAATTTTTCAGTAAAGTTAACTTTTATAAATAATTTAATTTACGAAAAATAAAAAAAAGATTTAAAAAAAAAAAAAAATAATAAAAATATTATTTCATGTTGACTAAAATAATATAAAGGTTTCTAAGAAGAAATATTGATTAATATTTGAACAATACGATATTAGCTTATTCATAATATTATATGAAAAAATTATATGTAAATATAAGGAAAAAAAATAAATTCAAAACTGTTGTGATTAATAAATATCTTAAATGTTACTTTAAAGAAGTTGAAATAACAATTTTATGATAGTAAAACAGGTTTATATATAATAAATTGTAGTAAAACAATTTAAACAATTATTGCACAATAGTGCATTTATTACATTTATTGATTTAATTTTAAATCTAAAACAAAAAAAAATGTTATTTTCAACATACTAAACTAATAAAATTTGTTTATCGAATAAATCTATTTAAATCTATAAAATCTATTCATATACTATGAATTATGTATTTCAATAATAAATATTATTAATAATATATATTTTATTTTTTTATTTTTATTTATTATATTTCATATTTTTTTTCGTCTATTTATTTCTAATAAAATCTAGAACTGTAATATACTTTAGATTAAGATCTCATTTTATAATATTACTAGCTGACCCGACAAACTTTGTTTTGTCATATGAATTATTTCTAGAGGATATTTTGCTAGAAAAAAAAAACTAATTTCATATAGGTGGGTAAAGATGTGGTATATAAGTGGAAAAGGTATGGAGTGCTGTGAACGGTGACGGAATATTAAAATGAAAAAACATCAAACATTTATTTTTTTAATAATTTATTAAAATTGATCCTTTAAAATCATATATATCGCTAATTATGACAATATTAGCAAAAAACAATATCAATCCCTTAATGCAACAGAGTGTACGATATTTATTATTATCCCATCTCTCGCCAACACAAACAAACTGAATGGTTTGAGACTACGCCACTTATAATTGTCCGTATGAAAAACATGATGTGCTCAAATCTAAGTCATAGACAGACATCGTTTAGCCTTGAGTCTTATTGATAGTCATTGCAAATGCCAATCTAATTGGAAATTGAAGGCGTTAAATTGTATTGGCACATCTGTGGGTATAATAGGGATTCGCGGTAATAATATATTTTCACCTCGAAATTTTCCATTTAAAATGATGGCTTTGATAATATTTTTCATTAATTTTTTAATGACTAATCGCGTGCCGTTGCACAACCGTGGTGGGTTCAAATCCCGAGGTAAAATAACCAGAGATCCAACCTTTAGTTGTAAATTATGCGGTTGCTTGGTAAATACAATGAGTTTAAAAACTCTGTTGGACAATTTACAGCTTCAGTAGCATCGCAAGCTGTATCAATAGATTTGTATAACACCATGTCTCCTGGTAACAAATGTTGTATCTTGAGATTCAATTCGTTGACGTTCACATTTTTTGCTGCTAAAATTGCTCTTTCTGCCAGCAACTCATGATTTGTGTATTATCTGTGTACATTAAGAAATATCTGGTTAATGAGAGCATCTTGCGAATCAATGATTGTGCAGAAATCGGTCGGTAATTTTATACATCCCGTTTCATCTGTAGTAACTTTCCCATCACCGATATCTAACAATTGTTTTGAGAATCATCCGCATGCAGCTTTTTTTGATTGAATCGCAAGTACTGAAATCGTTCGCTCTCTATCTTTATATAAATGTCGGCCATGCATTTTTGACAAAGCTCATGACGTCATAGAAGAATTTTGTCCTGATCGCGTCTAATTATCGACCGATATGCATAATAATTCTTCGAACTAACATTCTTGTTTGTTTTGGCACCTGTTGCGGAATCTTGTTGTTTAATATTTATGCAATATCCATCATTTAATACCAAAAATAAAATTAATAGTTTTTAAATAGTTTGTAATAGTTTTTTAATAGTTTTATTTAATAATTCATTTTCATTTGCTCAGTTATCGACTGGGTCAAAAATTATTAAATTAAATTACGATTTGTTAAAAAATAGCGCTTTTCCAACATTTTTTTTCGTAATAACCTTTTTCTGGCAATAACGAACAATTAAAAAAATTTGAGCCAAATCGGCCTAGCTGTTTTCAATTGATGAAATGTTATACGTTTTTGGCTCCATTTTTATATATTTTATAATATTATTTATAGCGTTAACTTTTTACCAATTCATAGTGAGATTAATATCTATATCTTTTGATTAATTTTTTTTCAAACTATCGATTTAATACTCTACAAGTATTGGTTAATGACATGAACGTTGATTAAATGATAAACCTTCAGTATTACTTTATCCACAAACAATATTGGAATGTAAATATTATGGACGTATAGATATTGTTTCAAAAATATTACTCGTATTTTTTATCGAAGAGTCGATTAAAGATCTTGTACTTAAAACCTTGGCCAAAAGAAACTTTTCCATTATTCGATAAATATTTTTAGATTCTGAGTGAAAATAGGTAAGTATTGGTTTTACCGTGATATAAAGTTTTTTTTATATATCTCTGTGTTCATGATTTCGATTAAAAGGGTTACTCCAATCATCACAAACATAAGAGGTTTTTAATAAGAAATATTGTCTCCTGATATTTTAAAAAATGGTAATTTTACGAATTTCTCAAAAGTTTTCTTAATAATTTCGAAAATTGTCGAAAAGTTATAAGAATGCGGCAAAATTTACAGCATAATGGTTTTCAAAATTTTATTTTCATCGTAACTCCTAAAATATAAATAATAGAGACTTAAAATGTTTACTGAATTCCAACCGTTTCTTTTTCTAATCATTTTCTATAAATAGTATACATTTTAAAAAATATTTTGAGCTATTTAAAAAATTAAAATTTTCGTGTTTTCTAAGTTTTTTTCGAAAATGTCAAGACAAATCATTTTTATTTAATAAATAAATTATGTAAATGTAATACAAAGTTTCTCATATATTTTACTGATTAATGGAAAAAACAAATTCTAAGAATATCTGAATATTAAATGTTCTAATTATACAAAAACAATAATAATTTTTCATTCTTATGTGTTCAAGTATGAATAACATCAAATACTAGAAATTTAATCATTTCCCACTTAAATAAAAAATCTATAAAGAGAAGGACACTCGTAGTTCTTTTTAACAAAAATAAGTTGAAATATTTCTGAAATTGTAGGTTTATATTAATGGCATCAAATTATACTAATATCACAATAAAATAAAACATTAATATAACTTAGCTTGATCTTTATGTATAGGGACATATCATTGTAATATATATTAATAATTTAACTTTACTTTTTGTGTGGTTTAAGTATACCAAATACCAAATCCACTTAAGTCTACAAAACCCATGAATTATGTTTTCGTGAATAAGTATACTGAATTCTGTTTGGAAAATACTATAATATTCATTCTTTCAAATATGGATAACTATATTTATTTTTATTAAGTAAATTATAAAATAAGGTAGTACAATAATAACATAAGAGAAAAATTTAACAATTTGTAGAGTTTTAAAATTATAAACACTATATTACATTTATAAAAATAGTACTATAATAAATATAACATATTCTTAAAATACTTACTATTCTTACTCTTATAAATACAAATTTTTTAATAGTCCAATGAAGCTTTTATATAATTTTTTTATATTTTTTATTTATTTTTTTTAATTTGTATTATACTATTTGAACTCCGAGTTAACGGAAAGAGAAAATAATACAATGACGTATATGATGTATTTATTATTATTTTTTTTTTCATCTTTTGAAAAGGACTCTTTCAGGTTAGTAAAATTTATCAAAAGTTTCACGTGGCCCTATCAATCTATTTGAAATTGAACACTGGTTGTACTTTAAAAAGATCATTTTTCGATTTCCTTAGTAGTTATAAAAGCCATTCGACAATCTATGAAAAATAAAAAAACACACTAGTTTCAATTCTTAACCATTTTGGATGAATCAATCTTCATTCACAATCGTTTTTTAATGGAAAATAATAATGCAAAAACGAATTTTTTTCGAATTTTGGAAAAAATATTCAAAAATAAAAATCAAAATGTAAGTGTCTTATTCTATTACCAATTACACATATGTATGTATGTTTAAGTTTAAATTGTTATAAATTGCAAAAATTCAATCAAAGATAAGATAAATTACAACTTTAAGTTTTTTTCTGATTAAAATAATTTTTTACTAAAATGTATAGTTGGTATTTGCATAATACGAGTATACTTTATTGAATAGAAAAAATAAATCACCTATTATAATTAAGTTAATTATATCAATATAATTAGTATCATGAAATATGTATTTAGTTTGTATATTTTGTAAATATAAATATGATTATGTAAAATCACTATTATATTTTATTTTGTTTTGTTGAAATAGACAGCACTTTTGTTAATAAATTATTATATTCAAAATATATTACAACGATAAATTTACTTATATATTGGAAAATATAATAGAAATAGAAATTAAAAATGAACATAGAATTAGAATTATTTTTATTGTTTTGAAACAAAATACCGTACCATATATTTGAACACTATATATGAATTAAATATTTCATTAGTATTATAAGTAATAAAATAATCTAAAATGCACTTACTGCTTTTAATTTGAACTAAGATAACGTTGTCATTCATTCTATTATCAAAAACAACTCTTTGGGTCTAACTCTCTCGTTATTAAACTTAATCACTACAAACTGACATCATTACCGATGAGTTTTGAAGAAAAAGGAAAAACTTTTTTCCAAGTTTAAAATTTAATATTTTTTCTTTCTCTTACCGTCTCTTCTGTTCTCGATTCCGTAATAGAACCCTTCAGCTGTCTGTCAGCCAAAATTTATTTTTTCACCATTTTTACCAACAAACCCGTTTAGTCAATATTATATTTTAAGAACGCAATTTATCTGCCATTGTTGTCCATCTTAAACAACAAAAATATCACATAAACCTAAAACCAAATCATCAAATGTATCCACATTTTTTTTATAAACTATATTATAATATTAAATCGCTTTATTTGGTTATTCAAAATAAAGTAAAGCAACCATATAAAATTTTGTTTATCAAACAAAAAAAAAAAAATAAATAAAAAATAAAAATAACAATAAAAAAAAAAAATAAAATAGACTCCTCCGGAAAGTTTTATAGTATTATTAGTATTAAACATTAGTATTAATAGAAGTTTTTAATGTATTCTTTTAACAAAAATTTGGCTAACCTGTTTATACGAATGAACAAAACATAAAGTTATATCGTACTTAAATATTTATAACCATTATGTGTGTAACGTTTTATACAAGCCATTCGATACCAAATGAGAATTAGAAAATAACAAAATTATATAACTCAAAAATACACTATAGTACGTTCTACGTTCATAGACCTAATATTGAATCGAGTACAAAAATATATATACAATACATCATTAATACCATGATAAAAATACAAATATTGAATAAATAAATTAGATAACGAGAGATTATATTACCGTGCGAGTGAGGTTTATTTAAAAAAATAAATTCCAATCGATCATTAACGAGTGGAAAATACACGCGAATAAAATTTTATCAAAACAAGACGCGTTGGGGCTGACAGGATGGCTATCGGGTGAGTAGACGTTTGGCGCACGGACCCGGAGGAACGACGGTTCGTTTGACAGGATCGTGACGCGCCATCAATCATTGGGTGGGGTGATCCCTGTGCATAGTACGTGTGCGGAGAGCCATAAAATAATGGACGTGCGAAGTTTTTGGGTCAATTGGTCGGCGTTTTGTTGAATTTTTGGTCAGAGATGTGGCGAGACTGTACGTATACAGCGCATACGCGACGGATGCCAAAGGCGACCGAATTCCTTTCATTATCATACATCATATGAGTCGGGTACGTATATTATGTAATTGCATTAGGACGCAGGACGAATAACACACTCGATTCAATTTGCATATGGTTGGCTCTAAGTTACCGATAAGCGCCGCAGCTAAGGATGTTGAACACCGACCGGCGTCGCTAGCTATGACAATCCAGGCTTGTAGCGACGAAGCCGGTTGTTCAAATCTAGTATTCCAAAAACCAGCACTAATGTTATACACTGCACGGCGAGCCAACTGAAGTTTATATCAATAATTGTAGTAACGATAATAACAGCGGTTAGTACGATCGACAGTTCGGTCACGTGGTGAACAACGTAAGACAACGATCGTTGATGTGCACGATATTTTATTTGCGGCCGATCCGACCGGGACACTCGAAAAGCAAATGAAACTATTCGGTGGTCTAACTCGTCGTCAAAGAGATCGACGGCCGATTCGTAATCGAAAATCTAGTAGTACTCCGCAGACGAAACGGTTTGTTCGTCGGTAAATTGAACAATTTCACGGCTGATCATCGTGACCATTATACGGGAAAAATCGGGGAAGGAGATTCGAGTCAACGGTTTTTCGTTTTCATAAATGTCCACTACGACCGGTTCGACGGCATGGGCGCACCCATACGCAGCAACAGTTAACAACGTGTACGACTTGCACGCCGTCGCGTCGGATCCCATACACCGCCGTACGACCAACGTTCCGGGTACCCAGCGGAAACTCAATAAGTTCCGTGTTGTTTTACATTCACGTGTTCGGGACGTACTTGGAAATTCGAGTGTCTACGATGACCGCGCAGACGTGCACATCGATTGTAACGCGCGAGGACCGCTATCGACGTACGGAGAGCCCGTAAGAGTTACCGGAAGGGATGATGTATGTTTTTGACGTTTGGAAAAAAAAAAACATTTATACAAATGTATGTGTACGTAAGTTATTATTGTTGTTATAATGCGTATACGATAAAGAAACGAATTCGTTTTTTGACCGGTTGTGCGCAGCGCGCTCGGCAATATGTTACTGTCAGACCGAAACCGTTCGCAGTAATGGCGACGCAGAAGCGAGCTGAACGGCTGCTGCTTTTGTCAGCCGAAAACGTCGGTACCGGGGCACATGACGATTTCTCGACCCGTTGCCGCCGCCGATTTGTCTGCCGCACCTCGTTCATGTTGATTCTGCGGGTGACGTTGTCGAGAAAACGTCACTGCCGACGGTGAAACGCTGCGAAATACATCTTACACGTTTATAATGTATACGACCCGCGTCGTGAATATTTACGCACGAGCGTGTCCACGCGAACGTGCGTGCCGATGATGTGCGACGAGGGTGAAAAACGCCACCCACGTGTACCGTTTAAAGTGTGCGTACGATTGTCATTATGTACGACGATAACAACATACGTGTGCACGTAAGAACAAAAAAAAAAAAAAAAAATAACAATAATAATAATAATGATAAAACAAAAAGGAACGTTGTCTTTAGCGGTTTGACGAGCGAACCGAAACGTTCTCTTTCAATAAACACCCTCGGTAATGACGATTTTCGACAATTTTCGTATTTCTTTTCGTAGAAATCGACCCCGCTAGCTCGTCGACTCGATAGTTTTCAATAATTTTGCATTGCTCTATGCACATCGATTATCCGATAATCACTTGATTTATCGCAGGTTAACTAAATATATGAAAACGATTGACTGTTAAGTACCGTGCATTCGTAAATATATACCGAATACTTTACGCCGTAAACAATACACGATTTTTTTAGGCTCAAGAAAAATGAATTTAGTTTATTTAAAAATTATAGATTTTATGTAGTTATTATTTAAAACTTTCCTATTTTGATTATTTTTTATATTTTTCTCTAACCTTAGGAATATTAAAATGTATGCTCCAAATCGTTTTCACCTGTATAATCAAAATATTTACCAATTTATTGTATAAATCGAATACATTTAAAAATCTATGTGTGAACATCTTTAGCAAATACGAAAAGAAGTATTGATTGAATACAGAAATACGAAAATTTAAATCAAACCATTGAAAATAACAATATTCATCTTCATCCTCGCATACTATTCCAGCTATATGAGGTCGACCTATTGAAAATAACGAAATTGGGTGAGCATAAATATAAATACACCATGAAACGTGTCAACAATATGTGTCTAGACATGTGGAAATATACTCTTTAAGGAATAAGATGGCATACAAATATGTACTTACATTTATTCTTCAACACATCAGTAGATTATCAGTCAACAAGCGAGTCAAAATGCATATGGCTCTCGAAAAACATATTATTGTAGGTATACGTAAATAAATATATTTTAAAAAATGTTTATTGAGATAGGTTTTTTTTATATCGAATACAATTTATAATATACGACGATGATGTTCAAACATCATAAATATTAAACAATCTGATTATTGTTGTCGAGGAAAAATTATGGCTCGCTGATAATGACAAATGCCTTATAATTTATATACCCATGTATTCATTATAATTGTATACTTAACGATGAGTGACAAACAAAAGAATAACGGAAGAAAAATTATCGATCAAAAAAATTAAAGGAGCATAATAGGTTGGTTTTTAACTTCAGGATAGTTAGAGGCGTATTAGATAAATACCATGGACGGCTGAAAAAATATACATATATAAATACTGCATAAGGTTCGCGACAATTATGTTCATCGTAATAAAATGGTTAGTAAGAACACCTTATATTAATATTAATACTTCGTTTAATAAAAGTGTAGTTTTTTTTTTTTTAATAGTAACTACGATAAAAGTAGTTTAATTGTAAGGAAATAAAAAAGTAGAATATGCAAGGAATTTAAAAATACTGAAACAGCTTTTATAAATTTGGAAAATTATTCAATGTAAAAAGAATGTAGTGGAGGGCGTTGAATGAAAAAATAGTGTCAAAATATTTATGTATAAATATATATCATAGTTCAGAAACAAAAAAAAAAAGTCATAATAATGAAGGTATAAGTACATATAACTTTTTAAAAACTGAAATTTATCCAAAATACGAGTCGAAATTATACACTTGAACCCATTTGTCGAATAAATCCTGGTTTTCCATACGTATATGTATAATATTGCATAGCACATACAGTACATTGCATGATAGACAATCAAATATTGTTCGACATTAATGGTAATACCAGTTAGTGGCGGATTGGCCCAGATGGAGAGTGGAAGAAATCCACCAGGGCCGTTGTCGTGAGTGCCTCCTTCGTCATGGTGTACTTTTAATAAAAATATATTATATTACAATTTTATATTCAATTATGCTACAGTTACTAAATTAACAATAACATATAATAACACACAAATACACAATCCTGGGGCACGCATTTTTTTTACATAATAATAATATTTACTTGTAATATCGTACATTTTGCTAATATACCTAGTAATCTATGGCAAATATAGATATTGATCAATTAAAACTGGAAATTCAACATTTTTCAAAAGTCTTCCCAAACATATCTAATCCAGTAAAGAACAAAATTAATATACTCCGAAACCGAAAAGAAAAGTGACATGGAAATTGAATTAGAAAACAAAGAAGTTGATGGGATCTATAAAAATATGATTCCTTGTAAGACTGATCGTGTAAATATTCGTTTTATTTACAATGTACTAGAAAAATTTCTTGCATTGTGTCTAAGTTTGATATATAATTTAAATTTACATGTGTCTGCTTATACTACACTATGCAAAGCGTAAACATTTTTTTTTAACTTTATCAGTTACAGAAGCTATTTGTGAACGTACATTTAGTAAACTGAAACTCATTAAAACTTGATTAAGATCCAATATAAACGAAGAAAATTTGGAGTCTCTGCTTTTAATATAAGTAAAAAAGGAGCTGTTGGATGAAATAGATGTGTCGGAAGTCGTTAACTATTTAAAAGAATCATCCATCGTTATGCATCAAATGTTGAATCTATAAATTTAAATTTAAATAATAAGCATTTGATATTCCATTCATTAATTTGTTACCTATCATACTCATATTATTATTATAAACTATTTATGCGAAAATAAGAAATTCACTATTTTGTGGTAATAATGTATATGGTGGATTTTTGTGCTGCAATTATATTTAACGTAAAAAAAAGACTAAATCTAGCAATCTAAGGTCGTTATAAATGTAAGTGGAGGCTATTAAATTTGCCAATTACCAGCCCGGATTAATAGGGCAGAGGGGGGCATGGCCTCGGGCCCACAACAAATATCAAAAAATAGTAGGCCCTTGGTGGTTAGTAGGTTTTTTGTTTTTTAACTCCTTTTTTTAGCTTGTATAAAAAACAAAAAAAAAAATTGTATATAATTTAATGGTTTTTTGTTTAAAGAGTAAAGTTATAGAAGTAATTAATACCGATGATATAATTAAAGGTTTTGCTTTCCAAAAACAAAGAAAAAATTATTTATATAAATATCATTATTATTTTTTGTATTAAAAAAGGTAGAAATAAATTTATAAATTAGAATATAGTTTTTTTTTTTTGTTTCTGAAATATATTTATGTGTGGATCATAAATATTTTGATTATGGGCCTTTAAAATTGTTTGGCCCCGGGGCCCAAATTATCATAATCTAGGCTTGGCCAATCATAAACGACATAGGCGCAAAACCACATAGTACTCTGGGGGTGCTCAAGTACCTCCAAAATTAACTTATCAGTAACCCGTAGGGGACTTTGAGACTCACACTATCCATAAATCTCAAATACTCTGCCAAATCTTTAAAACAAATATTAAAATAAACAAAAACAAATTCATGAAAATAAAAATTTACATATAAAATAATAATAGGTACATAGTATGTATAATCAAGAATTTTATTATATAATAATATGTCGAAACCAGTGGCATATTTGAGAGGGGCGATGGGGGCAATCCCCCCCGAGAATTTTTAGACCCAGACAATTTTTATATAAGTAATGGGTATTTTATTAAAAAATAAAAATTATGATTTATTTTATAGTATTACTACATTTGAAAACGTTTCGAATTTTACACTATTTTAAATAACGCGAAACGCTAAATTTTTCATAACGTTTTAATCGTCAATAACGGTAAACGGAAAATTTTTTAAACGTTTAAATTTGTATAACGTTTAAACGCTTAAATTGTATAACGTTTAAATTATTTATAGCGTTAAATGCTCAATTGCTTATAACGTTTATATGTCCCATAACGATAAATAATATATATTATTTTGATTGAAGACCCAGTCCATACTTAGTGAAAAATTAGATAAAACACAGATAGTTATTAAAAAAGAACTACACAAAAGACCATTTTAAGTGGATCTGGCATAAGATTAAAAAAAGAAAAAACCACAAATATTAAGGATTCACCTGATATAAATATAACTAAAAATTTTACTTGTAAATTTTAAGCCTGAATTAAAGAAAAAATTTGAGTCGCCCCTCCTCCCCATAGAAGTAAGTCTAAATACGCCCCTGGTCGAAACAGCATAAATACACAATGATCACTAGCAGTGGCGTAACCAGGGTTTGTAAATGGGAGGGGCTAATCACTTTTTTGGATATGTAAGGTAAGAGAGGATAAGAGAATACACCCTTAACCCCCCCACCATCTACCACCAAGTTTTTAAATGTAATTCAAGCATTTTAGTATAGTTTTAAAAATATTTAATAATATATAATTTATTATAATAATAATAATTTTGGTTTCAGTGGTCAGTCACTTGCTCCACTCTGACAGTTGCATCCTCTTAGGCGAATTTCTGGCAAATTCAGTTATTATTTCACTTACATCGAATTGCTCTTTTTTATTTATATTAGCCATAGCTAACCCATTCAGAATTTAAGAAGCACCATGTCGGAAAACAGATTCCGACATGGTGCTTCTTAAAATTTTTTTTAAGCGATAAGGTGCAGAAAATATTCTTTCCGGAGTGATAGAGGTAACTGGTAACGTGGCGAATAATTGTAAAAGTATTTTAATGTTAGGTTGAAGATTGATGCAATAAAAGAGTGAATCAAGAGCAGAATTCGATTTTGGAATAGTATTTTGACTCAATTGTTGTGTCCATATAAACAGGTCAGCTCTGATTGTAGATGAGGTATCATCATGGAGATCTTGGGCATATATTTTAGCAGCTTTTATAATATTTTCATCGTCATACTTATTTAAATTGGCCAGAATAAGTCCTTCAAATGGCATAACATCAATGATCCTTTGATTAAAACGAGCATCCATTGATTCTATTAAATAGTCAAGATACACTATACATATAAATACGGCCCATGGGGGGGGCTATAGCCCCCTTAGCCCCCCCTCTTGGCAACGCCACTGATCACTAGTATATCATTAGTTATCTAAAAAAGAAGTACCTAATAGATTGTTGTCTCGGATTGTCTCTTATTATATCTAAATATAGACATAAAAGATTTTAAGTAAACGATATAATATAATATTATGATAATGATAAGTATTATTTATTTCTAAATTATATAGGTGGTGCTTAACACCCTTTTAAGACATTTTAGCCTATGATAAGCGAGCACAGTGAGCTGCAAATTTTTTGATCATGCAAAAACAATGTGGGCCGCTCAAATCTTCTCCAGCCGGGCTGAAGTACACTAAGTCCGCCCCTGCTACCAGTATTACAATATTTAACTCAACCGAATAATTTAAAAGTTAGTAGTATACCGAATTAAACAAAGTTACATTGAAAATAGAATAAAAAAAAAACTTTAGGAATGTTGGTAAAAGATAACTTGAGGCAATGACACTATTTTAAAATCTGTAACAATAGTATTAAAGAAACTATGCATAAAAGAACAATAAAAAATCTACAAAATTTATCAAAGTCACCCCAATTTACAGTATTCAAAGTTTATGAAGATGATTATTTTGAAAAACTGTTAAACTGTTTTTGACTAACATATTAATTTACGTTAGTTGTATTACGTTTTTAACCGAAAAATAAAAGCCCGTAAATATTTGATAAATAAAAAGATTCAGTACCTGCCATTAAAATATATTTAAATACTCGTAATTGTTTGAAATATGTTTCATACATAGTTAATAATTTTCTTAGAAAAAAAAAAATTAATACTTAGGGTTATAACACTAAATTTAAATTAAACTCAAAGGATATACATTTACATGTACATGTAAATGACTAGTTTATTATATTGAGTCTGAAAACTGCAACCGTAAATAATTGGATTTATTGCCAATTTCGTATTAATTAGTATACTTTTCAAATCCATCTAACTAGCTAAAATTAATCACAAGAATGAATTTACACAATAATAACTGACCATGTAATGAAACTATAATGTTTAAATGTAATAAATATCCATAGTATAAGTTTCTATTAACTTTATTGATATTCTGCTTTAAGTATTTTATGATATTTCTTAAACGTTAATAATAAGTTCACACATCGTAGTATCACTCGGTAAACATGTTGAATTTCGATTCTCAAAGCTTTAAAAAGAATTTTTTTTTTATTAAAAAAATGTTATTTACAATCTGTACTAATATTTATTTGTACAGTAAGTAAATTGGGTAAAATATTATTTATTTTTTTGGTTTAGTAGTAGAACCAAACGTGATTATTATTATTATTTTTTGGGCAGGTCTATGCAACATTTTCTTTGCAGACGGTGCACTGGGTTCCCAGGAAGATAGTTGAGATAGAGTGAAAGAATTAAAGGGTTTGGATGAGTTAATAATTGTTCATGAAATCTACTGTAATGATTGGTAGATAATTGTTTTAGGGTTTTGATTTTTAAGTCCTTCTGAGAATGTCGTTAGAAATGTATCATGACATAAAATTGACGCAAAGTATGAGAATACGAGTTTGTTAAAAATGTAATGAGGGACTTTTAGATTTTTTTAAAGTGAAATTTAGATGGATAGATTTTTATTCACCACTTGGAAGTTCAGTTTTCTATTTGATTTAGCTGATTTTGTAAGTGTAGGGAGGTATAAATTGGGTCATTTCCAGGAGCGAAAATAGCTGTCATCAGTATGTGTGGCAATAATTGTATTAAATAATTTGGAATATCGGTTGTAAATATGTTAAAGAGGTCTGGTGCCAAGTCACTTCCTTGTGGTACTCCTGCTTGAATATGAAAATAAGATGAAAATGAGTTAAACTATCGGACTACAAAAATGTGATTTTCGAGGTAGAATTTGATAATTAGGTAATATGGGGCAGTTAGGAACTGTTTGAGTTTGTAAAGCAAGCCTTTGTGCCATAATCGGTCAAAAGCTTGCGCTACATCTAAGAATACATCAGGACAATATTGATTTTTCTCGGACAAGAATGATGTATTAATGTATTTGGTATAGAATCGTGTGTCTGGCCTTAAATCAGAATTGAGAATTTGGAATAATATTATGTGCTTGTAGTATAGATCATATTCTATAAAGTATAAATTTTTCAAATAACTTAGCCAGAGATGATTATAGATTAATTGTCTATAGGAATTAACTAGATTTTTGGGCTTATTTTGTTTAGAAATTAATATATATTTATTGTGGATAGTTTCCATATTAATGGAAAATACGAAAGCCAAAGCATGATATTGAAAATGTAAGTTATTAGAACCAGAGATTACTTTGGTAATTTTTTGTAGAATTTTATTTGATATTAGATCGTAACCTGGAAATTTGCCTTTTTTTACCTTTTTTATTAAAAATTGTATTTTGTTTGGTATAATAATGATAACAATTAAAATATGTTTCATATATCTACACGGTTTGGTTTATTAATTTACATGTCTATCATCGATTTATTTCATGAGCATGTATATATAAATTTGTAGATACTATACATCATATAATGTGAGTTTACTGCGATAAAGGAGTAAGAAGTAAATATTTCGTTTGAAAAAACAATTATTGTGCTAGTACTACATTAATCTGTTAGTTCTTGATTAAAAATTATTCCATATTATACTACTATAGTATGTAATGTAACTATAGTAACATAAGAAAATATGATTTAAATATTGACATAAAACCAGGTCATAAATATTATCGAAAAACTTACTTAATAATCATACTTATAGAAAAACTGTCAATAATAATACAATAAATGAGAAGTTCTTGATTAATTACTAATTCTATAGCTATACATCAGAGCAAACGAATGACTAATTAGGGTGTACGTCTAACCTTACCCCTTTTTCCGGTTGTCCGTCAGCGAATTCGAGTATTAAAAGTTCAAACCATAAAATCCTATTCAAAATCGACTTTAAAAATGTAACAATGTGACGTGTTGTATTATTATATGATCAAATTGGCTCGAAGGTGACGTAAATATTCGAGATTTCTGTATGTAAAGGTATGTACATATACTCGTATATTATTCTAATTGGGTAACTTTCACATAGAATATAATTCCAGTGACCCCAACAGGTACCAACATTGTAAACACTTCAGAGATTACACTACTTCTTGTAACTTTGTACATTTGACATGGGTACATGTTGAATTCTGGGCCCTTCGAGAGTTACACCTTTTTCGCATCTCCTATTGAAGACCAAAAAATAAGTTATAATTTATCAAATATGTATGGTACACATTTTTGAATTTCGCTAGTACACACATTTAATGTACCGGATAACAATAATAATAATATTTTCTTTCTTTCTTGGCTTTACAACTTTTTAAGAGTTTTGGCCGCCACCGTCACCGTTCTCTAATAGTCACTATCTTCCCAATTCGTCACTACCAGTGTTTCTAAGCCCTTCCTTATTCCATCCATCCATCGTTTTCTAGACCTTCCTCTTGGTCTTTTCCCCGTCAGTTATTATTAATAATAATATATATATTTATATATATATATATATATATATTCCTACGAAGTACATAAAGTAATAGAGAATTGTTTAGTAATCTTCTATTGCTTAAGCATGCGATCAAAATCTAAAGTGTACTATTTTACCTTTTACTTGACGTGTTAGAAATGCTAAAAATTAAATTATGCGAAATTGAAAATCGAATTGAAATTTATCGATAGCACAATATTGTATTATATATACACATATGCGTTCAAACAACTCGAATAAACAAAACAAATAAAGTGATGGTAATTCAATTTGCTCGAGGGATATATTAAAATTGAATGGTCGGTCAAGTAGTATGCTACGATAAAAACGTTATGCATAAAAAAAAATATTAAAATTCTAAAATATTTTTAAAAAAAAAAAACATATTTGTTCATTGCGTTTAAAAAATTGACTTGTCGATTTAATAATAAATTATGTTTAACGTTATACGCACAAACATAAAAAAAGCTCCTTCCGTTCATTAAGATATTAATGAGTTCGAAATTAAACAAGCGCGAGAAAAAAGAAACGCATAATTATGTATTCGATATGCCTATATTATCGGTCTTGGTCCTTAACAAGAAATAAGGAATACGGATGCGTTTCAGGAAGGACGATAAAATATTAATATGTCCATACCGATGATACAAGTATTGTCAGTGGAACAATTTGCGAGTCTTGATGAATTTTTTTTTTACCGCGGGACCTTTTGTATTAAATTTGAAAAGAAAATGATCAGTAGGTCATTTGGATAACGTTCCTCTTCAAGGAATTATTTTTTTATAAATTTCATTGAATGCATTGAATTAAAACAACGTAATAAACAGTTAATTAATTATTTAATCATCTTTATTTATCCGTATAAATAAATGAATAACCAAACCTTGGTAAATAAATTAAATTTTACAATTACAAAATATTTAAAAAAAAAAAATGAAATAATTATTGAAAACATTTTTTCCCGGTTCTTTATGCTGAAAATCTGTCGATTTTTCCATCAAGGATAATTTGGTTCAACCAAATCCATTTCATTGGTCTGTATAAGCGCGGGGCCTGGTGCAGTCGCACAGATTGCCCTGAAAACAAGATGCACGAGGACGTTTCGTACCAACAGAGTACCGTCCGCCGCACGTGCAGAAACTTCACACCGGTTGAAAACCATAACGCAAAACATTAGGATTGTGTTGCCAGGTAGTGCAACAACGTGCGCGCGTTTATTTCGCCAGAGATCGTCGAATCATTTTGACATGAAGGGGTGAGAGGAAACGATGTAACAGTTATTTCATCGGCGGACCGGAACAGTCTTCTGCCGCGCGTCCGTGGCCAAATTTCCGAATCGCGAACGCACCTCGTTTACACCCAACGCGTAACGGCTCACACTCATTCTTACCGACATGGGTCGAACGTATTGTATTAATATCGACCACCCACCCATTACATTAGCAAATAACATTAAACATTAGCAAAGCAACTTCAATAAAGGTAATTTTGGAGCTTGAGGTAATGGAACTTAGTACTTAATGTATGAGCCTAGGTCCAATCAAGTTTCACGTGTTCAAAATTGAAATAACATTTAGAAAATTGCAAATATTTTTAACCACCCAATTTTTTTTGGGGGGGGGGTCGATCGACCCCCTTGACCTATGAGGTGTGCGCCACTGCCAGCACGTAAAAAGACGTCCGTCGTCCATTACCAGCGGTGAAGTATATGACTGTTTGGTTTAAACTACCTCGGTCACAGAATGAATAGATTTATATATATATATATATACAAATAAATAGTTTCGAACTCGACATTTGGTAGTTTTCCCAAACTGTACAAAACAGCATATACACATATACATGTGTGTATGTGTGTGTGTGTGTGTGTGTATGTGTACCTGAGCTTATGTGCGTGTGTGAGCATGTGAACTCGTATACATCTCAGATCGTAATTCTTATTGGCTGTCGCTCTCGCGTTTGCCATCATCACCGCCATCACCGCCGCCGGACATCGTTTCTCATGCATAATGCATTATTTATTATTGATTGCATTATATGATACACGTTTTTATATTATACATATACATATAAATATACATATATATTTTGCACGTAATCAATATATTATTATTGCGAGTGTGTGCGTAGTACGCATATTAGTTGGCTCGGGCGAGATTCTTGTCGCGGGACATTTCATTACTAAACCGGACGAGTTTCGCGAAAGCTCCGTTTCTCCCGGGAAATATGCGCTCGAACGTTCTTAAAACAACAACGGCAATAATAATAATAAGTTCGCCCGACTTTTTTTCGGATCGGAAATTGCGCGTTTGAGTGAAAAAAGGTTTGGGAACATGTTGTACACGTATACATAATATAGTATGTATAATATAATATAATATTCATAATATTTGTCTTACAACACTTATTTGATTTGACGAGCTCGAAATCGTATTTCGTAAGGTAAAATGTAGTAATAAAAAAGTTCTCACGCACACACACAAATATATTCTCTCACGCTAACACACCACATACACACTTACACTCGTAAATATATCACTTTTTACTTGTCTATGTAAGACTGTGCGTGAGTGCGTACTCAACAAAAAAAGCTCACGGAATAAAAAGAGAATTTTCTTAATGATTTTTACGTCGTTTATGCACACGACACAAAAAAATTTCGTTTGTATGCGTGTTTTTTTTATTTTATTTTATTTTTTTTTTGAAGAAATTCCATTTTAATTTTCTAAATACGACTATGCAACAAAAAAATTCAACACGATTGTATTATAAGACGTTTGCACGCACTATACACGAAAAAAATAACGCGCTTTTATGTTATATAGTATTAGGTGCTCGACATGAATAAGACTAATAACAAAAAAAAAATAAATAAAAAAAATATAATAAATAATAGTCCAGAGTCCCTGCATTTTTATACGCTTGACGTGGAATTAATGTAATGTAATGCGTGTATTAATTTATTAAACGATGTTCTATAAAAATAATGTTTGGCATCGACCCATAGTCCTGCTGCGTTTCTTCCGCTGGAAATCGTTTTATTTTTTGCGTTTGAATTTTACATTTTTATTTCCAAATAGTTCTCGCCGTAGGCGATTTACGTTAAGCACGTCATAATGATGAGTCGTGTAAAACTTGAAGATAAAAACACTGGTAAAAAAGCACTTAAACAAAGAAGACTTTTGTTCAAGATTTTTTTGCTTCCATTCCGTTTCATCTGAAAAACGGCATCGTGACACGTTTACAAATTTTTACCATCCACGGTGTCGCGACAAATGTTCATTCATTTATCGTAATTAAGAAAATAAAATAAAAGAGAAAAATTCAAACGACTTTAATAGTTTACAGATAATTTTTGAGTCAGGTGACAACGACTTTGGCCGCGCCCATGCCATAACAAAAATATTAAATAACTCGGGTACATATTATAACAATAGTACCGAGATGGCTTCCACTAGGAAAAATAATGTTTTCCATAAATATACTGTAGACCGTGAACATTTTCCTTGTGAGGGACATCGTATAAAATATCCTATTTGCGTCATTTACTATAGCCAGGTAGTCGGTATTTCACGATATTAGTCACTATTGCAAGACGCATATTATCTTGCAAGTTTGAAACACGGTTTTGTAATTTACACCTCAAAGTAATTTCTCGGTGATTTTCAGCTATTGTTAAAATCATTCCCTTTTACGAAGAATAGTTGTAGTTCCGGCGAGAAACACCGGAAGATCAGACAGTCATAAATTAATGAAAACTACTGAAGGTAATATTATTATCGTTTCGTTGCATTTCGAATTTTGTAAGAAAACATTGAAATGTGATTTTGTTTATAATAAACTTTGGTACCCCTAGTTCAAGGCCAGTTTTATAATTACAAACTATTGATATACCGTTTCATCAGATTTTGTTTCAAAATTAATTTTGAACCGTTTCAAGTTTTTAATTTAAGAACAATTAAAGTAGTTCGTCAAAAATGTTATATTATAAGTAATCGACATAATTATTCTAATGAATTATAAATTAAAATAAAATAGTTGAACTATTATCACCATTTTATGTTCTGTAAAGTATGTTTTGAGTCCATAAAAAAAGTTAAGAATTAACTATAAGTGAATAAAAAACTAAAAATAATTAATGAAAAAACATTTTTTATGAACCATGGTTACTGAAGAATTTTTGCGTTTTAACAAAAAAATTAAATGTAAATATCTGCACTGATTGTTTTTAATTAAGAAAATACATTACAAAAATCGTTTAAGATTTTATTTTAATGTAAAAATACTAAAATTAAAAATATTTTCAAAATAATAACCGTAAACGTCCGGCTTGCTTTTTATACATTTTACTAGATTTTTTGATTGTTGACGATTATAATAAATATTCCAGAAAATTAAAAACACTTATAGCATTAACTTTTAGTTGGGTTCAATAATTTCATAATTTATTTTGTATATTTTTACAATTTTATAACAATAAAAAAATATTTCAGAAGTAATTTAATTTTAAAAAAACATAAAACATAAATTTTGAAAATGGTTTAAAGATATCAGTGTCGTATTTTTATTTTCATAATAGAAAATCTAATATTTTTACTATGGTTATTATATTTTTAACGAAAACACCTAGTACAATACTTTTTCATTAAGTTTAAAGAGTAATCTAGCATGTGTAAAAATTAAACTAAATATTATAATTTTTTCAGATTTAAAAAAAATCCCATATATTTTGATATAATTTATATAAATTCGTATTTATTAATATTTTTATTTATTTATTTGTTTTTTTTTTTTTTAAATAAAGTAAATATTATTAATATTTGTTAGTCGTATTTGTAACTCAAAATTGGTTAAAAATTATCAATTTTTACTTTAAATTTGGAAATATATAATTTCTTAATCGCCGTTTATTTTAATATATTTTTAATTGTCATACTAATTTTTTACTATTTTATTCTCACATATAATGGATAATGTTTATGTTTTTATTATTAAAACCGTTTGCTACTCAAAATCAAATAGATAACTAAAATGTGTGTAACTTCGAGTATTAATAATTTAATTCATACACTAATTGTTATCAAATAATTAATGTGTGTATGTACATCGGATATAAATATACATATATAAGTTCTTGAATCTAATCAATTTGACTAATGGAACATTATGAGTTCCAAGAATTAAATTAATAAATTAAATTAAAATAAACATTACATTTTCAAGTATAAATTTTACTATTTACAAATAATAGTATAATATAAGATTCAATGAAGTCCTGCATCATTATTTTATAATATTTAATAATAAATAGTAAAAAAATCATCGCCATTAAATGGAAATAGAACTACTTCAAGTAGTGTAAAAATAAAATAATGGATTACATTATATTTTTATAACAACGAATTACAATAATTATCTGGTTTACAATATGTCCTTATTGACAAAAATTGATGACTCGATTATGTTTGTATTCACGGTGAATAACAGTTTTTAACAATGCAGATTTTTTGGACCCTCAAATAACGAAAAAAGGTTTAGACCTTGTGGGTATTAAAAATAATGACGCAGGCTTCTATTTTACATATATATATATATATTTGTAATTTATTTTGATATATCTACTATTTTTTCTTTTTTTTTTTTATATAATATTTTTTCCTTTTTTATAAGAATTATATTATCAAGAATATAGTTTTTTAATTTTTTTTTTCTCTTAAGAACTATAAATTTTATTACCAACAATTAATTAATATACAATATGCTAAGTAAGCAGATATTATTTTGATTACGTTATTTAACTTAATTTTTATTCTATTTTTCGTTCTAAAATAATGTAATAATATATCACTTAATTATGATGTACACTTTAATTTTTCCATTTTTTATAAATGTTTCATAAAATATGAGGAATGAACCATAAATGAATATGTGCGCAATATAAAGAGAATTTAAAAAATAAAAATACGTGTCTCTATATTACACTATAATGAAAAACACACATAGACATATACGCATATATATTCATGTGTATATATCTATAAATAGGTATTTTACTTACAAATTAAATTTCACGATATAGGTAAATAATAATTGCTCTATTTTACGTTATATACAAATTTAGTACCAATACGTTATTAATAAATACTAAATTTGAATACGCTTTTGACAATGAACTTTCAGATGCATTATTAGTACCAAGGGAATAAAGCGGGGCAGTATATATATTTTTTATACTTAACCTGTCATGTAATAGTTATGTCTATAATAATATATTTAATTCATTAGTATAATGAGTATATTTAAAAACTTCGATCCCTTAATGAATCAATTTTTTATTCATACAAATATGTAAATATAATCAATTTATTGTATACCTGCTCGAATATTGAACTGAAATCCATTAACTGAGGCGTTCAACATTTTGTTCAATAAACATATTAACGTGATAATAATTCGGTACTATTTAGTATAATCTGATGAATTTGGGTACAGAATATGCAACTGCAATCAGCTAGATTTGATTCTCACCTACGTATAATTGACCCATTAGTATACTACAAACCAATGATAACGAATAAAAATTAAAACTAAACATATCTGATCGTCAAATCAAAATAAATTTTAATTAAACACTAAAGGAAAATAATTTAAAATTGTATACGTCAACTCTATTGTGGTAAAATTATAAGCATTATTCCAAAAATATAAGTAACCTAAAATATTAAACCATAATTATATATATATATATATTATAAGAAAATGTCGTAAAGTCAATTGGTTTCTACATTTTTTTTTTTGTTATAACTTTTTTGAAAATCGTTCTCATTGATTTGTTATTATTTAAATGTTTTATTACGCTTTAAGTTAACTTAATAGTACTTTTTACCCATGAAAGTAAAAAATTAAAATTATGAACCTATACAGTTGAAAAAACAACCCATGTGTAAAATAAAGATCTGGGCAGGTCAATACATTTTAGCTCTCACTGTTCCAACCTTTTACATTTTTTAAGATTCAACCAACCTTTTTAACAACATTATACCTGGCTCACAGTAATGTTTCATTATTATTAAAATACATTAACGACAACAATAAATTATACTACAGTCGTATTTGAGTGCAATACAGTTTACTATACCATTATCGTAAAATGTTTTTTCTTTTTTTTTTAATTCACACCATTGGAATAACTCATTAACCTTTCATTTAAATGTCAAATTCAACTCATCTCCGTATTTTCTTTTTTCATAAACAAAATAAAAAGAAAAATCGTTCGATACCTATACATGATCCAGAGAAGAAACGTTCTTTACGGCTTTTACGAACTTTAATTAGCTAATAATTAATTTTTAGGATCTATTCCTCAACATGAATACAGTTTTCTCAGTTAAACCCTACAGATCTTATGAATAGTTTTCGATCAAATAAGACTTTATTTATTCAATTAAATATGAACAACACTGTTAAAGTAAATATTGTTAGATTGTAGTTAGTAAATTATGCTATACAAATAAGAGCGGCTATTTATTCAAGATTAATAATTCGATTTATTTGATTACAATATTTCACTGGTCCGATGTCTGACTAGATTAAGGTCTAAATATTTTTACAAGAAATAAAGTTTGGAGTTAATTAGTTATTATACATAGATCTTGACTGAATTTCCAAAATGTTGTGTTCAGTCTAAACTAATTGTAAATTAATTATACAAATTTTATTTACACTTTATATATATATATATATATATGTAATATGTACCTAGGTATATAAAAAAAATATAAAAAGATTGTAATTGTATACTGGTTATTTAGTTAAGATCGTTGCATTAGTATTTGAAATTAAAATGATACAATTTATGTCTTGATGAGATTTATTAATTAATTATTTATTCGTAATCAGATAATGAACTTATACAATACACTGAACTTAATTATTTTAAAAATAAAATATAATAATCACATGACTCATTACGAATGTTCATGTTAAATAAATATAAATAATGAACAAGTAATAAAAGTTAAAAAAAATGTAGGCATTGGCATTCCTGTTGAAACAAAAAAGAAATAAGAGGGAAAAATTTGTTAAAAAAAAAAAAAACGTTAAATATTAGAATAGACCCAATTCTTTAATATACATATATATTTGACTTGTATGCAGTTATGTCACTTCTATATAAATGTAATAAAAATGCGAATAACTTTACAGCAAAATTTTTAAGTAGCACTTTTATTTGGAACTTATAATTAGCATATTATTATTCTAGTATGTATGAGTTCATAACTTAAAAATTGCAAATTAATAACAATTACCGACAACTTTTATATTTTTTATTACATAAAAAATGTGTACATATATTTCACATAGTATAAAAAATAGTAGTTTACACCCTTTATAGCTTAGAAATATAGAATACCAAAAAAGAGTATTTTTTGTAACAATACAAGTTAAATAAACAAAATATAAAAACAACAAAAAAAACCAATTATTAATGTAGCTAGAAAATTTAATAAAAATATTATATCCAAAGCTAAATGCTAAAAACTGAATTAAAACATGAATTTAACATATTTAAATTAGTTTATCCAAAAATTAAAAGTGATTTCAATAGCATATTTAAATAATATACAGTAGTCATTTATGTACCTGTATTGATGATATAATATCAACGCTTTATTTTTTTTTTTTGTAAAAATAACCCTTAATTTTATTTTTTCGTATTGTCTCCTTTAACTGATTTAGTCTGGTATATAATATCATTGGTAGTTTTATTTTTCATTTAAATCAATACATTGAGAAAAAATTGAATTGTATACCGTCATTGCTTGAAAATATATAATTGAATTGAAGTTTTCTATTTAATTTGGGCATGAGTCGTATTTGCGATTGCTCCTGTTCGAGACGTTGAAATATACTTGGACAAATTATTAGAAAACTATTATTATGAATAACAGGAGCCGTATTGCTTTTGAATGGTTGCCAACATGTAATTTAACTTTAAATTTAACTTAAAAACAAATTGTAATAACGAGTATCAATACTTATTTTAACTATTCTATTAATTTAAAGTAATTAACATATTGTATTTAAAATATGATTATAAATATTTCATAAAGTAGGTAGTACTACAAACACACGAAGAAATAATTTTTGTAGCTATAAATTCACTAATCATGTTTAATATTCAGAATGTATCTTACTCAATTGACATAAATGTTATTGGAATAGCAATAAATGTAAAAGTAATTCTATTTTTAGAATACCTGAGTAATATTATTATTATTTTTTTATTTTTTCGCAACCAAGCAAACATTTTTAAAAATAATTAATAATTAAATATAACATGTTACTAATTAATTAAGTTATTAAGTTATTTAGTTACTAATATCTTTTAAATTTTGATTTATTTCTTATGTTATGATTCTCACACACTATATTTAGTTCTATAAATAATATTAATTAGTTAGAAAATATATACCTAATAGCAACAAATGCTGTAATGATTCGGTTAGCTAACGAAGTAAAACAATCAAAAACGCTATTTTCTTAGCCTTTTTTTATTTCACATTTTTCCAATAACCTTTTTTTCTAATTTACTTTTCCTCTGTAGTTTATAACATTTTCATTTCGGACTTTTAACACACCAAAATAAAAATTTACTTCCAATGTCCGGCCATGTTTTTATTTTATTCTTTCAGCTTGGTTTAGGCTGTGTAAGCTTTCAGAGTATATATACGAGTATATAATGAAAATAATAAATCCTAGATACATTTACTACGAAATTATTTCATTCACAAAAAAAAAAAAAAAAAAAAAAAATTTATTAATATAATATCTTTGATAACTGTAAGAAATATTTGTCAATACTTCCAGTACTAGTATAAATTTCAACTTTAAATTGAATTTCGTATTAATTAATGAAAACAATTTTTTGGTCTTTATTGTGTAAACTTTAAAATATGATGAAAGAATAAATAAACTGAATTAAAATATCAATTGAATAAATATAAAAATAAATAACTAAGATAAAAATTTTCTACTCGATGGGATTAAATAAAAATATATCAAACGCGAAACCTAAAACAAATAATACATAAGATTTTACACAATACCTACTTAAATTATCAGCACAGAAACATTTAATTAAGTATTGTTTACTGTATTGTTTTAACTGTAAACAAATTACTCAATTTCGTTTCTAAAATCTGTCCACAATATTAATCATGAAGACGTGAAAAATATATTTTAATTATAAAGTCACCCGTTGCATAATTTATTTAGTTTATCTTAAGATTAAAATAAAAATACAATGGTGTGCTGGTATTAAAAATTATTATACAAGTACTTTTCTGAAAACTAAACGCACCAATGTTTTGAATTTAATGAAAACGATGTACAGACATATTATACTATAGTAAATAATTCAATACCTCTATAACAAAGTAATAACGATTTATAAAATTATTTTGCTTTTGTGAGTTTTGGAATCAAAATATAAATAATGAATTTTCAAAAGCGCTTACTTTGTGATTAAAAATTCAGAATTTGATATGCTAATCGTATTCAAATGTTTGAATAAAATCTTTTTTTCATAAAAATTCGTTTTATAATTCTTTATATTTAATTTATAATATGAAAACAATAGTATATTTAAAATGTATACATATTATATACTACTTCCATATTACAAACGCAGTTAAAATACAAAATAAAAAATAAAAGGAAAAACTACTACAACAGAAGAAATACATTTTCAAAAAATGATAGATAGTGCTAAGTATTGTAATGGGATCAAGAAGTTAATACATAAACGTACATTAGTGTGCATGTGTGTTTGGAGAAAATCGTCGTTCGTGATTTTTTCTATATAAGTGTTTCGATCATACAGCCCCACTAGAGGCAAACATTTTACTAACGAGTTGAACACTGGCGGAAAGAGTTAAACTTGAACTTTGGGCGGTGTTCTAAGCTCTTTACGTTAAAACCTCCGGATACTTGGATAGCTTATGCACACGTATATTTTTCACGTGTATTTTGTACCACTTTTTTTCTATATATATATATATATGTTTGAATAAACAAGAAATCTATGTTGTATACGGTATTCACGTACTAAACAAAATAGATAACATATACACACACACATATACACATACTCACTCGAAAAGGGGCGGATAAGTGTTGAAAATTAGTGCACCTCTTCGGTTTCGTGATCACGGTAGTGCGACTCGTAAAATAATACTTATCGAGCCTTGCTTATGGTAACATACGAAATATGGACGGTAACAGGTTTTCAAATCAGGGAGTACGCGAATATTTAGTCGTCTTGTTTTTTATCGTAACAAAGCAATGTTTATACGTGCACTAGATGAAACATAATAATTTTTAGTTCAAACAACGTGGTCATCCAATAGTATGGAACACGTCACAATTCTAATTTTTACGGTATGTTTATCAAGAAATCGAACGAGAAGGAATGAAAAAAAACTGTTAGTTCATATTTTAAACGTGAAATTAACTGAAAACAATGCAAAGTAACGTCGTGAGTTACAAAATTTAAAATTTAAACAATTTAATATGGATGAATATAAACACTTTATTTTTAAAATATTCTATAAATACTTAACAGCAAAATTTGAAAATCTGGTACATATAATTTTAAAAAATTATATTGTAGACTGCTTACCACTTAGGTAAAACAAATTGTTATAAATTTAGAAATCAATAAATTTTATTGTGTAATCGTTCAGCGATTCCAATATCTCTACGATCAATAAAAATAGCTCATGCTCTATTTAAATGAAACAATATTAGTCAAAAACCTGGAAACAGAAATGTTTTTCTCCAACTCGCTTTTTATCAGTGGTTTTACTTATGACTTTAATGGTTTGTTCTTTTCGTCGGTTACAATAAAGCGAGTTTATTCGATTTAGAACAATTTCGCCTAACCGCTCCAGCATGCGGTGAACCTAGTGTTCCAAAGCATCCGAGTAAAAATCCAACCAAAAAATGGGTAGCGCACCGAAAGAATTCATAAAAACGTTTTAAAATAAAATAATACATATAAAACAATGGCTATTGCCATATTATCGGTGACTTGCTTCCAGTGCCACGCCGATCTTTCGCGGCACCGAAGATCGTGAAACGTTTCATCGTGCCGTTCGCGGGCAACACCGGACGTGAACACACCTTTTCACTACTGTACCGTTACCTACACCTGCAGCGGTGCCGAACTCAAATTACCAACGAGCTACGTCATTATACACGCCGAAAGAGCGAAACATTTTATTTTTGTAGACACCCATTTACTTTGGTTTTTTTTTTTTTTGCACTCCTCTCGACGGTTAGTTCGTAACTCGTAGACGGAGACGAAATTCGTCTCCACAAATACCCATAACGATCAGTAATGCACCTCGTCAACACTCGACGTGCCGCCGAACGTTTACCGTTAGGTCGTTCAGCGTCCGGAACACGTGCGCGCGGACGATCGGAATTACGTAACTGCAACACTCGGACGGTGTGCGAATCGCTTACCGATGGAGTAGACCGCGCCGTCCAGCCGGAAAACCGCGTTGGTCCTTTTCCCGAACAGTCCGGTCCTGCATACGGCCGCATCCTGCGCGTCCGCGGGCCCCTCGTTGCGTTTCTCCATTGTCTGCGACGTCTGCCCCCGGCACTACCGGTAGTACGTGCGTGGTGCGTACGTTACACGTACGCGCGCGTTCCAACACCGTCGGTCTTAGCCACCCGGTAGTGTGTTGTGCGGTGGGGGGGGGGAGTAGGACCGTATCAGCGCGTGTACGCGCGCACCGCGGATCGCTCGCAGCGATCGGGGGATGATCGACCGGCACGCGGGCGGGTACGGTGGCGGTGGTGGCGGTGACGGTTGGCGGCGGTGACGAGATAGTAGCGCGTAACCGGCGAAGCAACAGCACCGACGACCGTCCGGTAACCGATGCACGTGGCGAGTGAGGGGCCAAAGGCGGCGGCGACGATAACGGCGGCCCGCGCGTGTGCGTGAGAAAAGTGCGTGTTCCGGCCGAGTCGGGCGCGCGATTCGCGTGTTGTCCGGGACGCGGCGGCGGCGGCGGCGGTGGCGGCGGCGGTCGAATCGTTACGACTACACCGACACGTACCTGCTGTGTTCGCGACACCTCGTGCCCTCGGACTTCGCGGTCCCGGTACAGGGGGCGGCCGGCGGTCGTTTAGGGCTCCTGTCCGGAATTCGGGGAAGCCATTCGAATACGTTCGTTAATAAATCGGTTCACGGACGCGCGCACCTGTCGAACGCGCAACCGTTCGCGCGTTCGACGGCCGTCGTTTTCCCCGGACGGAAACGACAACCGACACGCCGGTGGCGACCACGTTCTCGTCGAGTCCATTGTCAACGGTTACGGGTGGTGATACCGATTTCCAAAAACAGGACGGCGTGCACCGTCGGTGCTTATCGACGATTCCGTCGTCGAGTCGTGAAACACTGTTGTAGGCACCGGGAACCCGTCCGGCGAAAAATGTTTCCTATCCGTCTCGGACTTCCCTACGGTTTTCGCTGTGCATAACGCTTAGAGGTATCTTAAGGGTAATTTATACGACGGAAATAATTGTTCGATGTAATAACGAAATCGGCATGCTGTGGAACGGTTACAATACTGTAAATCAAAACTAAGCGCCTGAAAGCCAACCTCTGTAGAAACGTGTGCAACACGAAAGTATTATGTTATTGTGGTTCGTGTGCTCCGAGACAGGTATAAATGATCGGGCTGCATCAATAATAAATGAAAAACGGTACGAAACTTCGTAAATTGTTTTGCATATACCAACACTCTGATATAAACAACTTTTAAAATTTATTACTACTCTTTAAATATTTGAAAAACAAGACATAAAAATATGATTTTTTTTTTTTTTGTCTTCTCGCTACTCTACTTGTTATCATATTAGATATTAATGTACCTACTGCTAATAAATATTCTATAGTTTATGTATAGATGTATCGTATAATTGTTAGAATACAATAAAAAAAAATCTGTTGAATATATTAAATGTGTATACGTTATGGAAAACTATATTGTTATTTATTTATAATTTAGTAATCTAAATTGATTTTTTTTTTCGTTAAATATTTGAAACGAACAATCTGTGTAAAATGATTTTAAAATTTTAAATTGAATGAGTTTCATGGAAGTAACTGAAAATCATTAATTAATTTTTCAAATACAGTTTACATTGTTATTTATATTATTATATATTATAAATCTACAACTCCTACTTCTCTATCAAGATCATATATTTTAACAACATGCTAAAAAATGTTTTCTAATTGTACACTCATATTGCCTTTAGCCATCACGCTATGACGCACTAATATAAATCGATTAAAAAAAAATAAAAATAAAATAAAACGGTTTAACTAGATGGTAAAACTCTACTTATTATCAGTGCATTGTTTAATTTAATAATATACTAAGATATACAACATGAAATCTATTATTATTTATACTTTTAGAAAGACTGTATGGTACCATGAAATTTTAATCATGTTTTTTTAGAATGACGTAGAGATTCCGTATAATATAACTATTTAATTTAATTCAATTAATACAAACTTAAATTAAAGCTTAATTTATTTTTTAAATCAAAATATTCAATTACATTAGTTTATTATATATACAAATTAATATGTAAATAATGTTATTAAAAAGACATTATTGAAAAGTGTGTTTGTTTGAAAATATTATTATTGACAATACATAAAGTAGGTATGAAAGGAATATTTTTATTTCCAAGATTGATCAAATTATTTCGGGTATAAAAAAAACTCCAATATATATATATATAAAAAAAAGGTAAAATAACAAAAAAATCACTGCATTTAAAAAAAATATGTTCAAACAATATTTTTGAGCTTTAGAAATTTTTATTCTTCTTTTATAACAGTGAAGATGGTTGCAAAAAATATGTCAACTATATTAATTTTATTTATAATTTCCTTTAATAAGTAAACAATAAAAATTATATCGGTATACATACTAAAATTTGTAGGAATACTTCAACTCCATACTGATAAATAATTTTAAATATAATGACAATAAACTATTTTTATTTTTTAAATTAAAAAAACCAATATTTTCATACAAAATGGGAAATAACATTATAATAGGCTGTAAGTACGGAATAAATTTGATGTACGTGTCGCCACCTCACCCAATCAAAATAATGACATTATTTTTTATGTCAGCATTTAGCAGCCAATTAGCAAAAATTTGCAAGAACATTTTCATAATTTGCAAAGCTTCAGTTTTATCATAAAACGCAAAAAATCATGGGTGGAGCTGGAGACACGTGTCCCTAGTCTACCCGTATCATTAAAAATACATTTTGAAATTTTTCTTTAACCATCATTTAGCTGCCAATTAGCAACGATTAGCTAGTCAGTCTTAGAAATTTGTAAACCAATATTTCATCCGCAAAAGAGGTTTCCGAAATTCACACGTGTCTCCAACCCCACCTCGTATCTAAATAATGCAAATTTCAATTTGAAATTCATGTCAGCATTTAGCAGCCAATTAGCATCAATTTGCAAGAATATAATTAAGAACTAATTCATATTAATTGTAAATATATCAAATAATAATTAAAATAGTTAAAATTATAATTATAGATACAAAAAATAAAATGTCTTAAATTGTATAAATCAAAAATGCACACATTATTATTGCTGTATTCGCAACTGGAACTGGTTTTTTTTTTTCATATCATTGGAAAGTTCCCATTTACGACCACTACTTATTTTTAGATATACCGTGTAGTGCCCAACTGAAGTCCTTAAGCCACTCTTTCCACATTGAAAACATATGGCACCACGGAGTTCATAAGTCGTTGTTCCATGAATTAATAACATTGGAATGTCGCAGAGTTTAATTTTTAATAAATTTGCTGCTTCACTGCTACTTTGGGTAAATATAATATTTTCTTCTATAAATAATATTTAAAAAAAATTATAAATATTATTTTTTGAAAGCTATTAATACTTGTATATACCACTGATTATCTTCTCATATTAAAACATCTATAAACAAATACATATTGGATATAGTTGCAGTAACAGTTTTATTTCCTGAACAAAACAAAGATCAGTACATATTATGAATTTGAGGTGTACGGTCATTAATAAATTGCTGTAGATCACTTATTGTATTTTCAAAATCAATATGATATGTTAAATAAATGAATTTCCTTTCAGAATTTTGTTGACAAACCTTAGAAGAACATGTTGAATATTCTTTTAAGGATGGATAATCGCTTAGTAATCTAATAATCACTAGGCCAACAGTAGAGTCACTTATGGCCAAAGTGGTATGTGACAAATTTCTGATTCCAAAATATTTATAATTAAGTCTGCTCTCATTGAGTAATTTGAAGAATTAACTCAATTCTTCGTGATAATAGAAATAAATTTTAAATAATCAGACTGTGTAATATCAACAATATTTGAGTAGTTCTTACTATCACAATAGTCAGCCTAAAGTAATAAAGACAAATATTAAGTAGATAAAAATTATACTTAGTTGTATGTAATGTACTATATGATTTTATTATGTATATTAATGTACTATATTAAGTAACAGTATTTTATTTTAAAATAATATTATTACGATGAAGTGAAAACTAATATTTTTATTTAATTTCAATAATTAACTATTTAGTATTAACTATTAATTGGGGTCCAACCGGTGCCGGGAAAAGTACTCAATTGTCTTTAGACTATTGAGTAAAAATAGTCATGTCACCCATGAATTATGTTAACATTGTCAAGGAAAGTGGTCGTAAATCTATTTTAAAAAAATAGATACATATTATCATTGACTAAATAATTCTTAATAATAATAAACAATTATTGTACTCTATTATTATTAAAATAATTCCATATTCAAGGGCTAGTTCGTTTCGCCCCGATCATTTCGCCAAAATCGTTTCTCCGCTATCCTATTTTTTTTCGTATAACGTCAGTAAAAAAATGTTGGTTGGCCATAAAATTTTGAAATGTTGATACAATGTTCTTCACGCATTGTTTTTACTCGTGTGGAAAATATTAAAAATAAGCGTTTAAATTTGAAATGTTGATAAAAATCATGAAATCTGCCTATTTTTGGTAGTTAAAAGTTGATAAACATTCTAACTTGTATACTTGTATAATATAGCACCGCAAAAATATTTTATAAGCATTAGAAAATTATATTTTGATGAAATCTAGTGTTTTCGCGATAAAATCCAAAATCGTTAAAAATGTACACCACCTCTAAAGAAAATCCATGTAAATATATAGTGAACTTTTCAAGTTCCTTACAATTATTACTTTTTGCATTATATTTAAAAAGAAAAAGCGAAGTCGGCAGTCAGTAAATATTGCCGGTTTTTTTTTTTACAATTTTTAATTACTTTTCCGTGATTATTGAGAAAACTGTTAAGAAATTCAAAAAATGACTTCTCTAGTCTCCAATGAACCAACTAGCTAAAATTAAAAATAAAACCAATACGAAAGTTAATCACTTTACATATACCTTATATCTACGAATATAATATAAAATTATTAAAATTGTAATTTCACTTACTTTTTTCATTATTATTTGTAATAATGACTTTCTTTAAAATCGTCCTTTCATATTGCTCAAAATATGCACACCACACAGATAATTTAAATTGGTCCGTTATTAAAAAACAATTGTATATTTATAAATTTACTGAAGTTTAAATACGACAAGAGAATATCACAAGTCACAATGATTGTTTTAATTAATAATTGTTTACACAAAAATCGATTAAAATTACTGATAACTCTGATACGAAATATATGTATATTTAACTTAATGATTTTACAAGTTATATATAAATATTCTCCTCAAGGGCAATATTTTATTTTTAGAATAACTATATAAAACATTTACTAAAATACCATATTATGGATTACACACATGAAGTATTAATAAAATAAAATATGACGTTACTAAATAACAATTATGGTTATAATCAACGACACATTTAAAATTGACACGTTTCTTCTACCCATCCATAGTTTTTTGCGTTTTACGATAAAACTAAAGCTTTGCAAATTGTGAAAATGTTCTTGCAAATTGTTGTTAATTAGCTGCTAAATGCTGACATGAAAAAATGTCAATGTTTTAATTGGGTGGGGTTGGCGACACGTACGTATAAATTTGTTATATTGACTTTGTATATATTATATGAATACACGTAATATTATGGACTTATAGCTCTAAAAAATACATAAATATTCATGCAAATATGCTTCTAAAATCATCAAAATATGCATTATAATATACATTAAATATATACATAAAAAAAAAAAAAAATGACCACATAGTATACAAAATAAAACGTGTCCATCGGATGTAAATGTATCTTTAAACTCCGAAACAAAACTTTGTAGTCGACTACTCGTAGACTGTTGTACTTTCGGCATTACACAATGTTACAAAATACGTACGTTTTATGTATGATTCGACGTTACATGGTTACGAGACGCAAAAATAACGACGGATAATAAACAACTGAACTGAACACTAAATAAATAATCTATTATTCTATATCAACTATTATCTTTATCGACATCCGGTCGATATCCAGATACGATCGATACGGGTTTATAGTATTATTTATACTTACACAAAAATTATAATGAAATATGTGAGATAGTTTGCAGATAGCATATTACTGGAAGTATTAAGTACTAATTATTTAGTACATTTTTTTTTTTCGATCATTCGAAATATGTATATATAGTTATATGTATCAATAGTTTTTAATTTTAAATTTAAAAAAAATTGTCAAAATATGCAAAATAAGCATAAAAATTTTAAAATATGCACTCTCCTGCAAAATCTATCAAACATGCAAAAATATGCACATTCAAATTTTAGATCTGATATCATGGCATCGAGAAACGAATTTATTTCGCAATCTGCTATATTTAATAATAATTAAAAAAAAGTATACAAATGCTAGAAGTCCCTAAGCCTAGTAATGTGTAATATATATTACGAGTCCATGTCAATATCATAATATCGATTTGAAAAATATATTTGTGAAAAAGTTTAAAACCAACTAATGCATAAATATATAATTTAACGTATATAGTAACAAACTAATACTTTTAAGTATTTATTTTAATACCTAATAAACTTTTATGTAATAGTATAACCTATATCCATAGCCGGATTTTAACTTTTTAACGCCCGGGGAAATGAAAAATTTACGCTCATTCCAAGGAGATGACCAGAATTAATAATTTTTTTTATAAATAATCAAACTCACAGTAATGTGAGAACTAACCATTTCCTAACATTTATAAAGCCGTTCGCAATATACTGGATCAATAAATTATATACCACAAATAATTAATTTTAACTAAGAAATCTAAAATTTTAAATTTTAAATTAATCAAGTAATAGTCTTAGAAGCACTTTCTAATGTTTGGTTTAGTAAAAATAATATTGATAATAATAACATGAATGAATATAAATGAACAATATTTATATATTTTCAATATTCATGATAATCAAAATCAGAGCCGCATTTAGGGGGGACTGGCTACAACTGCTCCGGGCACCAGTTTTTTTGGGGGCGCCAAAATATTGTGGTCGAAAATTAGCTCACTTGAGAATTATTGAACTTTTAAAATTATTATTATTATTATTATTTTTTTAATAATAATATCATAAATTAATGTTAATGTATTTAATTTATTAATATATTTATAGCAATATAGCTATCAGCGATCCATAATATTATTAATATACCCAGGCCCATATTTAAGGAGGGCATGAGTAGCACATGCCCGGGGGCATCAAGTCTCAGGGGTGGCTAAATATTTTAGGAAAATTAATTTTAAAAATGATGTATCTAATGAATAAAAAAAATAAAACAATAAAAAAAAGAAAATAGTATGTTTTATTATGTTATAATTTGTTTTAATTTGTTAATTAAAAAAAGTATTAAACGATTTTCATTTATAAGTTATATTTTAATATTAAATAATCTCGATTATTGACGAAATAATAAGTATTATATTATTATTATTTATTTTTGGGGAGGGGGCATAAATACGGGGCTGAATATACATAATGTTAGTTCCCTAATTTGTTGTGATCATGTCAATAAACATAAGTTATTTATAATAATATTGGTGTATTATGGTATCGCGTGCGGCGTGCGGTGGCATGCCTACTACACAAAAATAGCATTGATTTTAGAATA
Source organism: Sipha flava (assembly GCF_003268045.1). Lineage (NCBI taxonomy): Eukaryota > Metazoa > Arthropoda > Insecta > Hemiptera > Aphididae > Sipha > Sipha flava. The sequence goes on along the minus strand of NW_020271716.1, from coordinate 856,546 downwards.
TCTAAAAAGTTCATGAGGATCTATCTCCTACATTTTCCGTGAGCAGGCCCCTTTGAGGGGCGCCAAATTTTTTATTTTTTTGCGCCGGGGCGTAAAATGTCTAAATACGGCACTGATCGAAACTTAATATGTACTTGGGTACGGAAAAATACAATAAAACAAAAACACAACTAAGTACTAAAAATTGTAATATTGTAGCGTGCCGAATGACAAGTTCAATATGGCTACACAATGTTAAGTTGTAAAGATGTAAGTGTAGAAATAATATACGTACACGAATCCCTTTGTACAGCTGGACACATTAATCGATGATAGTGTACACTCCCGCTGACAGTCGTGGACGGGTTTTTCCACAGAAATGCGTCCCGATTTATCTATTGTAAGTTAATGGATTAGTTTTTAGTAAGGTAGAAGACTTGCAGCTCTAAAAAAAACACTAAATATGTAAGCACTTATGAATTTAAAAACCTATATAATATGCACTAAAAATATGCACTTACATTTTTTTACAACAATTTATTTAAAAAATAAATCAATAATTTAAATGCTACATAACATTAAATCATTTTTTACATCCTAATTAAACGTCACAACACCTACTTACAGTATAGGACTTCATAGTCAGTCAAAAACACATCGACACCAAATTCCGATCAATAAATCGTTAACCAATTGTTAAAAACTGTTTACCTTTTGGCATTTTAATGTTAATATACAAAGATGAAAAGTGGATATGAATTACGAATAGATGCATGTGCGAAGACGGCAGAACTAACACTAGATGACTAAAATATTAAATTATTATCAAACAATGATTGATAAAAGTCAGTAAAATGAAATTGTTTGAAATCGTTGACATTCTATCGGAAATGGTTTACTGTTTATAAATAAAATTCATCTATTCGGCAATCCTCGAGACGTATTTCTAAAAAAAACATGCATCTGCGAACAGTCAATGGTAGACCAACTTAACCATATTATATAATTAAAATTTAAAATTATTCTTAATTCAGCCATATTTTAGTTGTAAATTAGAAGAAATAAAAACGTTAGCGGAAAAATATTGATAAAATGATAAATTATTTGAAATATGCATCAAAAAGTATTACATGGATTAATTCCTTATATCTTAAAACGAAAAACTTGAAGAATGATTTTATATGCAAAATAAAATTTCAAGACTAGCTTTGAGAAAGCATGAAACGTATTAGTTTTGTACTCTGCTATTTTTGTAAATATGCAAAACAAATATGTAAATGCTACAAGTCCTCTGCCCTAGTTATTAGTAACTATTATTAAAAATATTATAAAATAATATAATTTTATTCGTATACCCATTGTTACATATTTTTTTTTAAATATTATTTTGTAGATATTTGTTTAAAAGGTTTCCATGAACCTTTCTAATCATCAGTTTCTTGATTTAATCTTAATCGACCCTTAAATGGGCCAAAAGTGATAACAATCAACTTTTTACATAAGTATATAATTAAAAAAATAATACTAATTACGAAAATTAGGGCTTGGGGCTTATAGCACTTGAAAACATGATAATAAGCGCTAAAATATGAAATTAAAACCGTTATTATAATAGGTATGTATCAAAAATTAAGAAGTATTTAAACTATGAAACTAAATTGTAATTTACATTTCGCATTACTAAAATAAAATATAGTAGTATGGAAGTAGCATCAAATTTCCTTAAAGCACGTGCAATATATTTGTTTCGTACAATAAGTAATGTTTAACAGGAAAACTTGAAATTTGGAAAGTATTTAACTCGTGATTCTTTTCACGGAACGTTTCTCTATACATTTCCGCCGTACGGCTATAATTTATAAAAATTCTTTCTGAACAAAACAACGTTTGCCGGGTCAGCTAATACACATAATATAGCATCTAACAGATTCAAAATTTCGTTTAATATTATACCTTTACGTATCATCATTTTAGAGTTTATTCGCGATAAAATATATATGCTATCCACATCTTAAATCAACGTCAGGTGAATGGTTCTGGCTGGTCATACAAATTATGACCTAAAAGCGATACAAATGGTTAAAACGGCACTATCAGTATATATATATATATTTTTCAGTCCACTGACTTTCTATGATATATACATTTATTTATCAGGTCAAACCAATGTTATGAAAGTTGAAATACTGAAAACTAAATTGCCACTACACAAATTTTGAAAAAAAAAAACACATTGACTAGTATTCTTAAAAAAGTAATGGATAGTAAATTATCACGAAATTTATTACGATTTTAATACGATTCACTATGGCAGCGGTAAAATAAATTATAAATTCTCGGTAAAAATCAAATAAAAGTTATTGAAAATGCCAATAGATATAAGAAAAAAGTTCACAACATCCACATTTTTTTTCTCAGAATAATACTCGTAATATAAGTAAAGGAAATTAAATCATTATGCAATTTGTAAAACTATGTTTTAAACTATTCTAATGGTGGGTATTTGGATAGGGTTGAAAACCGAATACAGTATAAGGAAATATTTACCATATTAGATTTTGTGATTAAAATAATAAACTCCTGTCATAGTATCCTGTAATCTTGATTCTATTCGGTTGGTTCATAGATTAAATATATATAATACATATATATATATATATATATATATATATATATATATATGTATTTAATATAAGAATATCGTTGATATTTTATAATACAATATATCATATTTTTATAAACGTAATGGATTTTAAACAGTTGATTATTATTCTATTATATGATAAAAACCATTTATTTATTTATTTATTTCAGTTTTGTAACGACATGATTCTTTGATAAAAATAGAAATTAAAAATAATTGTCTTAATAATAAAATTTTAATAAGTATGTAGATATTGTGTTAAAATATAAATACTTGTAAGTGCTCGTGCTTAAAAATAATTTAACAAAGTTAATGAGATATTCAAAATGTATCTCTATTTATTTACAATGCATTACAATATTGAAGCCGTTATATAACAATATTTAAGTAAGCTAAAATATTATATATTTTTGAGTACAAACCTGTGTAACTAAGTAAAACTAGTAAAACTAAGTACGATAATTTTATATTTGAAATATTGATATAAAAAAAAAAAAAAACTATGAAGTAAAAATCTTATAATTTTAAATTTTTTGTGAAACCGAGAAGTTATTGATTGTACGATTGTATGCGGATTTTTTTTTAAACAACATATTTTATAACGATAAAATTTTAATTGGAATTATAATTAAAAACCCTCCTAATTTATTGAAAACTGAACAAGCGTGGTACGTTCGACTATTTTATAGGTCGCTTATAAAATTCCTTAGTAGTTATTAAAGAATTCTCATCAAATTACGAAAAACTCGGAAACTTTTTGATAACCGCTATAACTACTAACTAAAATATTAACAAAATATAAGTTCTATGATAAAAATGTTCAATGAAAACTTTTAATTTTATTCGGATATTATAAAGATTTTACAAGTGAAACATAGAACTTTTAATTGTATTTCTGTAAGTTCAATGAAGCTTTTATTTTTATTATATCTTAAACATAAACATTTAATAAATTAAATCTCATCCAACAGATAATTTCTAGGAGATTAAAAATCATTCACTATGAAGAGGTATTTGTAATAAAAGGTTTCCGTGAAATAAAATTAACTTAGAATCGTTTTTGAAAAGTAAATAATTTACCCAAATGTACCTTTATAACAATAAAAACTACTAGTAGTACAATATCTTACATCTCGACAAACAAAGCAAGATAAGTGCTTAGCACTTAATGCTTGTAACCATTCCATACTCACATCCATCCATACTATATTCTCCAACCTGCCTACTTGTAAAAAATGTTAATTGGTATTGGTCGATTGTATAAAGTTTCTAACTTATTTAAAAACTATACAACACACATTTAATTTATTCAGTGTGTCTAGCAATTTTTTTGTACATATAATAATATTATAACAGTATTAACTGTTAAGCTCACAAAACAATTAATTTAATTATGTTGATGGAGCAGTATCTCTCGGAATTCGCTCCAGATTTTCGAAAAATAACATAACAAATTTACAAGAATTTCGTAGCGTCCTGTTTCCACCCTATTTCACCCGTTAACAATTTATTCTGGAACTCGGTTGGCCTAAGCCTTGCTCTAGAATATCAATGCAATCAATAACTCGACAATGATTTTAAATTACAAGCATAAAGCTAAATTTTAAAATATGATCGAAATATCAGTTGTGCAACGTGTACAACATATTATGATTTTTATACAAAATAATAACCTGGAAAGAATTAATATTTATTGTATTAGTAATAAAACTCATATTAAATTAAATGAAAAGTTTATTTATATTCGTAATTAACACGTCATATAAGCTAAAAATCGCCGTATACAATGATAAAAATACTAAATCAAGAATTGAAAATATATTTATTCCCGAGGGATTTTAATTTATAATAAAATAATTGTAAGTAAAATAAAAATAAATTTCAATTTTAAATAAAGAACGTTTGAAATTGAATATGTGTTTCATCGATAAAAAAAAATTAAGTGTTGACAATCTAATTCGCACATTGTCTATGCTCGAATAAAAAATACATCATATGTCATCATAAGTAAGTGAAGTGGCGTGGAAGTTTTGGATAACGATTTGAAATGAATGGAGGCAGTGAGGCAGAAAGGTATAGAGTTCAGTATCTGATTCATACAAATTGTAACGAGACAGCATAGTCTTATGCAAATGTCGCGTGTGTGCATCTCGTTATATGGAGCACTAACGATTTACGAAATTGATATTATCGATTAATCTGTTGATAATCAATAGAGCGCTTACACAGTAAACAATCCGTCAGTGCGGTCGGATTGTATATTATACTTATAAGATTATCAAAATAGCGTGGCGGTCATCGCCGTTTGCGACCCATACGTTATTCCTACTGTACTGTTTGGTATTCGCAGACAACGTTGGTAACTGGACATAGAACATTCATGTATATAAAATCAACGAAATGAGGAAACTTTCTGATTGGTCGTTTGGTTTTGCCGCGCTTTTTAAAAACTGTTACGTATAACCTTGTTATCTAGTATTATGTGTTATTTAATATTATCGAATTGCAATGCATATTTCTTTAAAAGGGTTTTTACTTTTTGTAGGTAGCTTTTTAAGTAAAATTTTTTAAGTCAAAAAGTATCTTAAAATGATTTTTTGACTTTTTGTTGAATATAATATAATATAATATAATATTATAATAATCTTCTAATTTGATTTCTGACCTTTGACTTTTAGTTGTTAGCTTTTTTAATAAAATATTATAAATCAAAAAGTATCTTAAAATGTTTAAATTAATGGAATTTGATAATAATTAATTTCTTTTTCCGAACAAGATATTTTTAACTGGATTAGTATTCATAATAAAAATATTTGATTACAATAATTTATGATTTACTTAACTTTCTACTTAGACGATATAATTTAAAATATAAATTATGAATTGAAAAATTTTAAATTTTGAGTATACATGACATTCATTTTTCAAGTAACTCCGATGGGCCAACCGTCCAAGAGTCTAAATCAAGGTCTAAAAAGAGAAAAACATTTCCAAGAGGCCAATTTTGTCAACAAATATTAACTGTGACTCACCTGACCCCCTGAACCCCCCCCCTAGATTCGCTCCTGACTATTGGTCGAAACTGGTTATTATTGCAGCTACGTGGTAGATGGTTTATAAATACTAAAATACAGAAATAATTGTCATTAAGAAAATAGCAATATTACAATACGCATTACGCTGTACCTACACAGAAATTGATCGTTCTCCATCATCATTCGACCGCCTTAAATTCCATATTTAATTATAAATTATGTCCATTGTTCATGTAATCATGTGATCTAAATAATTGTCATTACCGGACCCCAATTCTATGAATTCGTACTTTGATGTGTCTATATATTATTGTACAACAAAATAAATATTAGGCGTAAAAAGTCCGTTATTTATTAAAAACTTGTACTGTATGCAGCGTACTCTCATCGACAACGTGTTCAGTGTTTATCGTCAGACCGTCTTCATATTTTTCATAATTTTGTCTATGACTTTCAATTTTATTTTAATGGTGAAATATTTTATATTTTGAAATGGATCGTTACATAATACAATCATTACCCAAGACCAAAAGAGTTCGCCTACAAACGGATGAAAACGTTGATGCCTTATATAAATAACTAGATAAAAATTATTTTATCTATCTATATCTAGATAAATTCAATTTCTACAGTATCTGTCTATATCTAGATAATTTTTTTTATCTTAGAACAACACTGGACATTACAACATTTTGAGTAGCCCAAAATATTATTTGAATGTTGTGCATCTTTGTGAACTCGGTAAAGAGTAATGTTTATTGTAAATGTTGTATCTATGCATATCTGTGTGATTCTTACATCTCTCCTTCTTATTATGTTGTGAGATGAATATTTATTATTATATATTGTTAAAATTGTAAACATGTTTTTATTATACAAATAAACTTGACAAACTTAAAAAAGCGTATATCGACTTCACGTTTTGTTACAAAGTATGTTAAACTTGTTATTACAGTTTTCATGTAAGCTTATTTTAAAATCCAAACACGTTAAGGTAGATTTATATAACAAACTTTTTGGATTAACGAGAAATAAAAATTAAACATTTCCTAAAATAAATTTGAACTTTTCGTTTTTAGAGGAAACATATATTTTATTTTATTTTCCACTTTTTAGTGCTTTACGCCTATTAATTAAAATTAGATACGTTTATCAATGATGTAATTCTTTAATAATAAGTATATATTAATAAAATGCTCAATATGCGTATTGTATGTACAAATATTAAATACATGTAAACATATTCATTATTATGTATATGTGTACACATATTTACTTGATTATCAATGTATGGTTTAAAAAAGTAGTATTGCCTAATTAATTCCAAGTTATAACTGTTCACCTACCTAAATCAAAATATATTTTTTTGTTCTAATTTTTTACATTAATACTATTTTATTTAGTTGATGTGTGATTTTTTTATGAAAATTTAAGAACTGTTAATTTTAAATAGACTCGCCCCATTTACATTAATAAAATTTTAATATATATTTAATATAAATTTAAGTTTATTTAAAGTTTAAAAATAATATTAAAACATCAAATGTATCTTAGTTTTAGTCAATATTCAATAGCATAAAAAACATCGACATCCGATGCAATGCAATAAAATAAATTATAACCATTTACAATAATATAATACTATCAAAGTAAAGACACTAAATAATATAATCGCAGGTATACAATTACCACGGTAATATAAATCTCAGTCGTTTATTGGGTAAAACTCTAAACAATAAAATGTTTTTATATAGCCAAAAACAATTGTAAGAATAAAGAATTTTAATAAAATTTTAGTAGGAGTTTATTTGACTTTGCAATGAACTATTAAAAAGTTCATCTTAAAGTTTCCCAATATGAATATTGTATGCAGTATTTTAGGTACCACCAAAATATTTCAATTACGAGTTATGTTGTTTAGCATATAGATTTGTAATAAAATGAACTGACATTGATCGTAGAATCAAAGTAATAATTTATCGATGAGAATTTTATGGCATTTCTTCTAAATTATATAAAAAAAAAAACCTCATCGCAAATTACTCGTAAAAAAGAAAACAGAATTATAGGTGTAAACATAAGTATATAAAATACACTTTTACCTCGTTATTATATAAAATATGGCAATTTATTTTCCTAATTGTATGACCACAGTATATTTTAACGAATATAATTATAATTATATAAGGTAACGCTTTCAATGTAAAATATTATTTACTTAAAAATACTAATAAAGGAAATCGGGAAGAATTGTTAGGTAATACTTTTATTTAAAACTTAATACTATGGAGCAACAGGACCTTTTAGGCGAAATGCACGTCAATCTATGTTGCCTTAATGTGGACCGGGCTCAAGATACGTACAGACCGTTGAATCCAAAAACCGCACACTTTTGATTTTGACCCTAAAAAGGTCCGTAAGCAAAAACTGCACGCTTTTAGGGCTGAAAACCTCAAACTTCTGATTTTCACCCAAAATATGATCGAAACAAATAATTTAACATAATTTTTATAATTTGAACGATTATCAGATTGGAACATTATAAAAAATCGTTTGATCAAAAATGCATAGACTATCTAGGTCCCAAAAAATTCAACATAATGGCTTTACATATAAAAAAAGATATATTCCATAAGGCTAATAATAATTATTGTAATAATTACTGTATGTTGATAAAAAAATAGTTATATTATTATATAATATAATCAAAAAAAAAAAAAAACCGTGCTGTTTTTTCTTACCGTATTTTTAGGTAAAAATCAAAATTGTGTGGTTTTAAGGCATGAAAAGTGTGCAGATTTGTACCGCGTTTTATTGAAAGCATGCCGTTTTGGGATACAACCAAAGCAACGTTTTATCGGCAACACGTTGCGAATAACGTCGTCGACACGTGAAGCAAATCAAAAGCAATGATTCTCTTCGATATCGTCCAGTCGAATCGTCACCGGTTGTTAGGATACTTATCGGTAACATTATCACACATAACACGTACTATAAACACATAACAATAACAACAGTATATACGCACGTTATAAATATTACGTTATACATTACGTTATTACATTATAAATATTATTAAGTTACACACGTTTGTTTTCTGTGCGCATTGACCACGCGCGTTGGATTCGACTATCGGTTCACGTTGACCGTCAAACGTTTATAGTCCGACGTTTGAAACGCGTTGACCGGCGCACGACCGCTGCGCAAGTTTACCGGGATAGTTTGCGGCGCGAACGTCTGGGATGGACGACGGGTCGCAGGAACCACAGGAACTGGAACTGGTGTCACTGATCGGGTTCGACGGGAATCCGTCAAACGGGTTGGTACTGCACCCGGACGGCGTGCACCTGGTGTACGGGCTCGGCAACACGGTCACCGTGTACCACTGGTCCACGAGGAAGCAGCGGTTCTTCAGGGGCCACGACAGCACCGTGTCCTCGATCGCGGTGTCCAAGTCGGGCAAGTACGTGGGCGCGGGTTACGTCTTGTCGCTGGTGTACATATGGGACTTCGGCACGGGCAACGTGGTCGCGTCGTACACGGCGCACGTGCAACGCGTGCAGTCGATCTCGTTCACGTGCTGCGATGACTACCTGGTGTCGCTGGGCGGCCAGGACGACGGGTCCGTGGTCGCGTACGACATCGCCAAGGGTGACGTTCTGTGCATCGACCCGTCCGTGGGCCCGGCGATCAACAAGCCATCGGTGCTGAGGACGCTGCACATGCACAACGATTACTTTTTGAACGCGGGCGAGAACATACTGCGGCTGTGGACGGTGGACAAGGAGCACCGGTGCTTACAGCGCGCGGACGCGTCGCTGGCCAAGATCAGACGGTTGATCCTGTGTGCGGATATCGACCGCGCGGACGAGCACGCGTACTGCGGCACCAGCACCGGAGACGTGCTCAAGGTCAAACTGCACATCCCGCGCGATGCGACGGACAGCTGCCCTACGGCGGCGTCGGCGTCTTCGTCGTCGTCGTCGTCGTCGTCGTCGTCGTCGTCCCGGCGGTCGGCGGCGCGGACCACACGCTCGCCCACGTTGGCCGAATGCTTCGCGAAGCACCCGGACGGCAAGAAACGCGGCGTCGCGGTCGAGCTGTACAGCAAGGGCGTCACGGCGCTGTACCTGATCGCGGACGGCACCGAGATGGTGGTGGGCACGGGCGCCGGCACGGT
>NW_020271716.1:651900-846283 GCF_003268045.1 Sipha flava | reverse complement strand
ACCGTGAGCTGTTTGCCGTCGGGTTCCGTGACTTCGCGGTGACGCGCGTGTTCACGTGCCACACGTCCGTGGTGCACGACTTGGCGTTCCCGCGCGACTACCCCCGCGTGTTCGCCACCACCAGCCGGGAAGACGTGCGCGTGTGGTCTGTGGACACGCTGCAGGAGCTGCTCCGCGTCACCGTCCGGAACCACACGTGCTCCAAAGTGGTGTTCGCGCCGGACGGCACACAGATCGTGACCGCGTGGTGCGACGGCCGTATCAGGTCGTTCGCACCCGAGACCGGCCGGCCGCTGTACACCATCGAGAACTGTCACAACGATGGCGTGTCCGTCGTCGCCGTGCACCTGGACGGCCAGAGGCTGCTGAGCGGCGGCGGTGACGGCCGCGTGTGCGTGTGGCTGGTCGAAAACGGCATCACCGCGCTGGTGGCCGTGCTCAAGGACCACAAGGGCAAGGTGAGCGCGATCGCGGTGCACCGGCGCGGCGACCGCATCCTCTCGTCCAGCGTGGACGGTACGTGCGTCATATGGGACATAACCCGGTACGTGCGGCTGTCCACCATCTTCTCCAACACCGTGCTCACCGACGTCCAGTATCATCCCAACGACTTGGAGATCATCATGTGCGGCACCAACGGTTACATCGGGTACTGGGACGCCATCGACGGTTCGCCCATCAGCAAGATCGAAACGTTCTCCGGGTCCTCGCTCAACTCTTTGGACGTCACGCCCGCCGGTTCGTACCACCGAATACCACCCACCTGATTCGATCATTTTCTCCGTTAACGCTACGTGCGTCCGATCACACATTGCAACGGGTTTCCGTGCTGATCCAATGTCCTAACATGCATTTGGAAAACGTTTTTCCGCTCGTCACCTTATGTCTACTTCGGAGATAACATTACACGTTGTAGTGGATTTTAACTCGTTTTGGTGAACCGCGAAATCGACGTTTTACGATTTTCTCTGAGCTCGAGGTCGAAAAACGCGCGCGCGCGCATAAGAAAAATAGAATGAGATGGAGCGATAATTTTAACAGCGTGCGTCAATCGAGGTCAGTAGTGATTCGACGAGGTTTTCACTGACCATGTCGGCGTCACGATCATCTGGACGCGTGGGTATAGTGCTCGGTCGCGATTTATTTATTCTTGTTCGGTAAGTTCACCTCTAAGACCATACCGACATACATCACTATATACTTCTTCATCTAACGATATCAAACGCGGTCTTCCTACCGGTCTCATCTCAGTTGGATCTTCTATTTTGGTTTCTCCGAGCACGCTCGGCCCACCGTGATCTTTTGTCGCCGATCATTCCCACCGTTTTGTTCGTGGATTTTTTCAAATTTTTTCTCCTCGCAGGAAACTACTTCGTGACCGGCAGCGTGGACCAGGTGGTGGAGGTCTGGCTGTACAAAGAAGGCAGGACCACGCACGTCGGGAGGGGGCACGCGGGCGCCGTGACCAACGTGAGGATCAGTCCGGACTGCAAGTACGTGGTGAGCACGAGCACGGACGGCGGCATATTCCTGTGGCGGTTCCCGTACGGGGCCGAGACCGAACCGCCGTCGGACCGGGACAGCGTGAACAGCGGTCCGTCGGCGAGCAGCTTACGGGAACAGCAGACGGCCCGTGCGAGGCAGCTGTCGCAGAAGAAGAAGTTACCTGCGCGCAAGGAGAACATCAAGGTCATATCGAAAACGCAAAACGTCCTGGCGGACGCGACCGGCAACAGCGGCGACGGTAACGCGAAGGCGACGGACGCGGACAGCGGCGGCTCGGTGAAGTGCCTGTGCCCGCGCGGTACGACGTGCTCGTGCAACGGCGACATCGGGTCCAGGAACAGCAGCACCGGCATCAGTTGGAACAGCAAACACTCCGACCGGTTCTCGTGACCGCGATTTCGGTTCCGTCGCTATACCGCGAAATCGAACGTTACACGTGTTTTTTTTTTCCGGGGTAAACGCGACCTGCGTCGTTTTATCATCAACTCTGTAAATCTAATGTAATGCTGTTGTATTGTGTACTACCACTGGGAAAATAAATGTTTATAATATAAAGGACTACGGCCGTTATGTTACGTTAAGGTTATGTCTAACGGCACATAATATTTCACGCGAATATCATGATCGATGATACTACGCGGACGTAAATAGTCAACATTTTAGGTCCGGATTGATTTATTTCGATGATTAATTTTGTGAACACGAATAACCTCAAATTTATTTTCTACCGCTCGATGTTTGAATTGTATACGAGACCATAGTATGTAATACATTTAACACAGGGACCCAATGTAAAATCAACATTTCATTCCGAATAATGGCTATTATTCGTACTACTGTTAGTATATTATTTGTCACAGATTTTTTTCAATACTGAAGATAATCAACAGTAGTTATACTTACTAGTAAACCGTTAAACAAAATAATGGTGTGTAAAATGGTCATAGCAGTTAAAATGATTATGTCTTATTTATCAATTGTAAAGAACGAAGAGTTATTTAAAAACACTAATGATAATTTACATAAACCGATTTTAACTGATAACAACAATTCGATTTCTGATGATGCTCGTTTAAGAGTAATGTTTGCGTCAAATAATGATAATGATAATTACCTAAACGAATTTCTGAGCAAATTTTTTTTTAAATCTTTTAACGTTTTTGTATATTACTTTTAGTTAAATTGATATACAGGAATAATATTTTAATATTTTTTAATTATTAAAATAAACATAACGAAAATAGTATACTAATCCGTATAAATGTTTTGCTTTTGATAAAGTGTTATTTATTTTCATTTGATTTTGAGAAGACTACCAAGACTGAATTATAAATCATTGACTATGAAAATTTGTTGTACATAATGTTTTTCATTTTTTTTCTAATTGTTAGTTGATTTGATTTTAGTTCATAAATGAATATATTTTCTCAACATGGCCAATTTGTTCACTTTTCTCTGTAGACTATAATACATGTTATACATGATATATTATAATAGGTAAAATTGAATATTTTGAAGTATAGATAAAATAATATTATAGTGCAATGGGCAATTGTAAACTCCACCAAAATATCAGTGAAGATAAAAAGGTAATAAAAGGTCTAATGTAATATAATATTTTTTTACTATGATTTAAATATTTATTGTTCATAATATGATATTATATTTCATTATAATTTTTTTTTAATAATATATCATATTAATTTTATACTACTACTTGATTTTCTTCACTGCTGGAATTTATATGAACTTAATTTTACAGGATTTTTTTGAGTGACGAAGTTTACATGAGCCTAATTTTACCTGTTTTTTTTCTGGCGGTGTTTACATGCGCCCAGTGCAATCGTCTTGAAATAAAATTATAATTATAATATATTAAAATCAAATGTTAATTTTGTTTCTTACATAAATGCAAAAAAAAAATTAAACAATTCATTGCAAAAAAAAAAAAAAAAAATATTGAAATATAATTTAAATTAAGCAGTTAAATAATAGAAAATTATATAGATCATTTTTAAAATACCAATTTATGAATTTGTAGTTATATTAAGTATACAAATATAGAAATATATACCAATAACTTTTAAAATCAATTTATTCCCAGATATAGAATAATTTATTAACATTATCTTTTAAAAAAAATTTTTTATTAACAGTTAAAACTTAAAATTGCTTTATAATAGCTTTAAATGGTAAGAAAATATATTTAAATATTTATGTATTAGAGTTGGAGATATATTTGAATGTTTTTATTATTCAGTCCTCGGTTTTACAGAACATTGGTAAACACACATCCCTATGACTTATGAGTATCATCAACCTCACCATAAAATAACATCCATGACAAATTATCTTCTACCCGACTTACATTTACGTTCCATTAAGTACAAAAAAAAAAAAAGAAAAGAATAATGTGAACTCTATAGTTTGCACGTCTGAACGAACACACTTTTCCAATAAGTTCACAAAAAAAAAAGAAACAAAAAATAATTGTAATGGTTTTGGGTTAATTTATTTCAACTTGAGATCTCTACTTTAAGATAACTTAAAACCACATTATCATTAAATATATTTATATATATAGTGAAGTAAACACGTTATACTAGGTACAAGAAAACGTCATATTAAATGTATAAAAAGAAATTCATAATTTATACATTTTATTTTTATTTTTTTATTTTTTATTTTTATAGAGAATTTTATAAAGAAGTTACAATTTTATGGTACATTTGTTACGATGAAAATTCCATAATTTATTTATTATTTATTGATTTATAATATAAATATAATTACAAATGTATTTATTCAAAAATATATTTATAATAATAATAATAATATTTATAAGAAAATTATTTTATATGATTTTATCTAAGTATTATACCTCAACGTCACCATCAGAATAAACTCATATTAATTTGATTTTTTTTTTTTATATATATAATTAATATCTTAGTTATTATTTTATTTTTGATACACGTGCAGTCGATGGCAGTACGAACGTACTAAAATATTAATAATATGTATATTTTAGATAAAATTATGATCTTCTTTGTTCCATTGTTAATCATTAAGGTTGTGGCGGTTCAATCAGCAGTTATTGGTGAATTTATTTCCAAATAATATTACATAAGTACAAATGTGTGTAAACATACAGTATTTAATATTATTAGTTATATCTATATGTAATAATTTATAACATAGCATTATTTTTTATCATTCGGTTCATCAATTTACAACTTCAATAGTTGTCATACATAATGATAATTTTCAGCCGATAAAAGGTTTTAAAACATGCTTCATATTTTTTTTAAAAAAATCATTGAAATTATTATAAACGTGTGATCGGTAGTTTTTATTAGTACTTTACTTTCATAAAGTATTGATCAATATACAAAAGAATGATCAGTATAACTTATAAAAAGTTTCAATTGTAATTATGTTATGACATTATTAAAACGTGTATATTTTTTAACAACTCTAAAATCAACACACAATGGTACGTAGGGCTTAAGCATTTTGAAAAATGGGTTCTCTGACCATAAATCACTAAAATCTGACTGTTATCGATAAAAGTCATATTGTATATATAAGACTTTTGTTGTTAAACACATAAAATAGATGAATGTATTAGGAGAGAGATTTACCAATTATTGTGGATAACCTTAAGTTTGAATTTGAAGTTAAAAAGTTTTTTAGTTTAATTATTTTAGCTTTAAGGTTAAAATGACATATAACCCAGCCTTTATTAGATTCCCTTGCAATAAAAGTTATAAATAAACAAACCACATAAATATTTTTTTAAAAAAACTCATCTTAAGTAAATTACTTAAAAAACGTTCAATCAATGTCAATAACATCAGAAACAAACGTAAACTTTTTAACGATACTGTACCTTTTTCTAAAATAAATTCTAGAAGTATAACTCGTAATAGTGTTTATCATATTTCTTTCGGGTAAAAATTAATCTCCATGCAAATGAAAAAAAAAAATTTAGACGTGATGAGATTTTAAATCTTATAAAATGTCTGCTAAAATAATTACAATATATTATTATAATTACCATCTATAATTAATTAATGTTAAGAAATAAAATATGACTACCTGCCTTTCTGCATTTTCTGTCTTCACGTTCTTATTAATATCATTATGTACGAATGTTAAATCCATTTTTCTAGTGTAAATTCTCACTACATCAAGCATAGATATTTTTTATCAACTTCAAAATTATTACATAGATTTGAAACACACTATATTAGTAATAACAATATAAAATTAATGTTTATTGTACTTGTTCTTTTAGGTTCAGTAAAAAAATAAATACTTAATATCAAATGAAACCAATCAATTTTGTAGTTTCACTAACGCCAAATACAATATTGTTGACTTCACTAAAATTGCACATCCTAAATCACCAACAATAGTTGTGAAAATGTCTATACGCAATAAATATAATGCAATTTCTCTTGCAACGCCCGTCGAAATGGACCTCTACTCTCTCATGAATAATATTTATTTCGGTTCACGTGATAATAAAAATACTTGGAATCGCCTTGTGAAGTGACGACGTAATAAGAATGGCACGTAAGGCTAAACAATTTTGCGAGAACTTCGGATAGAAAACCGTCATGATTATTTTTTTTTCGATAAAGGAAAAAACGCATACCAGCGACTGATATTGCTTTTGGTTATCGATTCTATGTTCATCGAAAGTTTGCCAAATATAAATCTACTCAGAACGAAAAGTTCTAAAAATTAAACCATTAGCTAATGAGATAAAGAAATTCGCTTGAGTATAGATTTTCAAATGATACGCAACTGAGGCCGAATATATTAAAGAAATTCAAGTAGCAACCTGACATATTGGTGTGATTAATCTCAGTTAGACGAACCATAACTAACGGCCAATGTATCAAAATAATCCCAATTACATTCTTGATGAAATTACAATTTCATCAACTTATACTCGTATGCTACACAATTACTAACATCAGAAACTACACCACCCACGCCCACTAATACGCAAATATCTACACTAGCTCAATCCCCTGCAAACACTTATGATTCTGAAGAGTTGAATTTTACAGATTTAATATAAATATGAAAACATTTATAGTAAAAAGTTTTTTAATATTAATAGGTCCTCATTGATTATTTGTGTTTAAATAGTTTCTATTAACCATACAAGCAGTTCATTATTCATTATAAGTTATTACCAATTTTCATTTTATTTTATTAAATTTAAATGTTAATAATAATTCGCAGATTTAATATTCATTTGAAAAATGTATAGTTTGTATTAAAACCTTCTTTGATATAAATACACCCTCATTGATTATTCATTTTTATAACGTTTTTATTTACCATATAAGCAGTTCATTATTACTCATTTATTTTATTTAATTGTACATGAAGTTTATGAATTATGTTTTATTTTTATTTTTTTTTTTTAGTAATATGTTTACCTACTATATACTTTTCTAAATTAAATGCTAATTTTAATGTTTAATTTGTTTTTGAATAGAAATTTTTATCTTAATTGAATGTTGTCTTCCAATATATCAATAATTGCCTCACAAACTGCAAAAACAATACTACTAATCACTTGTTTTGACATTTTGAAAAGGTATTACAAACTTGTAAACACTTCGCCAATAGCTAAAAATCGAAGTGTTACTGCAAATCTGTCTTGCACCGATATAGGTGCTCTTAAATTTTTTTTAGTTTAAGCGATTTTTGGCCCAATCAAATTAATAAGCAAATCAAAGTCACTTGACGACATCCTCATAAAGTTTTGAAACTCTCCATTAATTTCTTACGTCTTTAAATCGTTTAATAACGAATTTCCTCCAAATTTTTATCGAAGAGTAAAAAGTTGAGTTTGCCACCATCGTCTTCGTCTTCGATTATTTTTCTCTAGTGTGAGATGAATATAAACATAAGCTGCAGCATCAATTGAAGCGATATGACAAGCGTCTATGCTCAACCATAGATTGAATTACTATGAAGTTATTCAGAAAAGTTATTTAAGTTATATAAATTAATTTATTAGTTAACTATACGCAAACATACACACATATTTTTTAGTTGTTCGACGAACAGTTGGTCAAATAGTTTGACGAACAGTTCATCGAACAGTTCATCGTTTTGTTACGCTAGTGTGGATGCGGCTTTATACGCCCTGTTATTCCACTAACACAAGAATATTCATTATTTTTATTTTCATCATAAAACTCACAAAATGCTTTATTTCCTTTATGGATCGAAAACAATAATAAATCAATGATGTATAGTATTTAATAATTTTATGATATATATATATATAAGTATTTATAATCAAATTGAAATGTGTATTCGATTTTGGGACGCAAATAGTACTTCGCATACAGATTAATAATTTACATTCCATTTTCAATCTAAATGTGCTTACATATGGAAGTCTTTTTTGTGATAAGTTTTTAGTGAGATGGCTAATGAATATAAAACGGGGAGGTCGCATTTGATATCTAAACAGAATATCACATAGTAGTGGAAGTCACACTATTGCACACCGGGATAATATATGCAATATGTCATATTATGATAAAGCACTGCAAAAATATCCGTGAACATAATATGTTCATATATTCATATTATGAATAACTCTAAAAGACGTGAATACGAATTGAAATACACGTGTATTAAGTAGGTGCACGGGAATACAAATGTTTTATTCACTTGTACACGAACTTCGTGTTCGCGTACGTATTAATTCACGTTTTCAACCGAGATCACTAATTAATGCTACAATAGTTTTTATAATCAAAAAAAGTGTGCGGTTTTTCCTATCATAATTTTAGGTAAAAGTCAGAAGTGTGCGGTTTTAACCCATGAAAAGTGTGCGGTTTTGGGATACAACCAAATTTTCTTATGCAGAATTCTTTACTTATTTATTTTTTAGTATAATATTTTATTTATATTTATTAAATAATTTCTTCAAAATGTTCTCTTAAGTTACTAAAAATATTTTTATATGTGTATCAATCTTTGAAAACTTTCCATATTACTATGAAATAAAGAAAATAATATTCAAAATAATCACATGTACCAACATACTATTGTTTTTAATCATAAATACGGTATTATATCTCATTTAAGATAACTGTCAATCAATCATAACTGCAAGAAATATCAACTAATAAAGTACATATTTCATGTGTTACTACTTATGTACTAATGTATATACTTATGTACACAATAAATTGCGAGTTCTCTATGAAAATTGAAATACATTATATAGCGTTGTTCTCCTTCATCATTATAGCTGACAAGGCGTCTAGTCAGAAATCGTTTATATTTTGTTTCGTAATTAAATTTAAGTGATTTGTTTTAGTATTTTTCATAAAATAGTATAATATAAATTCAATAAGTTTAAACTAGGGCTTGCGATTTTGAACGTGTATTAAGAAATATGTGAACACGTATCTAAAATGTATTAATATCCGTGTATTGATTTACACGTGTAAATAAAATCCGTGTACTGACATACACGTGTAATAGTTCGTGAATCCGTGTATTTTTTTAAAGTTTATTTTAAATAATTCATATAAATATAATATTTAATATATACAAGTTATATAGGTGCACACATATATAAGTATATTACTTATAAGCTGCAATTATATTACAACATTGGTTTTACCTTTATTTTAACCATAATATATTATTAAATAATAGTCTCAAAACCTTAATAGTGTGTAAATATAATATTATATAATTATATGTTTTGATAATATTAAATGCATTTAATGTTTAATATTGATATCTTAGTAACTTTCATACTTTATGTTGTCTCATAATCATGCACCTACCTAATGGAAACCAAGATAAAATTTAAAGCATCATTTTTAAAAATAGGTAATATTCTCATTCTTTCATTTGACATTTACGCTAAAAAATTGGTAGATTTATTTAATACATAATAAAATAATTAAAAATGTTAAAATGAACAAAAAAATATTTATGTATACCAGCCACGTCGGTTAGCTCAGAATGTTGTTTCTCCACAGCTGGAAATATTGTCACATTTAAAAGAATCTGCTTAGCAACAGAAAATGTAGATTTATTAATATTTTTGTACCAAAATCGCAGTATCTTGTAGGACTTATTTTGTTGAAAATTTAAGCTCGCGTTGAATTATCTAATTTTCTGTCTCTTTAAACATATTATTTATTTATTACTTTAAGTTATTATTATTTAATCATTAATATTTCTTTTTTATTTATAAATTATGTTAAATCATCGAGTATCTATATTTTTATGTTAATTTTTTTAATTAATTTATTCGTAATTATTTTGTTTACAATGTATTATTACTAATTGTATTTAATAACTGTATTTAATCAAATCTAAGTAAATAAAAATGTTATAAACTAAAAATACTATAAGTACGGATTATTCATAAATGTGTATATCAATAAATATTTATTTCATTATATACAAATATTTGATTTACTACAATCTGTAGTCTATACATTTCGTAATAAGAAAATTTGATCGATAGGAACATTTTTTTTTTTTTTTTAAATAAAATACACGGGTACACGTCACACAGATAAACGTAACAAATACACAGGTACACGGGTACACAGATTTTAATGTTCGTTTATCCGTGTATTATATTTACACGAACTTTAACTTAAATTTCTTAAAAACACTTCTACCCGTGTAATTAAATACACGTGAAATAGACACCCCTAGTTCAAACTAAAAATGTAATGTATATACGAATAATTTAATTATTTGAATATTCGATTATTCAATCATTCGAATATTAGTATTCGATGCTAAGGTACCCATTATTATTAAACGTTTTGTGTGGCGCGAAAACTTAAAAGAATAATTTTCGTTACGTATTGTATTATAGCATCAAATACTGATATTCGAATGGTCAAATAATTCTCATAACTGGTTTAAACAACCATGATTCAGTTAAGTAATAGTAAACCGATAAATACAGTATAATGGAATTCGTCTTATTTATTTTATATAGTTATCAATCAATACGTTATCACAAAATAAGCTTTCAACTTAGATTTCAGATTGGATTCTATAGTTGCTTTTAGATAACGTGATTCATCTTATTGCAGAGGTATATATTTTTTACCTCTACGGCACAAGATTAATGTTCAGTGATTGTTGATAAACAATTGTAAGACCATTAGAACCAAAGTGCTTTTTATTTAATTTAAAAATACATCATTACAAACTAAATATAAGCTATACACACGTTGCTTATCGCTGAAATTTTCGAAATCTTTGGTAGATTTGATTAGGTAACCAGTATTAGAATGATCATAAAAACGGGAATAATTTAGTTATTACTGGTCATCACCAACCCAATGATGTGATTTAGAATTCAAATGTATTTCAAAATGTATTAATCCAACTAAGTATAGTTTTATTTAGATAAATCTAAAAAATATTAAATTATGAAAATATGTTTTCTCGTAAGAGTCTTAAGCTAAATTAAATTAAATAAAATATACATTTTAAAATAGCAAAAACTTGATTTTGTGAATAGGTGTTTGTTTAGTGGTCAAATTTGAATTTTTTCCAAGAATGGGTCACCTAAATTAACTTATTTATGGTTTCTTTTACTATGTATTTTATTTCCTATTAATGTTTTTCTTTTTAAATTTGATTATTCAGTTAAAATTGAAAAACAAATAAAAAATGAAAAATTACTTTCTATTTTTGAAAAAAATAGTAATAGTAGAATTTTTATCTAAAATACTGAATGGTAATTATAGTTAAATATAATACAACATTGCCTCACTGTTTTATTTCAATGGAACGTAACAAAATTTATGAATGCCAATAAATTTAACAAATGTCATTGATAATCAGTTATAGACAATATTGCATTCTCCTTCTTGGATAAATTGTTAAATCATCAATTTTACAAATTCAATATGCTAATTTGTATACGTTAGTTATATGTTACTTATATGTATTATAAGTTAATATTTAATACACAATTCTACTATAGTGAAAATATTATTTTTATTTTAAAATAAAAAATACATGAACCCAAAACTACTTTATTAAATATATTTAGTATATAATTAAATAAAATTAAAATATATATTTTAATTCATAAACAAAGTTGACCTTGCGTGGCATTCTGGAAAATGTATTAATTATTTCTTCAATATGTATTAGTTACTAATTAGTTATTTATTAGTTTACTACGGTAGACTGATAATAAAGCTGATTCTGTTAGATCAGTGGTCACCAAACTACGGTCCGTGGGCCAACTCCGGTCTACCATCATATAATATCTGGTCTGCGAAAGAATTCTATATTACAACATTTATTTGCATAACTGTGATATTTTACATTTACGTAAAAAAAAAATTAAAAAAATTGAAAAATACATTTTTTTTATGGCCCGAAGTAAAAAAAAAGTGTGCCCACCATGTGTTAGACGATCTTCACAACAGCTATTTTTCAAACAGAGTTTTAACTGTCTCAAAGTTGAAAATTAACTGGGTATATTGCAAATTTTATGTTTAACACATTTTATTCTCCTTAAAATAATTTATAAAATTATTCTTCACTATATTTACGAATTGAATAAATAATATGTACACAGATTTCATGTTTAGTATACTCAAATAAATTTAAATTTACGTTTATATTTTGTAGAGATTTACAAAAATACAATGTTATAGCAAATAGTTCTTCTATAATATACAATGGAATTACAAACGAACTTAAGGTTATAGTTTTTAAAAGTTATTTAAAGCTACGATTTTTCTAAATTATTATAATGTTCAAGTTCTTTTAATATGTTTGTTATTGGTAAATATAATTCTTTAAACCTTAGTTGTTGTAGCATTTAACCCAGCGGGTTTTACACATTTTTAAAAATTTTTGGTTGCGTGTGCCTGGAATAGGGTTTTTTATGAAATTCTGACCTTATTGGAGAACTAAAACTACTAACCTACTTTAAAAACCCCAAAAATCCCCGTATATGAACTTGATTACTCTAGAGCACAATTACTAAGAAAAAATTAATAATCCTTTCTTTTTTTATTAACTTTTCATATTTAAACCGTTTTTAAAATTAATTCAAGCGAATGTGCAGATTTTTCAATACAATTTCAATTTCATACAAAATACATAATTTTAAATAATTTTTTTAAAATTTTTCCATATATACCAAAGTAAATTTATCAATATTTTTAATAGCAGCATTTTCATAATGTAATATCATTATGGAAGGTTGAGAAAATAATTTATGAAGTAAATATATAAAGGAATATTATTTTAACGTAATTGTAATATAATTTTCAATGTTGTTATGCGAGAGAATAAACATGTAAAATATTTAGATTTGATTTATTTAACAGTTTACGAACAACTTGACATTTCACGTAATTGAAATGGAACAAAGTCCCTGCCATGTAAAAACAATGACAAAAGGACTGTCGTTTTTGAATGAATGTACAATCCTTAAATTAATTACGAAAGTGGAATATTCGAAGATATCATTGAAAACGAAAACATACTACCCATTTGAAATATATTATGTAAGTACTAGGGTTCCGTGAGATAAACCTTGTCTACCGAGTAACAAAAGAAAATTATTTAGATCTTTGCGTATCACGAGGATTACCACAGTTATACAAATTTAATTAATAATAAGACGTATTAAAAATAATAGACGTTGCCTATACAAGGTCTGAGATAATAGTTGTGTAATGTTTAATACACGAGCCGTTTCCGGAATGTACACCAAATAATATTGTAATTTTAAAACACTCTATTTTAATTATGTTTGTCTTGAAAATGGTATTTGGAATTTTCCAAATATTGAAAGTGCCTTTATTATTTTATTATGTATACAATGATAAAAATTAATATTGGCTATGTGTTCTGTATAAAATTTACATAAGACACATATTATTTTATATATATATATATATACATATATACATATATTTATATTTACAATAGATACATAAATAAAATATTCTATGAATAAATAAGGCAAGTATATATGTTTTTTATTAGTTGAAAATACGTGGAGTAATGCAAATAAATCAATTTTGATAATTTTAACAAAGAAATATGAAATATTTATGTACAAATAGCGCAAAGAATTTTAAAGTGTATAATATATTATATTGAAAAACTTGAAGGATTTTTGCTAACTCATATTTCTTTGTTTATAATTTCTCATAACATAACACTATTATTATCAAAGTAAACGGTTTTAATAAACATTAATTATTTTTTTATTTTTTATTTTTATCACAGATTTGAAAACTTCTGAACATTTTTTACTATTGACCAAAAATAGTACCAATTAGTTGTAATTTTCTATCAGAAACTATCCCTAAAATTTAAAATAGAAGCCTTTTTACTGCTCCAAAAGATAATGACTAGGGTTCGGATGTTCATGAAATTGCATATTTTTTCTAATGATTAATTATAACTCGGATCTGGATACTAATTTGAATCATATAACACTTATTGTACTTTGTATATTTATGTATGTGATATAGTTTTATATTTTAAATTCATATTTTGGGATTTTAAGAATATTTATGAATAAGTCAGAACATTTTCGAACTTTTTTTAAAACAATTTAAATTAACGTCCTAAATATTTTAAGATTCATTTTCGATCAAATTAAAAAACCATTGTATCACAGTGTAACGTTTATATTGTAAATTAGTATAAGCCTAATATTAAGAAAATATTAAATATAAAAATAACAACTTTAATTTACAAAAATTAAATAAATACAGGTGCATTTTCCTGCCATCTTCGCCTTTAAATTTAGGAAACAAACTGGAAGCCTTTTTTTGTACTACATTTGTACTTGTCTATGCCCAACTTATAGTGTTTCTACAGCAAACCCTTAATTTTTTAAGGTAGGAATCATAACTCACCCTTAACTCAACATTTTGGAATTTTTTAGTACTTTGCTATAACTGGTTTCTATTTTTTTTTCAACGTTAATGCTCCACTTTTTTTCTAGTTATTTCCTATATAAACAAAGAAGTAATAAATACATGGTAACCTCTGAATCCAATTATGAATATTTGATAGAACTGAGTTAAGTTAATCATTTTCTCCTTTTTAACTTTTAACTTATCGAATTAAATTTATGAATTGTTTATGATTAACTTTTAACTTATCCAGTAGCGTAGATACAATTCTTTTCTGGGGGGGAGGGGGTGTTTAAGAGTAAGTTTTTAAGTGTTCGTAGTATATCTTAAAACGAGATCATATATAATAATATTACATTTAAAATAGTGTTATTATGTCCCGTATTGATGAAAATTATTTTGTTATTCAATTTTTAATATATACCTAATCATAGTAAAATCAAAATATTTTACTATAATATATAAATATTAATAAATAATAATCAAATATCATTAAAAAAAATCTGTGGGGGGGTGGAAACCCCTTACAACCTCCCCGTAACTACGCCACTGTAATCGTCTGAGTACATGATTAAATATGGTGAATAATCCGGCCTATCCGATTATCAATATAAAATAATAAGTACACCTGTACCTATACCTAATATATTTATTTAAATACAATATACCTATTTTTATTAGAAAAAGCATCAACTATATCATTATTATTAATATTTTTTGCCAAATTTTTTTCAATGTTTATAATAGAAAGATCATTGGATTTATTTTCAACCATTGTAGATCGCATCCAAGTTTTTATTTGGCGCATTGCAGAAAAAGGACGTTCACAAGTTGCCGAACTTATTGGTAAAGTTAAGGTCACCTGTAGAAGTTTATAAATATTTGGGTAGACATTCACAACAATATGAGTGTTCAAATCATCTAAGGAGATATCATTTTTTTACAAGTACAGTAGTTTCGGATATTAGATTATAACAATTGATATCTAATAAATCCCGGAAAATAAAAAGGTGTATATAATAATATATAATAATAATAATATAATATAATAATATAATAATAATTATATAAGTCATAATGTGTTATTAATTATTATTAATATTTAAATTTAGTTAACCATTACAATTTTGTGTAATATGAAATTAGTAAGTGTGTTAATCAATTAGTCAATTCATGTATGAAAATCAGGGTATTTTAGGAGATATTACTCAATGTTAGTTAATTAGATAAAGTTTGAATAATGTATCAATTACATTTATAGTATTGGTATACCTTATAGTGATCAATAAATAATGCTTTTTTCAAAGTTCAGTTTAAAAAAGTTATCAATCGATTCAGCCATTTCCAAACTTTCATCACAAAACCGTTTTTTCATGACAATAATGCAATTTATAACTTTAAAGTATGCATTTACACGAAAATAATCTTTAGCAGTAACATTATCAACTTCATTGGGTTCTTCAGCACCAGTAGTAAAAATCAAAACAAAATCATTAAGTGTGTTAGGTTCCCTTCTTATTCGTTTTAATCCTAAAATACAAAAATATTTATAATTTTTACTTTCTACATCTAACTATAAAATTATTAAATATTTACTTTGTGCTTGAAATTGTTTATCAAATTTAATGTTATAATCTTTAGTAAAGTTTTGGATTTAAATTTAATTTTATAATCGGCCCAAGTACTGAACGAGCTGGACCAGTCAGTAAAGTTCCTAGATCACAAGACGTCTCAGTTCAGTAGCGTATCCACGGGGGTGGTTTGGGGGTTCAAACCACACCCTTGGGCTTTTTTTTAATGTTATTTTTAATAATTTTTTGCGCTTTGTTACGATAAATAAATCAGTTGCGTTTAATATTAACCAATTAACCAAATATCCAAATATGAAAATTAAATATTATATACCTACAGGTAATAACATTCTCTATAATACGGGTAATCATAAATATTGTCATTGTATACTATAGATTAGAAAAGAGTATATTGGTTTATAAATAGATATTTTAGGTATTTTTCAAAAAAAAATAATCATAATCAATATGTACTATTATTTTGATCTTGAAAATATTGTAGTTATTAAATTTCTTTCTTTCTTATCCAAGAAGTTGTATGAACAAGTTGACGTCTCTACATTTATAGTCTTACGTTTCACAGAATTAAAATGGTAAGTGTTAACAAAATTAATTAATTTTATAATATTAAATTATTTTTTTCGAATATAATATTATATACAATACATAGGCGGACATTTGGTTGAATTTTTGGAGGGGCTATAATAATTCAATGTAAAATAGCCCACAGGGACTTAGTCTCCACACCCCCTTCCCATACACAAGTAAATTACCATAACTAGTAGATATTATAAAATATGATTTCTGTTTTAAAATTAAATAATTTTAGGCTCATTTGGAAAATAATAAAAAATCATTGGGAAAAATTGATTATTTTTTTTACCTAAGTTAAAAAAACAAAAAGTAAATGTATAAATGTAAGTGTTATGAAATAAATTTTAAAATATACATATAGATAGTAATATTATATTGTAGATATATTTTTATTCCTGTAACCACCCTCATTAAGTCATTCTGGATACGCCACTGTTATTACAATTATAATAATTATTGTATTTTTATTCACTTTATAATTTTTAGGGCTAGGAAGCTAAAACCTGTAATTTACATTTCTGGGGGGGGGCTTAGTTCCCTCAAGTCCCCCACCAGATTTCCGCCTATGACCGCTTCCAAAATCAATCGAACAGCCATGTTAAAGAGTGCCGTCGCATTGTAGTACCAATAATGATAGTATATTCGCGTAATAAATCGAATTCAATAGTGAACGGCGGCGGTCGTTATCATTTATCAACGATAACCGTTATCATTTTTCTCGTGACTTCACATAAAAATAATCTGTCTGGTATCTGTGGTGCGCGACAGTCGAACACCAACTTCTGTTCCCTTTGGTTAGAAACTGGAACATTAATTCGCTGCCTCGGCAATAAATTGCAATATAAAGTTGGTGTTGTTCGCGTGTACATCGTCTAACGTCTCAGTTTCGCGATTTATTCGTTCTGCCCAAACGTCCAACAGTAATAACAATAAACTAAAATGTTGTCGACCGTACATTAGTATTACACTCGTCTTAGTCCAAGGTAATCAATATTGTTGCTTTTGAATCGCCGTGTCGAGTCGTTTGACATCGAAAACTTAGCTCCAGGAACATTAATGTTCCATTGCTGTTTTTCGATTTTTACACCTGTTCGTAGTGTTAATTTCATAAATGTTTTAGAAGATATCTTTTTACTTATGAAATCATTCAAACAGTAAACAAAAGAGCTGTTTTAAAACTAAACTAATTTTTAACTGTACTGTTCGATCACCAAATGTGTAACTTTAATCTGTGTACTGTTGAATAGTTCATACATAGATATTTGTTTCTATGTACTTTCTCATTTTCTATTATTATGATTGTTTCTTTCATGGTTGTACTCATTCAATTCAGATATTTTCAATCCTTATTATTTCTTAATATGTATGCGTTTGAGGCCTGTTTTCGTGTCCTTATCAATTATTATATCCATATAATAATAAGTTTTTTTATCAAGTCTAATAATTTTCCAAGTGCTATGCCTAATTTATTATTTTCCTTCTAATTGATAAATATACTCAAATTTTGTTAATTTAGGTGTATAATTTTTATAAATAAATGTCTTAAAACTATTCAGTCAAATAATTATACACTTAGATTAAAATGTTTATATTTTGAACTTGACTTGTTTATCATTCATTAATAAAATATATTAAGACCTACAACTATATTTTATAAACATTAGCAGGTTTTCAAATTTTTTTTTTTAAAAATTATACAATCCATGAAACGTATAGATTTTTATAATTAAAGTTTATTTAGTTCATAAAACATAAGTAGTATTTTATATTATAATTAGTTTTTCCAATTTTGAATTCAGTTAAACCTTGATTTAATTTTTAGTTTTTAAACAATGGCATTTCGAAAACGAAGTACATCTGGATCCAAGCCACAGCTTAAAGAAAAAGTTGTACAGATTTATGAATCATTTTTTAAAGTAAGTTATGCGTTTAGTATTATCTATATAACTTTTATCATATACCTAGTACTATTGTAATCATCATCAATTTTTTTTAAATATTATTCTTTATTATAATTATATTTTAAATTTAATACTTTTAAGTAAATTTATGAATCATCTACCATTAACTCCGTTTTAAAATATTTAAATAATGTCAAATATTTTTAAATTTTAAATTTATTTAATTGTTTCCTTTTTGTCTTATACATTTTTATTATTCAGGGAGAAGATTTGTCAAAAGATAATGAAAATTTTTGGGATGAATTTTTTCTATTAAAACCTAAAGTATGAGATCTAATTTACTTCAGTTAAAAATTTTAGCTTATTTACTTTATTACATTATAGGTATCATATATTGAGTCCGAAATAGAAAAATTAACAGCAGAACAATTGGTTTTACTCCAAGACAATATTAGATTACTATTTATCAAATGTATTGAAACATTTGATTGCAAACATCAACTGCGTATAATTTTTTCATTAAAGGTAATTTTTATAACTTAAAATTACATTTTTTTTAAATTTTACCATAATAGATGATTACATAAAAAAAAATATGTATTAATTTCAATAATTTATTTTATTTTCAGACATTGACATGTTTAGTGAGTAGTTTGTATAAAAAGTTCAGAATTGATCCAACATTTGAATTTATGTCAGTTTTGGTGGTACCAAAAGACTCAGAAATTGTTTTTGAAAATTTACTGGGAAAATGCAATTCAATGTTACGTGGTAATTTAAAAACTCTTTTTATTTTTTTAGTTCATACAAATCGTACTACTTTCGTTATAGTTAATAATATTATTATTATTTTTTTTTTCTTAATGTATGTTAGAAAATAAATGATAATTAATTAATTTCTAATTAAATTTTATCTAATATTCATATTTTATTTTTTATTTTGCCTTGTTACTTTTTTTTTTTTTTTTTTTTTTTTAATAACAATGGTTATTTTTTTTTTTTATGTTAGAACCAGAATGTGCTATAATCAAAGATTTATGTCTACAATTTTTACTGACGTTAGTAAGTGGAACTGACAACCTCAATGAAAACTCAGCTCTATGTCATTTAATGACAAATAGTGTTTTTGAACCTTTGACAGAAGTACAAAAGAATATTATTAGTAATATGAGTTTCTAATATCAAATTTTTGTAGGTACTTTCAAACAACATATACCAAACATACCATGGCTATGACTCCATATTACTGTTGACATTATTAATGAATGTTGAAACTGCGAAAAAGACAAATCCATATGTTGTCAAATTATCTCTATTAGACAAAGAAGAAACATTAAATGGTTATAGTCAGGTAATTATAATCTTTACCTAAGTACTTGAATACTTAATTTAATTTTCATATTTTTAAATTACAGAATAGAAGTTTTTTTTAAAAAAAAATACTGCCTACAGTAAATTAAGACATTACATAATTTCAAAATATTTTACCAAAATTTGTGTTAATAATAGGCCCTTGCAACCTTAGATTTTCTAAAGTTAAATTGCTTTTTTTATTTGCTTAAGTAAGAACATTAAAAGTTTAACATACCTTATTTAGAAATTTGATTCTCTACTATATTAACCATAATTTGAAATTTTAAGTGATCCTGTTTAAACTAATCTAACTTCTAACTCAGAATCATTTTTTTGATAGCAATGAATGATACATTAGTTTCATTTTTAAAACACCAATACAGCGATATTATTTACTCATTTCTCTATCTTAACCAATTATAGAGTTTCGTCCAATTACAATTAATTTTTTTCCAATTACATTTTAAAATATGTCTCTATTTTTTCTAAGTTATACTTGATTCTTAATCATTATAAATGTTTGTAGATCTGTTATTTTTCAGGTAGAAAATTAATATAAAATTATTTCTTACATAAGTTATCCATATTCATTGGCCATGTTAAGGATTATAATTATAATTAATAGAAGAGTCATAGAAGCTATAATATAAAAAAAAGTTATACATTTATAAATTATAAATAATATATTGAACTATACTAATGTTTTTCTCCTGTGTTCATTCTTAATTTTTAGCATCCATTATTTAATATAAAATCGTTTTTAAAATATTAACACTCTTTTCTTTTTTTAATAAATTTAATAAAATTTTGACATTATAAAATAGTTTATATATACAAAATTGAAACGTAAAGTAACAACTAATAAGCAGCTACTACCATTTTTAAGCTTCGATTGTTTACTGAAACTATGATGCATTAAATTTAAATATGTTTATAATTAAAAGATAATAAGATGGTCATTGGAGGAAATTTGTCAACAATATCGTTCTGAAGAAATAGCCCAATATTCAAATAATACATGGTTTAATACATTTACTACTGTGGTTAGTAATATGTTATTTGTACCAGAGACTACTGAAGAACATAATATTGAAGTACCTCGAGAAATCAGGTATTTCACCAAATAATCTACCATTTATTTTTAATAAAGATAAGTGTTGTAAATTATATATGATAAAACCAATTTTAATAATAATATTTTAATACATGTTAATTATTTTTTTAATAATTTTAAATTATGAGGAATAATTTTAAGATTAGGTAATGAGTTTAAAACATACATAATATTCAATCTTTTGGTTTTCATAATTTATAATATATTAATATATATATTTAATTAAAATTATTTTATAACTAGTATTATATTTTTGTTTAATTTTATCGTACAGTAAAATAATAATTAATTGAATTTTCTCTTCAGATCTATGAGTGGAATATTAATTGCATTATATGAAGCTGTGCATTATAATCGGAATTTTATGACTACTTTAACCCATTGCCATAAATCTAATAACTACGAGTCACATCCCAGTGTTATGCAACAAACACAATCAATTTCAACCAATATTGATCTCAAATCACCAACAGATAGTCAATTTTCCAATCTTCTAGTCACATTTTTTCAATACTGGTAAAATAAACTATAGTTGAATTTTTTTTTTTTCGTACAGTTTCAATATTTTCAATATCTTATTTTCAGTTCAATTGTTATGCAAGACATAAAGAATGAAGGCAATGCTAACAACTCGATGCTATGTTTTGTGATATTGTCAAGTATCACTGATGATCAATTTGCCAATTCATTAATGCATGATATGAATTTACAATTTAAAGTAGATTTATATCGTTTGCCTACTAGACGCTATATGTTTGTTCCAGACAAGACACCAAAACCTTTAGCAGCTGCTCTATTAGGTATTATTACACTATGTGTACATTAGAAATAATTCATAAATAAAATAGTGGCTACTTTATTAATGTTATACTATGTTATAATACAACAATGTGATTTCAATATATGACATTATAACTGATCATTAATATACTTCTGTGTTATAGATTTGATGATCGAGTTCATGCTAGGGCACATGATGAAAAAATTACCACTTGATCAATACATGAAATGTATAAGCATAATTCACCGTATAATATGTTATCAAAAACGAAATAGTGTACGCTTATGTTATAATTGGAAAGATTTATGGAGTTCTTTAATTACATTGTTGAAGTTTCTTATGACATATGAACATCAACTTTCTCAAGATATGAATATATATGATTTAGGAATACAGGTTTGGTACAAAATTAAAAAAAAAAAAAAAAAATTATTTTACAATAAAGGAAATATAATTATTATTTTTTATTTTTACAGATTGTAAACATATTTAATTTGTTTATTACTTATGGTGATATGCTACTGCCATCACCAAGCAGTTATGATGAATTATATTATGAAATAATTAGAATGCATACAGTGTTTGACAATATATATGTCCTATGTAAGAACGCAAATAATTTTATTTCATTATATACAAAATAATTTTTTTGGACGGTACATCATTACCAAATATTTTTTTATATTTCATTATAATACTATGTGACAGCTTCAACATAATTAGACTTCTAAACTAAAATTAGTACCTGCCACTTCTATATAAACGACTTAATTTATAAAACTTTTTTGCTTTTTTAGTATAACATTGTATTACTTTTTATTCCTTGTAACTCGTAAAATACTACACATTAAGTTTACTTAATGGTCATACATATACTTTTTATAATGTATAATTTATATTATATTCAATATAATTCAATATATATTCAATATAATTTTTTTTTTCTATAAAATAAATAGGAACATCTTAAAATTTATGTTTTTAAACATGGCTGATTCTTATAAATTCTTTATTGAAATTGTATAAACATGTATACAATAGTTTTATAGTATTTATTTTTCATTGACAATTATTAATATTATTATTGTTATAATTTTTATATTAAATTTTAGCATCAAGAAACTCATCAGCTATCAGTGAGCATAAGTTATCGGCCACAAAGTTATCCAACTGTTTGATAAATATCAGGTATAAAATGATTTAAATTTTCAAATATAAATTAGGTAATAAAACTAATATTTTAAAACTGACAGGGCTATAATCAATCATTATGTACCGAAAATAGATAACTGGTTAGAAAAAAATTCAGTGACTACACCTGTTGGTGAAGATGTAAGTAGAGTTTAATTTAAACATATTTTAATTCAACTAAAAATATAGTATTTTTTGCATATTTTATTTAAATTATATTACAATATATGTATGTTTTTAATAATAATTTCTGTCTATTATTGTATTTTTTCTTTTACTCGTTAACTAATTTCTAAATTGTATGTTAGATACTGGAAGTAGTCAGAAACAATTATGATACACTCACACTGAAACTACTTGACTGTTTGGGAAGTTTTGAGCCAAACAAAACCAACCAAGATTCGTCGAGTTCATCACTCATCAAACTTATGGTCAGCAAAGTTGTCAAAGACACTCGGCAGTCTTTAAAACATTCCAATACAGATCTTCAACAGATACTACAAAATTTTTCACTTTACAGTAATCCCCCATAAATATATTAATGTAAGCTTAAACAGTATTAAAATTGTATTTAAAACCTATTTATTTATACTCGATCAAATATAATGCTTTGAAATATTTTTAAATTATATTATATAATTAAAAAAGAATATAACGAATTAAAAAATATATTTTAGTTTAAAAATGTCTTCAACTACTTTAAGTCTTGTGTTGTGTGAATTATTATTATATATGTTTATAAATATATTTTATTGATTCTATCTATTATGTTATTTATTACTACTTTTTTAATTATTACTTTTTCATTTTTAATTAGTATTATGAAAATTTGTGCCAATTGAATATTGCTTTCCTTCTTATTTACATCTAAAATATTTATTATAAATAATATGTTCAAATTAAAAATAACAATTATTATTGTGATCTCTTAAATTTAATTATTAGATAACATTTCAATTAACATTTACATCAATCATTAAAAAAGATATGGAGAAAAATATTAAACTTAAAATGTTAAACTATAAACGTTATTAAACGCTAAATAAATTATTGAAACTGTTCCAATTATTATTTTTTTTAGTTGTTTAGCAAAATGTTTGTTCATCTTTATTACTTGTCTTTTATATGGACTGAAAAACTACCGGCCTAATTTTTATGTTGTTTTTTGCACAATGATCAGACCACAGAAGTTAAAAGTCATAATTCTTTAATAGTTCTATTAAAGCATTGCCAAAAAAAAAAAAACTGTTGTTTTGATATTTTTGGTACCTTAGTAACATGAATACAAAAATTAATTAATTTAAAATAATTTTTATAATAGTATTAACGTCTGATGAAAACAATATTTTTAGAAATTAAAACTGAAAAGGTAATTTTTCTGACAAAAATGAATAAATCTATGTATTTTATCACCCATCTTTTAAAACTATAATGATGATTTGACCTGTTTCCTATTCAAACTATGGTACAAAATTGTTTAAAATATTAAAATTTATCATGTCAGTTTGTACAAATAATAGAACTATCAAAACATAGGAACAACAGTTGAATCCAATTTCTTACAATATTTTATAATTTTATTAAACAAATATAGTTTGGTACATTCAAAATGTGACATAATAAGAATATCTATAATAAAAATTAAAAAATGATAAACATTCAAAAAAATATAACAAATATGTTACATACATTAATCATCCGCTACAACTGGATTTATCATCTTACCAACACAAGATAATTCACTTTCTATTGTATCTCCCACCTGAAAATGTATTTAAACAAAATTAATTTTATGAATACAATATTAACTTAATATTAATTCATACTTTTAAGAATTCTTTCGGTTCTCGAAACACACCTACTCCACTAGGTGTTCCAGTCAGAATTATATCTCCAGGCAGTAATGTAATCAAGCTTAAATTAAATATAAAATTTGTATTAAAAATTGAATTTTCAAATTAATTTAATCTGAAATCAACTAAAACACTATACAAAGTAATCATGTTAAAAATATTTAAATATTTTTAATGATTAATTTATAATTATATAATTATAAATATAATATATAAATTATGATAATTGATACAGAATCCATGGAAAAATCCTATTCAATAGAATAAAACCAAATACCAATGTTAGATAGGTATTTCTTTCCAACATAACCCAAGTCACATACAAATACATAATTTGTCACTCAGGCACAAAGTACTTTTGTAAATATATATTTTTAACAGATCAAAAGTCATATTATTTAGTTATAAATTAATTAAATGTTATCTTAGTTCAAATATTACAAATTATATATTATTATCTGCGTTACAACTTATTCTTAATTTTTCAATTATATCAATTATATTATATTTTATGATCTATAAGTTTACTTTTTAAAAATCTTAATTAAAACAAACTCATATTTTAAAACGAGTTTCTATTTAAATTTTTACAAAGACACAATGAAAAAAAAAAATCTGAAAAAGAGGAAAAAACTAAACATCATTTTTGTTTATTTTTCTTCAAATATTTATCAGATAATATAGTTTTACTGTAGATTAATATTTTTTATATTCAAATAAAACTATGATTGTTTGATTATATATTTAGTTCAATACAGTTGTAACTCATTAATAACTAAAAAATATTTAAATAAAAGAGATTTATGATAACCTGAAACGTGTGATCAAATATAATACAATTTTAAAAACTGAATTTCAATACAAAATATGTGACTTTAAAACTTACTTTGACAAAAATGAAACAAGTTTATCAACTTTATGAATAAGTTCTTCAGTCGAACCATTTTGTTTGAGAACACCATTAATAGAACACTTAATTTGTAATTTATGAGGATCAGGAATCTCATTTTTGTGCACCAAAACTGATCCCAAAGGGCAAAATGTATCCATACTCTTTGCTATGAAGTGAAGTTTATTAAATTTTATAAATAATTGACATAAAAATAGAAATATACCAATTAACCATTGCCCATTATTTCTTGTTTTTTGCCAATCTCTTGCTGATATATCTTGAGCGATAGTATAACCGAATACATAATTATAGGCATCATTGACATCTACATTTTTACATTTTTTTCCAATAACTACAGCCATTTCTACTTCCCAATCTAATGCCTAAAATATTACATTATTAAAAATATTAAAATTGTTCATAACAATGGATGTGGATTTAATATAGTGGAATATATGGTAAAGGTATTTACTTTTGATTTTGGTGAATGTCTTACTGGGTCAAATGGACCAATAATTGTACTAGCAAATTTTGAGAAAAAAAACGGTTCTATGGGATATGGTTTTTTTTGTTCATCACAATGTCCTTTATAATTTAATCCAACACATATTACCTACAGGTTATATCGTAAAAAGTAATATTTAAACATTGTAATAGATAATTGATTATTACTTTATCAGGTTTAGTTATGCATGGTAATAATTCAACTTGATCCGATTGTAAGACAATTTTTTTTTCGTTTGCTATCCTATAGATAAATAATATTAGTGTTATTTTAATTTCCAAAAAAATGATTATAAGTCAGCTAAATATTACTTTTCAAGTCTTTCAATGGAGTATTCACTTTGTAAAAATGACACCATATCGATGGGAATATTTCGATCAGCACCGCTAAGGCTTACTATGCATTTACCATCGTCCGCCTGGATTCCCAAACCTCGACCTTTGTCGTCTTTGTACTGAACAAATCTCATCGCTTGACTACCAGTACAGCTTAAACTTCTGACAGGTAAATCAGAGCGCGCCCCAAAAGCGTTTTTCAGCCACGAGTACGTAACACGTCTGTAAAGCATGTCTTATTGCAAATAATTTAATTGCACCCAATCTCGCAACGACTGAATCGAACGCGTTTGGTGTACTTGTGCAGTTGTTGCTGCAAGACGCGGAGAACAATCGTTAGCCGAGTTGTTACGTCCGAAGCGAAAAACCATACGGCAATCGAAGACGTCGTCGATTCGTGCCTATCGTTTTTCGTTTACTCGTCATGTTCCGTATCAATCGGCGGCGCCCGTTCACCGATAACGTGCCGTTATCACGGGTAGATATAATTGCCGCCGGTTATCGAGCGCGTCGAGGTGGCGGGAACCGCCGTGTTCGCCGACATCGATCGGGACACCGAAATTGCACTTGAACGGCTTTCTCCGTCCCGTCCACGAGAACAATCGGCGTTCAAGCACGTCGTTGTAGATAATGTTACGTCGGTACAGATAATGTTACGTTGTTACGTAATAACATAACCGGACACGGCATAATAATGGCCGATTTACTAGTGTACGGCGTAAAGCTGCGCCGCACTTACAGTAGACGACGTGTCCGCTCTCGAACGAACTGGTTAGTTGGCCCGGCCGTGGGTAGCTAATGGTTTTTCAGAATTTACACAAACAATTCGACCCCGACTGCATTAACTACTTATCGCTGTCCTTACGGAATCTTCCGTGTACACTTGATACGGTTTTAGGTCAAGTTTTTATTTTGTTTTCCGTCGACTTTCTTTTCGTTTAGACTCTCGTCCATCCGACAATATTGTATTGTGTTCCACGCGATAATTATGAATCCGAAACACAAAACGATTAAAGTGGGAGTGTTGACGGGTAAGATGTTGTCTCGATGAGCACAGTAATACGTTTTGACGGTTTCGAGCCATAATACCATTCGTTTTCAGTTAGTGACACTCGAACACCATCGAATTCTGACACTGAAACGTTTGACTCCAGTGGTCACGAATTGAAGGAACTCATCAACCGTTTTAACGTCATTGAATCGGCCACAGTAGTTGAATACGATTGTGTTACAGATGACTTGGAAAAAATCCAGGTACTGCCCTATGTCTATGAGAAACAATAATAATTCACTTTGTTCTCAATTTATATGTATGTTTTTGGTGTTCCTTAATGTTCAAACGCGGCTGATGATGTGTGCTTGGTAAATTATTAATGTATTTTGTCAACATAAATTCATTTTAAAGGAGAAAATGATTGAATGGTGTTCTGAAAGAAAAGTTGATGTCTTGCTGAGTACTGGTGGAACAGGTTTCAGTCCTAGGGATGTTACTCCTGAAGCAACTCTTGGAATTGTTCAAAAACTGACACCTGGTATAAGTCAAGCAATAATGAATGAAAGTTTAAAAATCACCCCAATGGCAATGTTATCTAGGTATTAGTATATCAATTATCAAGGGGAAAAAAAATAAGTATTCATCAAACAAAAATTATTTGTTTAAAATTGTAGAGCTATATCTGGAATATATAAGAAAACTTTGATCATAAATTTACCAGGGAGCGTGAAAGCAGCTAAAGAGTGTTTACTTGTTGTCGCTTCTGCTATACCACATGCAGTTACATTAATAAAAGATGAAAAAGAAATTTCAAAACAATTTCATGATCAGTTTAATTCCAAAAAGGATATACAATCAAAAGTTCCCGTATGAAAAATTAATGGTTTTTTTTTTCTTTTTTATATTCTTAATTTATTCTTAAATAACAACTTTTTTTATGATTCCTCATTGTTGTTCTTTAAATAATTTATTTTAACAGTTTAGTATTGTTAAAAAGTTATAACTTTAAACCATTATTTAGGAATGTGTTACGAAAGTAGCATGTCGTCATAGAGAATCGCCATATCCAAAAATTAGCATGGCATCAGCATTAACAATTATTAAAGAACAAGCTGTTATACAATACACAAAAAATTATAAAATTATGTAAGTTTATAAAATAAAAATTATTTTCAATGTATTTCATTTTCGGTCAAATATATTCTTGGTTGATAATTTTGCATTTGATAAGACTAATAAAATTGAAGTATTTATATTAAATAAGATTATACCTTAAAAATTAAAATCAATCAGATGAAAATATCATACAAATGTACTGGATATATTTTAGTATAAATTACGACTTGCACTTATAAGACATCTCTTAAGTGATATTGTTAAATCATTTGTTAATTAACTGATTGAAATATTCTTTATTTCATATAAAATAATTAAAGTAAAACATTTTCTAAATACATTTTTTGTTTTAAATGAACATTATGAGTTCCTTTAGTTACATTTATGATATTCATAAGGTACCCAACTGTTTGGATTTATTCTACCGGTGATGAGCTAGAAAATAATAAAAATCCATGTCATAATTGTATCAGAGATACAAATTCTCTTATGATAAAGCAGTTACTTGAACAAGATAACTATAAGGGAAGTGTATTTAATGGTGGTGTTATAAGAGATAAGTATGTCATTTTTAATATATGTATACTTTGATGTTGTTCTAATTACATTGAAAAACTTAGTTGGAACGATCTTTGCAAACAATTTGAGGAAGCATTTAACAATGCTGATATTATAGTTACAAGTGGTGGAGTTTCCATGGGTGAAAAAGATTTAATTAAACTTGTACTTCAAGAACACTTTAAATGTTACATTCATTTTGGTAGAGTCAATATGAAACCTGGGTAATAAGTCTTATTTTTAGTCTTATTAACAAAATAATAAACTATATTAGGTATATAATAAAATATATTAAATAATAAAATTATCATTTATAAAATTATGTTATAGAATGCCTTCTACCTTTGTGACACTTAATTATAAAGATAAAAAGAAATGTATCTTTTGTTTGCCTGGTAATCCTGTGTCTGCTGGTGTTTGTACTCATTTATTTTTATTACCTTATTTAAGATTGATTTCCGGAAGAAAATCTATTGTTCATTCTTTTAAAGCAAAGGCAAATACTCATTTATTTTACAATAATGTTACAATTAATAAAAATATATAATGTTTTAGTTAACACACTGTATTAATGAATTGGATGTAAGACCAGAATTTAAAAGAGCATTATTTAAGTACGAGAATGGAGAATTTTATGTATCATGTTTGAGTAAGAAAATATTTATTACCCATCTAATTATATTTAAATTTATGAAGTAGTTTGTTTTCATTTATAATAGCTAATAATCAACAAAGCAGCAGACTTTTGAGTTTTTTAGGCGCCAACTGTTTACTTACTTTGCCTTCTTCAAAGAAACAAACAAGTATTAAAGCAGGAACAATTATGGATATCATACTAATTAAGAGTATAGAAAATACCGATGTTTCTGCTTTATTATTTAGTAGAGATTTACAGGTAAATTTATACTACTATATGGCAATATATATCTAAGTATATTATTACAAAAAAAAAAAAAGATTTATGTTCATACAACATACAATATATCTTGGTCATCATGTTAGTAAAAGAAAGTGATAAGTGAATCGTTTCTTTCCCTTTTTTTTTTTTTCGTATAATATATTATTCATTATATTAAATATTTTCAATGTGAATTATGGAAACCATAGGTGAAAAATCTTAGAGTAAGACCTGAAGATAAATGTAAACCAGACAATACAGTATGTCTATCTTTAAAAGAAACATTAGATTTTATGACACAGAAAAATGAATTTATTTTAAAAAGTGAAAACATACCTACTAGGTAAATTTTCTATCAGAACAAACTATTTATTTTATTTACAATCCAAATACATTCAATTAATAGTTATTTTATTATTTAGTTCTGCTATGGGTTATGTAATAGATGCACCAGTATATTCTTCAGAAAATTTACCACCATATCCTGCTTCAATTAAAGATGGATACGCTATTAAATATGTTTGCGATGGTTCTTGGTCTCAAAAGAATAATATATTTGAAGTGGTGCAAGTATCAGTTGCCGGAACAGAGGTAATTACATGAATATAGTTGCTAGTTCTATATATACGTTTTTAAATTAGAGTATGAAATTTATTTTTTATTTTTTAAACATTGTACTTACTCTATTTCTTTAGTTTTTTCAAATAACAAATATTTTACAGCCCGGTTGTCAAGAAAAGATAAGTGAAAAAAAATGTGCACGTATTAGTACTGGTGCACCAATACCACCAGGAGCTAATTGTGTAGTACAAGTTGAAGATACATCTGTAATATCTAAATCCCCTGATGAAACAATTGAGTTAACTATTGATATATTAAAAGAACCTCAACTACATGAAAATATTAGGTAAACATAAAAAATTTGCTACTATTATTTTACTATAAATATTTTAAATATTCAAATGTTATGTGTTATATATCTTATCTTACAATGTAGTTTTAGAATCCCATTAATTTAAAAATAACAAAATAAACTTGAAATACTTTATATTTTTTATTTTTTAATAACTTAACACTTTATACAGTAGAAGCTGTTTGATAATCCTGTATCTCAAGTGATGTAGTTGTAATTTATTTCTATTTTTTCATTATAATAACCATACATTTATTATAGTAAATGATGAGACTAACTTATTGAATACGAATGAATCAATTAGATATTTTATTTTTATTCATTTAACGTTGGCGTGTTAACTTTCTAGGATAAAAAGTAGCAAAAAAAAAAAGTAACTTTTATGTCTTGTTTAAATGCATGAGGTACTCATGAAGTAAACTTGTTGGTTATCTTTAAAGCAAAAAAATATTAGAAATTTTAAAAAACGAATATCTTCCTTTTAATAATAAAGGATAATAATCAAATAATAATAATTATTTATCCCAATAATCAAAACATAGCATAAATAACCCAGTTTGGTTTATTAAACTCATACATAGAACACAAAATTGCCAATACTCTTTGCCCCCTTATCTCTCTTCTGTCAACAATTACTAACAACAGTATTTAAATTAAGAATATTCTAATAGTATCCATTAACAATGTAAATTATAAAATCAAATATCAATACTACTGATGTTATAAATATATTACAAATAAAAAATAAACTTATAGACATTATTATATAATTATAATTAGTTGAGATTATAATACTTTTAAACTTGTAATAATACAGTGTACTGAAAAATTTTAATTTACAATAAATAAAAATAAAAATTTAAAAAATACAGAATAAAATATATATAACAACTAATGTTATACTACTGGATCAAAATGTTGTTCAGGCAGTTAAAATGCAGTATAAAAAGAGTGTCCATTGTACAATATTTTGTCTAAGGATGACTGTGATTAAACCTTTAAAATAAATTAATTTGAATGCGCTATATTTTCCCTTAAAAATAATTGGTCAAATTTAAGCAAAAAAAATGATACCTAGTTTGTTCATCTTAAAATTTATGACGATTTAAATTATACAAAAAGAAGAATGCTCTTAAAAGATAATAAAGAAAATGTTAAAAGTAGTAAGCTAAATCGATTACAAGTTTCGGTTATAGTAAATCCCATGGACACAATAGACAAACTAAAAATAGACATTATATTTCTTATAATCAACAGTGAGGAAGAAGAAAACAAACAGTTCTTGACAAATGACAAAATAATCAAAGAAGTGATAGCCGAAGAAAAGGATAATAGTAGAAATAATGATGATAAGGGATGAGAAGCAATAGCTGTTCAAACAATAATTCACTCCACTACAATAGATTCCTTTACTAT
Source organism: Sipha flava (assembly GCF_003268045.1). Taxonomy (NCBI): domain Eukaryota; kingdom Metazoa; phylum Arthropoda; class Insecta; order Hemiptera; family Aphididae; genus Sipha; species Sipha flava. The sequence goes on along the minus strand of NW_020271716.1, from coordinate 813,851 downwards.
GCCTATTACATAAGCAGAAAAAAACAGAATAGATACAAGTGATATTTTGGTGCTTAAATAACTACAAGAATAAGTTTATAAAGCAAAATTCGAAACAAAAAAATAAAAACAAATTGATTATTTTCTTAAACCTGTCCCAACAAAAAGAATGAATTCAATGTAATAAATTAATATCTATGTATCATTGATTATAGAACAAATTTGCATTCTATAATCAATGGTATGTATGTATTACTTATATTTTTTAATAAAATTAATTAAGGCATTGCAATAAGTTTATAAATAAATAATAATAAATAAAAAAGTAAAAATGCATTTTTTTTAAACCTCCATTAATCCGTTTTTGTTCATCCGATAGTCCTCTGGTTTTATATCTGTAGGATTATTGAGTTTACTGTAAAATATTATTGGAACATACATAAAAGTTAAACAGTTTTTCAAATATTCTATAAAAAATATACCATGTAATTGTTTCTCCTCAATTTAAAGATTTATGTGTAATATATTGTAATATTTATTAATTATTATTTTAAGAAAACATCTATTTTATATATGTTTTAGATTTATTGGTTCAGATATTTCTGTTGGACAATGTCTTCTAGATGAGAAATGTCAACTCGGCCCCTTTGAAATAGCTTTATTGCGATCTGTTGGTTGCGAAAGTGTTTCTGTTTACAAGCAAGTGTAGATTACATATTTTACTATCAACCAAATGTTGAAATCAAACTTTAGATTTGATTTTTAGTTAGATTTTTTTAGTCAAATTTTAGACAGTGTATTTATTATATTATTATACAAATTAAAAGAAAATATTGAAGTGATGAAACTAAATTAAAATTGTGTAAGAATATTAAAAATAAAGTGTATTCTTTTTTAATCTGAATGCATGAAAAAAATAAAAAATTAAAAACCAAAAATGTTTAAAAATCAGTACTATAGCAAATAATTTTGCCAAGCACAGTTTTTAATTAGTTAACCAAAAATTTGTCAATTTTTAAAAATATTTACTTATTATTAAATATATTATTTATTAATAGTAAATTGTTCAAAACTAAGAGTAGTACCACAGTTTATAATAATATAGATATAATATAATTTATTTTATTATATTTTTTTTTTTTAGATATCCAACAATTCATATTTTACCATATTTCAGTAATTTGGCTTGTGGAATATCCATAATATTAGAGAATATTCTGAAGCAGGATGGCTTTAAAGGGAAAATTATTTGTCATTCTTTTTTTAAGAGGTTGGTAAATATTAAACTAATTTAAAAAAAAAAAAAATGTTAAATCTAACTTGAATTTTTTTTAAGCTCCAATGAGCTTCTCGAACTATATAGAAATGTATTTGAGCATCGTGATATTATAATAATCATAAATTATGATTATGATAACTTTAACTTTAGTCCATCGTTTGATATTGAAAAGCATCTAAGTATCAAAAGCACTTTTCACAAGTAAATAAAAAATTATAATTATTAGATAAATATGTTCATATTTTTAATTACAATTATTTCATAGCATAATTTCACTTGAATTTGGAATAATAAAATTGGAATTAGAAAAGAAGCGGAATGTATTTTTTAATTTAGGCATGGACTCAAATTTAGTATATAACTATGCACATCTATTCATACTGCCATTTTTGCGCTTTTCCGTTGGCAAGAAGCAACAAATTTCTTCAGTTATAACAAAAGTAATAAAAATATAGTTTACATTATATTAAATGTATACCTTATATATTAACCATTAATTATAGGGTAAAATATTACAATATTTGTTCATTATTTTCAGTCTTCAATTGATTTACCTATATCAGTATACAGATATATGGGAGCTAAATTGGATTACAAAGATGGAGATTTAATTGTTACTGGTTTTGGATGTAAGATATATCTACTTCTAAATAATCTTAAAATTCCATTTTTAAAACAAAGTATATATAACCTAAAAATGTATTGTTCACTTATTTTTATCAATTGAAAGATATTTTCTTAAAATATATAAATATTTTAGAAAATAACATTACCATATCAATACATTTTATTTAGTGGTTATAATAGTTATTTTTATAAAGCGTTGTTGAATTGAGAAAATGTATTTTATACAATCATCATTAGATTTTATCTCAAGTAACTAACTGAATTAATAAACTACTTTTTATATCTGATAATTCAATAGTGTACTTAAACTTAGGAGATTAAATTCTTGGATAACAAGAAATATACAATTTAATTAAGAGTATAAAATAGTATATTTAATTAGGTTCATAATTTCATACAAAACTTATATCATTTTAGATATATTCATTAAAATTAAAGTAGTTAAAAAAATGAAATACATCTATATAGGATGATTTACTTAACGTTAAACACTTTGTATTAATATTGACAATTATAAATGATAATAATGAATAAAATATTTCGTGGAATTATAAATAATAATAAAATTAACCTTTTTTTTTTTTTTTCAGTAAAAGATGAGAACTGTATTGTTCTAAATCAAGCATCCCAGGCAAAAGATTTCAACACAATAGACACCACTGCTAAATTAAATGTCGTCATTACTGAAAATTCTGATTCTTATTTTATTCATTATTAACGAAAACATTTGAAGAAAAAAAAAAAACCTTAAATTAGTGTAGTTAAAGAAGATGCTTTTATATCAATAATAAAACAAAAAAAATTTCGAAATCCTATGTTTGTGTGATCAAAACTTGTTACATTTTTTTATTTTATGCATAATAGGTATATAATAGGTACGATTCTACTGGGCAAGTGTAACAGACGTGTACTCCCTACGGCTTGACATTAGTTTCAATTTTGTAGTGAATATATCTTTTGTGTTTAATGGCATATCTCAATAAATTAATGGAATTAATGAATATTCTAAACAACTTTATAGCGTATAAGTCCCAGTTCCACAAGTCCGGAGCCAACGGTATTGAGTTACTGTAGTTAAAGGCAAAAATAGACAATAGATGTAATTTCATTGTAAAGCGGTACAAGAGTTCGAACGTCGAGGGGATACCGGTTCACTGGTAGTGTGAGATGTAAGCAATCGACCGTCTGCGACGTCGTCGTCCGGAAACGGCTACGCGGCGGCGATGGATGTAGACGTCGATTGACGGTCGGCCGGGCACCGTGTAGACAGGATCGTGGACAGTACTCGGCGGTGCAAGTAGGGTTCCGTTGACGGTAGGCGCAACGGCGGCGGTGAGAACTCGAACGGCGTCACGTATCGCGAGTCGTGGACGACGGACGCGGGACGACCTGTTGCCGGTATACGGGCCAAACGCTCAATAGCTGCCGTTTGTCGATCGACGCGGTCCTCCCCCCCTCCACCACGGGACGCACGGCGAAATGTCATGGAACGAACATCGCGAGCGATTGCGCGCGCGGGGACGAGCACGTTGTCCGTGCGCGACTCGCGACGGTCGGTCACGCGCGCGCAGGCCCGCGGTGGAACAGACGTCGCGTAGGCCGTTCGATCCGACGGCCGCTTGACGCCGAGATAACGGTCGACCGAGCACCCCAGCGTTAGCGTTTATTTATTTTTTTTTTTTCCTCTCCGTCACGCCGTTCTCGCGTCTTTCCCGTCGTCGTCGTCTCGTTTTGTTCTTTGCGGCGGCCATTGCAGACCCGCCGCAAGTCGACCCAGCCGGCGCGCCATCATCGCCGCCCCCCCCGGCTTCAGTCCATCGTTCGTCCGGCTCTTCGTTCCGGCGCGCACCGCACACGTTCTGCCGGCATTTCGCAAAGGTAACGTACGCCGAACCCCCGCGCCCAATGGCTTCGCGCCCCGCGGTCGGACAAAGATCGACAACATTGCATCCGTACACGACCTACGCCCTTACTCCCGTCACGGTTACCACCCTAAGTGAACTGGAGATTGTAACGTTTGCGGATGATACCGAGTTCTAACAATAAGTTTCGTTTCGTTTTACGCGTTTAGAACGTGCCCAAACAATATCATTGTTAATCTGTTGTTGTTGACATGAAAAAATGTTATTCAACGTGAAACGACATGATTACATCATTGACTACGTTCGTAGTAGACATTAACGCGGATGTGTAATGGAACGAAGCACGATAGGAGTTCGTGTTGGCATCCGAGTACATACATATATGTGTTTTAGTTCAACCATTGTACGCCAATCTTCAGGCCAGTTTATTTATTGAATTTATTGTCCCTAGAATGTTTTTAACAGTTAAATATTTATTTGAACTTTGAATAATTTTATGACTAAGAGTTTTTGAGAGTATTTTTTCTTGTTTAAATAATTCAACATTGACCAACAATACACTTGACTGACAGCATGCAACGACGTAAACATAGTCGTTAATGGCTGATTGTGGTGTAATGCATTCAAAAATTGTTAAAATGCTGCACCTCATCATCCCTTATACTATTCTGGATTTTATTCCAGATTTCTGAATTTTAGTATCATATACCATATAGAAAATTGAATTGGGATCACTTGCTCATCTCATCATGTTAATAGAAAATTTCTTGTTAATGTGAATCGCACTTACAGATATGCTATTGCAGTAGCTCGGGGTAAATATATCTGATTTCTCTGCTTGTTATCTCCCAATGGCAGAAACATCTAAAACCAACCGTATTGTATTAAGATTAATAACTAAAAGTGTATTATGTGCTTACATGTACGCCACACCATGGCTCTGCAGCGTCCTAATTGATATATTATGCTTAATATTGTTTTTGGTGATTTAGATTGTTGCTGTCACATTTCCCTCCCCCTGACCAGTTAATTGACTGTTTATCGTGAGAGAAGCTGCCCTCGGCATCATGCCCAAGTATTCAAAATTTGATAAATGCATACCCTCAACGTCATCATCAGCAGGCGCGCCGTTGTTTGATGATTCTGATGACAATGATCCATACTTACATCAAATAATAAAATACAAAGGAGAAGATTTCAATATGACCAGACATGAGAAACTGATCCGATTATCTACCAAAGTTAAATGTCAGGTAAGATGATAGTTACAATTGACATATTCTACTATTATTGTGTTACATTAGAAATATTGTTATTAATGAATTAATTTAGTCGGATATCATAACACAATGATATCAAGTTATATGTGGTATTTTTCTTATGAGCTCATAATATATCTTTTTTTGAGTTTTAGATGTTTCAATTTTTAATTTTACTACTAGCCATATTCTCTTTTATATTTCAAAGCTTATAGTTTTTTATTGAATTTCATTTGTTACAAATTGATGCTATTTGTAGTATTTAACACTATATAATAGTTATGTACGACAAATAAACAGCACAACATGATAACAATAAATACACATTTATTTGTTTTTCAAAGTTATGTACTGTTTCACATGAAAAATAATTCAAACCAAGAAAATGTTTAATAATTAATAAGCAAATTATTGAAATTTACAAATTATATTTATGACTTATATTTTATTTTAGGTATCAGCTTGCCAATGCAATGGGTGGCAAGGTAAGCGAGATAATCCTTCGATGAATTCTTCTTGTTCTAAATCAGGTTGCAGTCATCCTCTATGTATGTACCATTATTTATTAGTTATTATTGAAAACAATTTTATTTTAAAATTTTTTTACTAATATCAAATTTTTATTATGTATACAAAATATATTATATTCACTTAATATCTTAATCTTTTTAGCTTCTCATATATCGCATTTGGAAACTATTGGAGATGATCTAATTAACAATTTAATTGAAATAGCATTTGATCTTAATCAATTGTCAAACACTTTAAATAATGATTTAAAGAAACCAAATAGTGAAAGAAATTTTGTGAAAGAAGACACTTATAGTGCAATTTATCATGTAAATATTGTTAATTATTATTATTCATATTATGAGTTCATTGTTGTGTTAATTTATTATACAGGAACTGAGAAGTTTTATGTTTCCTGGGTCCATGGTTTCACTTGATAAACTATTTGGAGCACCACCTTTTGAAAATCCAAATATAGTTAAAGCTTTAATGAATTTCAACATGTATAAGTTTGGTCATGATAGTTCTGTAAGTATATTATAATATAATTAACTTAAATAGTATTCAATGAAATTATAAAATGATAAAAATTACTTATATTTGTTATTTAAATTTTATTTATTTATTTTTTTTTTTTTTTTAATAAATAATAATTTATTATGTATAGCAACTCAAAATTGCTTTGAAACTAAGTAAATGTATTACAAAACATTATGACCTTTGGAAATGGACTTCTCCTAAAGAATTACCATATTGTAAAACACTTCAAAACAGAAAGAGCTATGAATTTTATTATCAAAGGTAGTAACGTGAATACAAAAAAACTAAATTTGTAAAAGTGTTTAAAAGATTTTTTATTTTGTTTTTAGATTTATAGCATTTTGTGAGCTTCCTAAATATGTTCATTCGATTGCACCATGTTATAAAATGAGTATGATATTTGGTCAAGATGTTCTTAAATACACATTAAAAGTATTTAGAATGCATTTGTCTGATTGGTGTCATGCAAATTCTACTAAAATGTCAAACTATCGAAAAAACTTTTGTTTAACCTACTTACCCAAGTAATTTGAAAATATACAGATTTTTATATAATACAAATTTATAAGTTATAATGTTATTGTTATTTTATTTTAGGTATATGAACTTATTAGAAGAAGAAGTTTATGCTGTTCATTCACCAATATGGGATTTGCATTTCAAAGACTCTGATTTAAAAAAAATCATTCTTAGTGGTATATATATATTTTTAATGAACACAATTGTTTTATTTTTATGCTTGTTTCTTACTTAAATTCATTGTGCTTTAGATTCTCTTGATTCTGGACTAGATGAATATAAAGAAGGAGAATCAAAACGTAAAAAAAAAGATAAAATTCCAAATGAGTATGTTTAATTCATACAATTAAATAAGTTTTATAAATATTATGTTTTAAAATTATTTCATTGCATTTAAGTAAAATGTTATCATTGTAAGATTATATTTTTTTACTAAACTATAGATTTATAAATATCAAATATTTATAAAATAATTTAATGTTAAATCAATTATTTTAGAGACATGATTTTAAAACCTAATGAAAAAAATAACATTGAAGATGCTTTATCAGAAGAAAAAATTGCAGAAATTTTAAAAAATGTCCAGCGTGGACCAGTTACTTACTCAACGGTATAATTCTACTTTTTGATCTATTTTTTTAAATAATTTTTCGAAATAATTGTAGGTTTATCTATATTTTAGGGTATTCTATGTAAATTTATTACATATTTTATTATATCAAATTATTATTATATTATTGTACTTAAGATAAACAAGCATTGATAAATAAAATTACTCAAAATTATTTTTAGTCATAACATTTTGAAACGATAACTTATTTTTCAATATTGTCTAGTAGTTAATAATACGCATACATACACACATATATATATATAATTTTATTTTCAATGTACCAATTTACATTCAGTGTTTTAATTTCTTAACACTTCAAATACATAAAAAATTATTATATTAATTATTATTATTTAATTAATTAAAACTGTTTATCATGTAGTTCTCTTACTACTTATTCTATTCTAGCTTTTGTTTTTTCATTATTTTAGTCATAATTTCTTTCTTCTTCATGTTAACAATAAATTACTTTTAGTTTATTCTGCAATTATTGTAATAATATTTATTTTGTAACAAATTAGGAATTCGGATTGGAAAACGGACCAAGAGGTCATCAGGCTCGGACAGAAGAAGAACATGGAATAATACGTTTTGTAGTTATTGGTAATTCTTTAGATGCAAGAGTTGAAAAAAGTACAATGTTATGGCTTATGCAGCTAAGAAATTTATTTCGAACTCAATTGCCAAGAATGCCAGTTAGATACATCACACGATTAGTTTTTGATACGTGAGTTCAGTGGATTTATATTATCTATGTAAAATATTTATTTTTAAGACATGTTAATTATCTTAGTAGTGATGATGATTTGTGTTATAGTATTTTTGATTAAAAATTAATTGATTATCAATATTATTTCAAATACATTTGGAAGTTATAACAGAAAGTTTAATAATATAACCATTCACTTGCTTCAATAAATTGATTTTCATAGTTGCTAAGTATCATCTTAGTCGAAACATGAATCATAATAGTTTACATTTTGTTTTTATCTGTAATTTAAACTATTCTAATTGTGGTGGTAAGTTTTAGGGTGATTTATTAAACAATTGATGATTATCAAACTATTTAATTTATGTTAAGTTAATAATTAATAAAAAAAATAAAGAAATAAAAAAACGTTGGGTTCTATTACTGGATTGTCTCCCTCCGCATGTGTTAAGGATGTAAATTTATTTATTTATATATTCAAATTTGTTTATTATGCTATGTAGCATAGATTGTAAATATTCTTTTTTTTAAAAAAAAAAAATTGGCATGATTGATATTTGACTTTATTTTAATTTAAGATATATTTTATTTTTTTCATTAATTTCTTTAAATAAATTTACTTGATTGATTGTTGATTTAATTCCTTAGAACTAACTCGCCAATCATATATATTCGTTTATTTTTGAAATCAGGAAACACAAAACTTTGGCTTTGTTGAAAGATGGTGTACCAATTGGTGGTATATGTTTTTGCCCATTTGTCTCTCAGGGTTTTACTGAAATAGTATTTTGTGCAGTCAAAGTTGATCAACAAGAAAATGGTTATGGAACTCAGCTCATGAATCATTTAAAAGATTATCATATTCAGCATAATATATTAAATTTTCTTACGTATGCTGATAAACTTGCAATTGGTATGTTTTTTTTAAGGAAATTGATTTATTTTGTTTTATAGTTAATTTACAGTATAAATATTTATTATTTACAGAGTATTTTAAAAAGCAAGGTTTTACCCAAGATGTAAGAATTTCAAAAAAAATTCATCAAGAGTACATAAAACATTATCAGGGTGCCATACTCATGCATTGTGAATTAAATCCAAAGATTATATATACACAGCTAACATCAGTTATACGTTTACAAAAAGAAGTAAGATAATATTTATAATTTATTTAAAAAATGCAAGGAAATATTATTAATGTTAGTTATAATTATTCAAATTAAGTGTTTATTTTATACATTATGTAATACATTAGGTTTTTAGGTATACTATATAATATGATAATATTAATTCTACGAAAAAAATATTACTTCAAGTATAATTGATAATTGTAATATGAATTATGTCTGTTAATATTTTGTTACATTTTATAACAAAATATATTAAATTTTGACAGCCTTAAAAATATAAAAAAATATTTTATTTAAATATTATAAATATAAATTAAATATTATATTGAAAATATAAAGATATTTTAGTAAACTTGAATTAATGTTATTGAAAATATTACATTGCATAAATAATAGATGGTCATGTATGGTTATTGTTGTATAATAATTTGTTGTGGTTTTTACTTATATAGATAGTTAAAAATTTGGTGGAAGAAAAACATCGAAAAATAGAAAGGCATTTCCCAGGTCTTACATGTTTCTTAGATGGTGTGCGAATGGTGACAATTGAATCAATACCTGGTGTTATGGATACTGGTTGGATACCATCGACACGATCAACAAGAAATAGCAGAGTCACAGAAGAATCAACCGATATTGATGTTTTAGCTAAACATTTAAAAAAAGTATTAGTTTATGTAAGTATAAGTAAATTTATATAAATATACTAAAAATAATAATATTCTAATCTTTAATGATTGAATTGTCATATATTATTGATCATAATTCTTTTCGTATGTTATTTAATATATAAATAAATAAACAAATAGTGTATTTATAGCGATAAATAATTAAATAAATGCTTAATCTGGATAATTATTATATTTGTATAGTGCGACCAGTTTTAAATTAAAAGTTCATCATCAGGTATATACAAAGATTGTTTATTTATTTATGTATTTATGAGCATTAACAGTTTAATAATTTTTATTTTTATTTAATTTTTTTGTTATTTTATTAAGTTGTATTTAATAAATATGTTTATTTTTTTTAGATTAAAAACAACTCATTATCTGAACCATTTTTGACACCAGTTGATAAAAAAGTTCCTGGTTACTACGAGCTAATTAAATATCCAATGGGTTAGTATATGATTATATGAGTTGATTTTAATTAGTATACTCATAGATTTTATGAAAGTTTGAATATAGAAGTTTATATAGGAAATTATGATTGTTTTTGAAATGTTCAAGTATATGTATGTATAGTTTATACCAATAATAAAAAATATAGTAATAAAATACTTAATATAAGTAATAATTCGTAATTTCTTTTCATATTTTAAATTATTTGGTACTGTTCATTTATTATGTATGGTTATACAGTAAATGTGGTTTTTCTATATAAAATAATGTAACAAAACTTGAAGGGAATGCTTTTTAATAGTATACATTTTGAATCCATTTATAGATTGGGACAATATTAGATCTTAATAGTACTTGTACTACTATTTGTCAAATTGTATTAAAGAGTTAAAGACTATCCATAAATCTTTAAACATAACAAATAGTGAATTAAAATTATTTTTGCAACATTACCTGTGTTATTAAAAGTGTATAAATTTGTATAATTTATAAATATTTTATAAATTAAGTTAAAAAAATTTAAGATTTACACATTTTAAAATTATTTGTAATATGTATTTATTTAATTTGCAGATTTAAGTACAATAACCAAACGATTATCTAGTGGTTACTATGTAACCAGAAAATTATTCATTGCTGATATGAAACGTATGTTTACTAATTGCAAAACATTCAATCCGGAGGACTCATATTGGTCCAATTGTGCGGTTGAATTAGATAGGCTGTTTCAAATTAAAATGAAAGAATTGGGACTTTGGGACTACTGATGAATTTTTTTTTTTATTTATTATGTATTAAATAGTATGAAAACACTTTCCAAAAAAAAAAAATACCAATAACGTTCAGTTGTAATTTTATATTAGATAAGTATGTAATTTATTGTTTGTATTATTTATAATTTAGTCATTTTTTTTTTTTTTTTTGTATTCATTTCACTTTTATTATTTTTTGATTGTTACGTCTAATTAACTGGTGTATTTAAGTATTGTTACTGATTTAGAAGTATTTACAGATTTAGAATTTAAAAGTCTTAAAAGTTCTATACAATGAGATCAATTATTTATACTGGTAATATTAAGAAACATAAAAATGTAACAAAAAAATAAATACATTGCTTACATATATGGATATAATAATTTTATAAATAATGTAACCAAGAAGGATTTTACTTATTATTAAACACTTTATTTTATTTATATGTTAAAAATCTGTAAACTGTATATAATTTATGTCATTTATTTAATTTCACCTAAGTAGTTATTAAAAACACTCTTTCGACAAAACATTATTTTAATATGTGATCTTTAAAACTTGGCCCTAATAGGTGATGTTTTCATAAAAATACCAATCTTCCTATAACAGTTCATGAATTATACGTATTATTTTGTAAATTTTTTTAATAAAATCTAGATATTAATAATTAAATAATGAAGTCAGTAAAGATGTGAAGTTATAAATGCAGTCTAATTAGAAGGTTTAAAAAGATACTTCAATTTTTTTTTTCAAATTGTCTACTATAAATATCAATTTTTTAATTCTTAATTCAAGTAAAAGTACTAATGTATAAATAAACAGTTGATATATAGAAATAACTAACTACATAAAAGTTGAGATTTTAGTTTATCATAATCAGTCCCAATTTTATTAACTTAGTATATACTTGATGATGAATTTTTAATTTGAAACTGGTCATACTATATTTATATAATTATACTCCAGACTAAAATTTTATTTATTTATTTATTTTTAAATATAAAATATTTGTTTATTTATATATTAATTTACAAATATATAATATTTATTGATTTTTATTATTTTTTTTTTTTTAAAGTATTACTTTTGCATTTTAATATATCAAGGATATCTGATTTTATCAACATTCACAAAAATTATAAACATTTGCCCATTGTCATCATCAATGTTCACATATTGATAAACTTCTTAATTACACTTAAATTAATTAATGAATTTTAACTAAGATATTTTTAAAAATGTTTATATATTACTATTTATGATGGTCATATTTATGTAAGTCTACTAGATGTTCATAACTGTTTTAACTAATTTTATTTATTGAAAAATAATTTGCAAAGAATGTCGTTCAGTAAGGTCTAAACTGGGCATTATAACTTTAACATATTGTTTCAAACATGTTTTAGATACCATCTTATATTTTTTAAATATTATAATAATAATATTTTTGCCATATGAATTAAAAAAATAAAATAACATTTTGTATTAAATATATTATAAAAAGTATTATTCGGTCGACCCTGAGTAATTGAATGCTTGGTTATGTTAAGACCTAACAAATTATGTATTCCCTTTGTTTAATATTTTATACAATTTGGTTGGTCACAAGCAAGCTTGGGCATTAAAGAGTTAAGAAGTTAAAAGTTAAGTTAATTTAACTTATTTCATTACTGATAAATAACTTATTAATTTAACTAATTTCTTTACAGATTAACTTGAAATTAACGTATTATTTTTTAATTTATCCCAATTAAGTTAATTTTGATATTCAAGACCATAAAAATGTTTTTTTAAAATACCATATTCAATAACAAGTTTATGGAGTTTATAATAATATAAAAATAAATATTTCGAAAAATTTTTAAAAAAGAGCATATTATCTATCACGATATTAACTAATAATAGGTATCCCACCCGTCTCGGGAAAAGTAGTCAACCGTTTTAAGACAGTTGAGTAAAATTAGTCATGCCACCCATGAACTACATTACCATTGTCATGAAAAGTGGCCGTAAATCTATATTACATAAATAGGTACATATTATCATTGATTATAGCATACAATTATTATTAAAATTATTCCTTAATCAATGATATTATGTAATATTATTGGATTAGAGAAGAAATTTAAAAGCTGATCAAAATGTTGAGATTCATTAGGTAATTTGACACACCTGTCCATTGTATTGTTTTATTTATTTTTATTTTAATAAAGTTAAATAATATTGTATATTTATTTTAATGTTTTGCATTAACTGTATAAATTTATTGTCTGTATAATTTTATAGTTAGGTACACTTTCAGCTGCGGTAATTATTTTTAGTTTTCATACTGTTATTGAACATTAAAAAAAAATACTTTTTTTGAAATTATATTTATTATTTGTGATTTGCATAAAAATTAATAAAAAATAAACATAATAAATATAATATATATATATATATATATATATATTTATTTATTATACATAAATTATAATAAATTTGATGTTTGAGTGATTAAAAATAATCCAAATAAAGAAATATATATATATTTTCTACTCTAATTAGAGTTCAATACATATATTCTTATATAAGATTTTTCTGCTTTTTCATTATTATTAATGTTAATTAAGATCTGTTGTAAATTGTTTATATATATAATTTATATCAGTGCTTAATGTAATTTTTTTATTTTTAAAATTAACTAACCATTAACTTCAAACTTTAAAATATAATAAAATATCTGTAACTTCATAACATTTTTTGATCATACTTTTATATTATTATTATATTATTATACATATTATAATATTATATTATATTATATTATATTTGCTCATTTGACTGGTCGTTTCGTAAATCATAAAAAAATGTATATTAACAGCAGAAAATTAACCGTTAAACCTAAAATTGTATAGTTTAATAGATTTTAGAAAAATCGTAAAGTATTGTTCACTAAATTAGTTTAAAATGTAATCGCAATTGGCAAAGCTTACCATCGAGTATTCAATAATTGTAATCATATATTAAAACATACATATCTATATTGTAAATAACTTTGGCAGGTGGTTAAATGTATATCCTTCAAAATAAATGCCATTTTGGATTATTTATAGTTTCGTACGACTCTCCCGATTTCAATGATCTGTAAACTCGTTACTCGTTAATAGGTTTGAATACATAAAAATATATAAATACTAATAGGACGCCATATTCATAAGTATGCCATGGGTATAATCAGTGATGTAGTCGTAAAAATATAAGCGGTTCGTCAATTTTGTTAATACCACAAATTAATTATAACAAACAAATGTGGGGGAAGGGCTCTGCGTCATTTATGCGATTTTCCAGTAAAAATATTTTTCTTTAATTACAAAGAAAATCTAGTATCTAATTTTCAAGCCTAAAGTAAAAAAAATGATATTAAAAAAGTTCAAGTTTTATTTAAAGATAATTTAATTAATAAAATTAGAGTAATATTATCCAATTTTCAATGCATTACAGAAATCATCTTACAAATAGAAAATCAGGTACTAATCTCAGAAAAACCATCTTGTTAGTTTAAAATTTTGAAAATAAGTGAAGGAGAAATATTAATAAAAGTCACTAAAATTAAGCTAACACAAGCATTATACCTATATAATTTGTTATCTAAAAATTTGTGGCACATTAAGTGGAGGTATAAACTACGATAATGAAGAAATTGAAGAGTTGACACCTGAAAACATTTCTTGTTATAAATAGTCGCCTATAGTGTCATGTGATCTAAAAAAAAGTTTTTAAAAAATTTATTTTAGATTGTATACTCACAACAATCGTAGGAATTTCCAATTTAAAAAAAAAAATAACATTATGTTATTTTATGTTGGTATTCGTTCCAAAATTAATAATACATTCGTTATTTATTATTAATTTTACATTTATTGAATTAAACTTTGTTTATAAACATTTTGTACACATTTGTTAGCAGAAGTATACTGATATTTAAATTGTATTTTTTCATTATAATCAGGGCTCGAAAGTTCTAGCAAATGTATATTTTTCTTGGTTAATCCTAGAACATTCATAGTAAGATACAAATATGTTTCTCACTACTCGGATATCATACACAAAATTTAATTTTGCTATTTTTTGCGTATTTACGGGTTTTATTGCTATTTTGCTAATTTAGGGTTTATAGTGCTATTTTCGGGTATATTTTCATATAATGTTAGAAATAATCAAATTTTGTTGATAATGATTGTATTTACTTGGTTATGTTTTTAAAAATATTTTAATTATTGGAAATAAATAGACTTCATCAAATATTATTTTATGTTTTCATTGACAATTTGTTGTACCTATTAATAGTTAGTGACGTCATTGTTATTCTCTTATTATACCATTACCATAGGCGTGCGCAGACCTCTTTTTCAGGGTATGCAAAAGGCTACCACTGCCTACCTCCCTCCCCTAAAACTGAAAGTTAATTTAAGCGTTTGAAATTCTGGTCTTAATAACTATTTAATTTTAAATTTTAAATTTTTTTTCCCGAAAAAAGTGACTGGATAACCATTTCTTAATCGTTTTAAATGTCTTTATAATTAAAATTTAAAATAAATTACGAAAAAAAAAAATCTAAATACATAATACTTGTAATGGTTTGAGTAATACGTTTAAATAGCGAATAAATAAAAACGTAATTATATACTTAAATGAAAAACAAACTAAATTTGATAAATAATCAAAATTAATCATAAAACGATTCTGCGTACAGTTAAGTTATTAAATCACTGATAATGTTTTCGGGATTTTATTTATAGCTATTTCTTGTTCTGTAGTTGATAGTTATTTAATCCCACTTGAATTATTGTACTTCTTAATTCATTAACACATTAAATCGTTATTGCAGTATATGATTTGTGATTTAAAAATAAATTAAACTGTCTGGGACTGAATATGATAAAAATCATAATTTAATACAAAATCACATAATATACATAAGACCAAATATGTCATAATTTTTATTTATTTTTTGTAATTTTAGAAAGAAGGCTCTATGTTTAGGGTATGCAGTTGCATACCCAGCATACCCCTGCGCACGCCCATGACCATCACATTAGATTATCAAACATTTTAATAATCTAGGATAATTTCCAAGGTAAATATATAAAATAATTTAATAATAAGTACATTTTTACAAATATATTTAAGTAATTTAATATTTTTGTTAAAATTTTATAATTCAATCAGTCCAGGCTGTGTCTAATGAGCCTAACAATTTGTAAAATTACATTTTTTTCAAGTTAAATGCATATTTTTTTGATTTTTCGTGCTATTTATAGCGCATATTTTAGAGTTTTTAAGTGCATATTTAAGAACTAAAAAGTAATATTTTTATGCTACAACTTCCGAGCTCTGATTATAATATATATATTTATACATATATTTTGCACATTATTTATACACATAATAAATAAGTTTTTTTTTTATTTATTATAAACTATACATAGCTTAAAAGAACAAGTTTACAATAATATAATAAGATGAATCTATCTACCATCTGTAAGCAAGTTTGTGATGATGTTAGAGAGTTACAAAATCTAGTAATTAATATAATAATTGATCAACTATAAATAAAGAAATGAAACAAAGATAGAGTTGTACATAACAAATCATAATATAATATATAATAAACATAAAACACTAATCTTATAGAGTGACTAACCAGTTAACAATCAATTTTTGAGATTCGACTTTTAAGATTCCTGGAGTTAGCGTATATTGTATATACTTATTTTAATATTAATTAGCAGTGAGTTGAAATACGCAGGACTAAAATAATTAACAAATGTATGTTCGAAAGATTTTTTAGTGTAAGGTATTTTAGCATAATTTGCTCTATTTTTTCTTTTATCATGCGTTTTAACTACGTTCACCCATATATTACAATTTTTAATTAGGAAAAATATAGCTATTTTTTTGTACAGTTTTTCTAGTGGTAAAACATTGAATAGTTTAAAATTTTCTATTGTTGATCCTTCTAGGCTTAACTTACTAAGGCAGGTTCTAATTATTAATCTTTGTTGTATTATTAATGACTGTATTGCGTTTTTAGCTGTACCTTCCCAGACCAACAGATCATATTGTAATATTGCTTGATATAAGGCAAGATAAATTATTCGTAAAGTGTATTTTAAACATAAGCATATTTAAGTATTTAAAGCATATTTTAGAATTTTTAAATGCATAAATATATACATATTTTACATATTTAACAATAATTTTTGTATAAAAATCCGGACCTTAGTAATAACCAGGGCTCGGATTTTATAGCATTAAAAATTATTAAAATATGCGCTATAATATGGCCTGAAAACATTTAAAATAGCAAAAAAAAAAATTATGGTAATAAACGATTACAATTTGTAAATATAACCAAACGATACATAAAACTGACGGATACTAAAATACAATAATTTAAATAATAATAAAATTAATATAAATAAAACAGATGAGTAGTTAAAAATAATAAATTAATATTATTCGATATAGTCGAGCTACCAAAAATAGACTATAATATCAATAATATTATATTATTTAATATATTAATATTAAACGAAAAAGTGGGTTTCTTCTTATAGATTCACATAAATGAAAATTTTTTTTTCTATTTTTCATTCAGTATAAGCGAGATTTATGAAAAATACGAAATGAAGCATTATGTTATGCATATTAGAAAAAATAGCAACAGAACTTCAAAAATAACACTGTAAATCTAAAATTAAAATACTTCAAATATGTAATAAATAGTACTATAAAATCCCATGTGCATAAGACAAATTTATAGCTCACTCTACTATACTGTATCCTATAATAATTAGCAAATGCTATAAAATTCGAGCCTTGGTAATAATAAACAACGAACGATAACGTAAGCCACAAAAAAGAGACAATAATTAAAAAATCAATTAATAAATGCAACAATAATTTCGAATTAGCTTCTTTATTCACGGACATAATTTTCATTAGCAATTTAAAAAATCAGTAATGATCTTCATTATGATTCATAATACACGCTTAACTAGACCATAGCATTTATTCATTTGATAAAGAACGTCTAATGATTTGTATATCATATATAAATACATAAATAAAAATGTATTACCAATATCATAATCATAATTTGTTATTGCAAAGTAAAATATATTAGAATATATAACATATGAGAACAACATTTTTATTTAATAATATATAGAGTACCATTTTGATTTACACAAATAATTAAACTAATAATAATTAATAATAATAATAATTAACAATTAGGGTTTCTATAGTTATATTCAATCTATTATAATAAACTTATTACAAAGCATTTTAGTTTTAAATATATTGCTTAGAGTTAAGTTTTTTATGTTTTAAATTTCATAAGCGTACGCTTAGTTGTTATCAATTATGGCACAGCTCCGAGGAAAGAATCAAATTTTTCAATTGTATGCAAGTGCAATTGAAAAATGTAATATATCGAAGCAATTGCCACCCAGCCAGCTATCAATGCTTGTGCAAAATGTTCAAGATATGGGATCATACATCGATGGTTAGTTGTAGAAATGTCATATATTATTAAAAATTTATTTTATTTAAAAAGCATATTTTATAGAATTATCTAAGAACTCTACTGCGGATATTGGATTTGAATCACCATCAAGTTTTTTGGGAAATTTGAAAGTTCCGTCTAAAGATGAGGAGAACATGCTTTATAGAAAAGAATTAGTTTTGAAAGTCGAAGAAATGATTCAAAGCTGGATATATTCGCACCAAAAGGCAATTCATTTTTTGTTACGCATGCGTGAAAAGCTTATTTATCGATGCGAGTAGATGCGATGAAAAGTGATCTTTATTCCGTTCTATAATCAAAAAAAGAATAGTTCTTGGAAAAGTAGTATTTTTCACCGGTCGTGTTTGACAAAAAAATAACTGCCAAGAGCGTATTTTTGGAGATGAGCAACGAGGAAATCGCACCCCTTGGCCTATGTTTTAATTTCTATACTTGATTTTGAGTGAAATTAGATATTAATTGATTTTAATATGAATGCATGTTTTTTTATTTTGTTTAAATTTATCAACCAATAACAAAAACGGTTCATAATTAGTATATACTACCCGGTAGATAAATTAAATATTTCATATTTGAACAATATTTTTTGTATAAGGCAAATATAATTAGGGCTCTTAATTTGATTGCGAGGTGATGATGTCTCTTAATTTGATAAATATAAGCTCATGAATATTTTAGTTTTGGCACTACTTCTATAAAATATTACTTATCAGTAGTGCTCGGATGTTTATGCTCTTAAAACTACTGTAACATGCGTGCATTTATGCATTAAAAAATTACGAAATATACAATAAAATATGCGCTAAAAATGATAAAATATGAATTTTTAGCCAATAAAAACACCAAGTTATGCATAAAAAAACATTTTTTAAATTTGCATAGTGTTTTATTTACATTATTATTTATTATTTATTACATTATTGGCGTTACATTGTACTACTATGGTTTTTTTAATTTGATTAAATTTGTAACTGGGTCTGTTATCACTAAGTAAATTTTTATATCATAAAAAACTTCGTTCTACATCAACTGATGATATTGGAGCATATTTGAAGAATGTAAGATTCTCAACCTTCAATTTATTTTTTATTCGAATTATCAGAGTAGTAAATTGCCGTCTCTGACCACATTACCCAATGCATGGTAGATTGTAGTTACCACACCTATAACACTTATACATACAAATTGTGGAATTCAGTGGCGGATCTAGGGAGTGAGTATGAGGGTTAACCCCCCCAAAATCAGGAAAAATATATATTAAAAATCAATTATTATATGAATTAAGAATTTTTTTTTTTTTTTAAAGTATATGGGAAAGTATAAAATGTGTATATTTATTCATACAAGAAATTAGTTGTCTTAGATTTAAATTAATAATAAGTAATATTAAAGTTAAAGTAATATTATATTACTTTAATTTATAAAAAAAGTATGTATTATATTATTTACTATTAACTTAATTAATTATCTATCACTGACTGCAATGTTATAAAAAATATCCCAATGGAAAATATTTTCAACCCCCCCCACCAAAAAAAAAAAAAGAAAATAAAATCCTGGATCCGCCACTGGTAGAATTAATTGTATAGTTCATTAATTTAAATTGTTTTATAAAAAAGTGTACAGAATTTTTATTTTTAAAACCCCAAAATATGCAATTAAAAAACAAAACCATTACATATGCAAAATTATGCAAACTAAAAATAGTATTATAGTAGAACATTAATTAAATTTGTATCCATATTAGCATTAAATTGGATAAATAGAAAAAAAATGTGCAATTTTATAAACGTCCGAGCCCTACTAATTAATGATTGTTATTATCTAATTAATATCTGTGACTAGTGCAGGGAAAGGCAAATTCAGTAATGACAAAATGCAGGCTTCACCTATGGCACTGTGCCCATCTCGTAACACACTATTATTATTCGTTAATCGGTGAGTAATATACTCGTAAGGCAGTAGCGTATATAGAAAATATTTTTTTCTTCTATGGAAAGAGTTGAATTACCATTGCTATCTAAGATTTACTAACAAGACACAGTAGGTACTTATCTACATTTCATTAACAGAATGTCCCAAAACGATTTGACGTTAGACGCAAATTCTAAATAAGCATAAAGCACCATTAAAATACGAGTAAAACATACATTTAAAATAATTTTTAAGTTTTTTTAAAACATTTCTGGGAAGGGGGGTGGCTGTAGCCCACTAGGTACCGCCCTTGTATACGCCACTGTCTTAAAGTAATGAACAAGTCTATGAACGACTATTCACACTTACACTCATGCATTTGCACAACGATTTGATTGACGACGACGAATGTGATATTCGACATGACGTTTCGGACATAATTTTAGCGAGTGATAAAAAATATCAATGTCAATAATATAAAAAAATTGTTTATGTATTTGAATATAACGTTCTTTTATTTAACTTTTCTGAAAATTTTTCCGGCCATCTTTGTTCGTTTCGCATATCACTGGTTCTCTATCACGTCTCATATTTTTTTTAAAGATAATTTTAACTCAAAGTTCACTAACCCTACCCCAACGTGTGTTTATTTTCGATATAGTATGATTTATATGAATGAGTTTATTTTTTTTATTTCTATAATGGTTTTGTGGACTAAATTCATTCGAGGTAAACTGTATTATTAGATTTTTATTAATTAGTAACACAACTCAAATCAGAATAAATTTCGGCTAGTATCAGCGGAACAAATTAAAATTAAAAACGTCGTATTAATAAACGGCGATGAAAGTGTTCAGTGGCAAAGCTCAGGTCAGAGTGTAATCTTGAAATATTGTGATTACGATATAGCTCGTTTATTGAACATAGTCTATAATTTAGATAATTATATACCATATTATGGTGAACTATGTAGCATTGGGCCGTTCAATCGGTGATTTCTTTTCTGGAGGTGGTCTTGGTGCCATTAAACTACCGTTGACCGGTTTCAAACCAGGATCTGCTATCTTATCCCGCTCGATCACGACACTCCCTGTCAATATATTTATGTAAATATAATTTATAAAATACAATAATTAAATGTAAATTATTTAATTATAGATGCTTCAGAGCTATAAGTATGAATTACAAAAGCCATTAACACTCGGACCGCATACACGAATTACATTTTATAGAAAAATGTTAATTAAGTTGGACAAAGTATGTTTCCTGATCGAGGGAAATTTAGCTCAGTTCGCCGAAA
Organism: Sipha flava; assembly: GCF_003268045.1. NCBI lineage: Eukaryota > Metazoa > Arthropoda > Insecta > Hemiptera > Aphididae > Sipha > Sipha flava. The sequence continues at coordinate 792,157 of NW_020271716.1, read as the reverse complement.
CTGCTATGAAACGGACTAATTCTGTTCTATTTAAAGTAAATATATATTTGCTCCATAATCTTACGTGATAATCAATAGTAATATTAATAATCGATATAATATACGAATTACAGCCTTGGACGATTGTTAAACAAAGAATACTACATTTGTACAAAAATATCCAAGACACTGTAAAATATTTGAATTCGTGCGAAGCGATTTTCAAGGAATTATACTCGAGTGATATTGGGCATTTGAAATTATCAATTGAAAATGTTTTCAATACTCTGTCGATGTTCCAAACATTTTCTTGCTACTCTTTCGATAAATCTCTTATAACGGAAATACTTTTGACGTGTTTAAATCAGATTGTCATAAGTAGCATAAATTATTTAACCAACAACAACAAAGTGGTTTTTTGGGAACAATCAAAACAAATAATGATTGAAAAACTTGTCGAATGTATTTCACTAAAAGATCATATATTCAATTGCTACAATAAAATGCAGAACATATTAATCATAAAAAATTGTGAGCCTTTTGAAGTATTTTTTGTTATTTCGTTTGATCACGTTACATTATTTTTCGACCGGATCAAAAAAGTATGTTGTTGTATAAAATTAACCTAAATATACAGTTAATTATACAATTATTTATTTGAATTACACATATAGTGTATAATCTAATATATTTTTATACTTTTTTAATTGATTATCTTAGTACATTTAACAATAAATTATTTTTTGTAGATAAAAAATATGATAGAAACCTTTGAGTATTTTAAACAAATAAGAACGTCAACTATTCCTATGATACTCGAGTATGATACAGAATTAAAAGATATGTTCTTGACGTTTACAAAAAAAAGAGAAGATCTTTTTAAAATAACTGATGATGAAATGTTCGAACGGGACAGTAGTACATTTGACACCGGAGTCAAGGAATGGAAAAATCGTTTAAAAATTCATATTAAAACCGTAATAGATGATTTACCTGATTTCGAAAATAAAATTGAAATCTTAAAGAAATGTGAGTTATTGAATTTGAATAATTTGGAATTGGATCCGGTGTGTGCTAAGATATTAACAGATATAATCATAAGTAAATTCAGTTTTTATTAATAATTGTATATTAGACATGTAACACATCACACTTTTCTACGTTTTTATTTTAGATTATAAAAATGTATATGTTGAAAATAAAAGTAAAATGCCAGTGTCGAATAATATGCCTTTGGTTTCCAATCAAATTATGTGGATATCAATGATAGAAGAAAAGATTGAAACTCCTATGAAATACTTTTTGGTAAAATAAAAAAATATATTAATTTATTTTTTTAAACATAAAATATAGTACTCGTAGACTTATAACTCATGCAATAAATCACTTACAATGTAATCAATGTTAATTTTATACTTATAATTTTGTACTTACTGTATATGAGGATAAAATACAACCACTCAATTTTTTCGTTTAATCAGTAAAATTGATATCATATAAACATTAGTATTTATATTATATATATAAATAATTAAATTTAATTTTTGTTCCTTCAGATCTTATTTATACAAATGGTATAGTTTAAAAACATTGTATAAAAATAATATGTAATTATTAATATATACTTAAATGTATTATAGAGTAAGGACCCAAACGTATGGGGAATGGATTTAAGTACGTACGATTCATTACGAACCGAACTCAGAAGTCACGAACTATCATTAAATGCTAAGTGGCACCAATGGATGGCCCAAATGGTGAGTAGGTAACTGTTTTTGTTAAAAGTATTGCTTTTTCATAATAAAATCAAACAGAAAAAAAACTCGAATGGCGCATTACTGATGAGAGATCCAACTACAAGGATGTACAAAAGCAATTTTACGAAATTTATCATCGAATCGATTGATATCGCTCAGATTATGATGTTCAAACGCCTTCCTTTACTTCGTAGAATGCAGGTTAAATTACAGCGTAAAGAAATGTTATACGAACGTTATATGTACGCGGAATCAATTTTGAAACAATATAATCTAATAAGGTATATACAAGATATAATAATTAATAAACGTTAATACAAATTTAATTGGTCCGTATTAACAGAAAAATTGTACCAAACGTATATGTTGAATTGACAAATATTGAAATGATGAAAGTGGACAAATTGATGATTCCAATTTTAAACACCATAAAATGGTCATCAACTGGGGCCATGGAGATAATGAAATTAACAACGAAAGCTCTTGATTATTCTGAGAGATTTTTTAAAATAGTATGATCAACATCGATATCTTTCATAATATTAAACTTTTTGATTTTTGAATAAAATTCTTTAAATTAATTAGTTTTGCTTACACTGTATAAATGTTTTAGATAGCCGATATGGATCGTATAATACGAAAAGAAATTGAAATCATTAATCAATCTATACTGATCAAATTACCGGAAACAGCCATAAGTCCTCAAGAATTTTTAGAACTTAATGAAACACATATAAATAATAAGATGAAACAAATTACGGAAGCTTCAATTCGCATAGAAAAAGTGTTTCATTTTGTAATCAAGTTGATTCTTTATAGAATATATGATAAGTATCCTTTAAAAAATAATAATCAAAAATTTGATTTCTTCAACGTGGTATTAGCTTTAGAAAATATTAAAGATTCAGATGGCGTAATTAAATGTAACAGTGAGTTGTACCAATTTTAGTGTATTAATTATTCAATTCAAATATTACGAAATTGTACATTATATTTGTTGCATATACAGATGAACTCATCTCCACTGCCAATCATCCTACAAGTGAACAAGTCGATGAACAATGTATGGTCGTATTTCGGTTTTATAATTTTTTTTACACGGATGCATTGATTAATATGATATGCAATACGTTAAATTTGTTGTCAATGAACCTAAGTTTTCAGGAGTGAGTACAAATGTTTTTCCCGTGAATGGTGTATTTTATAATTGTATTATATTTTATAATACAGACGTCATGTACAAACAAATTTTCCACAAATCATCAAAATCCGATTAGTTGTGAAAAACTTAAAAATATCAATAGAACCGTCATGGAAAATAATTAGCACAGTCATAAAGAGCATATCAAAATGCATATTAAATGTGTCAACAAATTTAACCCGTTGGGGTTTTCATCATATGAAAGTATAAAAAAAAAACACTTTTGCATTACGTCAGACGATAGTGACTATATTTTAACATTCTCTTTTTAATATGCAGGATGATGATTATTTTTATATGAGAAGTTTAAATAGATCTAAAAGCATAAGTTCAGCACTTTCAGAATTACACTATTCATCTAAGCCGATTAAAATGGAAATCACCAAAATTATATCCGTAATGATTTGTTCTATATTTATTTATTTTTGTAAGTAAAATGTATATTTAATGAAATATGATTTTTCAGCAATACAAATCTAAGTATCAAAACTTATTAATCAATGATTCTCACAAAATTTTAAGAATACAAGAAAAATTAGGAAAACAATTTGATCTTGCTGATATTCGAAATTACTTTGATGCAATGAAATTAAGAGATGAAGACGTTTTCAACGAGCCTTCGATTTTAAAGATTGGATTTCTTGAAATCCACTTGGGTGCTTGATTAAAAATAGGTTTAAACAGTATAACATAATATATGAATTTGATTTTTCTTTCATTAGATGAACTCAAGGAATCATTATTCAATGAAATAAATCAATGGCGAACTGTATTTGCTAACACTCTGTTAGAATTGTCTAAGCTTAAAACTCTTTACAGTTACATATCAGACAGATATAATCAACTTGCACTACCAATCAACTATTTGGTTGATGCTAAGAGAGTGGTATTTTGTTTAGAAGATGTTGAAAATAGTCTAACAGAGTTGGACAATGATGTAGAAATTACGATAAAATTATATGATATATTAAATGAATATAAAGCCCAAATTCCACCTGATAGTGAGAGGCACCTGAATTTACTCATAGATGGTTTTAAAAAGCTTCAAATTAAAGTAATGTTTATAAAATAAAAATAAAAATTAACATAATAGTTATTAATAATTATATGATATTGTACACTTTAGACATGTGAAGTACCTCAAAGATTATTTACAATTTACAATTCACTAAGATTAGAATTAAATAATGGCGTACAACATCTTAAATACGATATTATGGTGTATGATAAACTATTCCGAGAAAAAGGTCCTATGGTCGAAGGGTTATTGGCTTCTGAAGCTGCTGAAAGGTATTAACTGAAGATTATATGATGTTATTCATTTAGCTTGTATTCATTTCTTTGTTTTGTTAAGGGTTTTATTATTTCAAGATCGTTTTGACGAATTAGTTTCCTTGATGGATCGTTTTCAAGACGGTGAACGTTTATTCAACACACCAGTGACCACATACCCTTCATTAAATGAAAATAAACGAATTTTCAGTTTATTGAAAAAACTATACGATTTATACAATTTAGTTAATAGTTCAATTGAAAAATGGTCGATTATACCTTGGAATCGTTTAAAAATAGATGATATAATTGATAACTTAGTGGATTATTCTAATAAATGCCGTAAACTTCCTTCAGGAGTAAAAGATTGGCCAGCTTTTAATGAATTAAAAAACAATATTGAAGAATGGTCTGAGAAAATGATATTAGTAGAAATGATGTTTAAAAATGGACTTAAAGAGAGACATTGGAATATGATAGAAAAACTAACTGATACCAATTTTCCCGTCGGCGAGGCTAATTTTGTTCTGATTGATGTAATAAAAGCTCCTTTATTGGAAAATAAAGTTGAAATAGAAGATATATGCCAAACGGCAGTTAAAGAAGTTGATATTGAAACGAAATTACGTCAAATAATTTTTGAGTGGTCAACTATTAAAGCAGAATTAAGTCAATTCAAAACTAGAGGACTTTTGATTGTAAAAGGCCAAGAACTAGCTGAAGTTGTAGCTACATTAGAAGAAAGCCAAATGATAATGAGTTCATTAGCATCTAATAGGTAGTATTTCATCTGAGATAATATTTTTATTTTTTAATGTATACAATTTGTGTACAATAATCATTACGAGCATTATCAATCATGTGTATTCGTAGTGTTAAGTAGTGTTATATAGTATGTCGAATATGTAAAAGTACTTTAATACCAAATATTATAGGTATAATGTTACGTTCAAATCAGAAATAATGGAATGGGTGAGAAAGTTCGCTATAACTAGTCAAGTTTTGGAAAATTGGATTCTTGTACAAAATCTTTGGGTTTATTTAGAAGCTGTCTTTGTTGGAGGAGACATAGCTAAGCAGCTCCCACAGGAAACAAAACGTTTTACTGTAAAGGTTTTATAAAAATTATTTTATATAGTATACTAATACTTTTTTAACTTAGGCTATTGATAAATTATGGGTTCAAATAATGACTAAGGCCAGATTTGTTGAAAATGTTATTGAAATCTGCACTGGTGATGGGTCAATGGAACTTTTATTACCATACATGTTTGAACAACTGGAGCTGTGTCAAAAGTCATTAGCTGGGTATCCACAATATATTTCCATATTATATTTTAAAATATGTTTCATACAAAACACTTGTTTTAAATTGTTACAATGTCTTGATGAAATTTCTTAAAGGAATTATTGAAACTTTTGCTATTCTAAATAATAAAAAATTCATTAGATATTTGGATCTGAAGAGGAACATATTTTCAAGATTCTATTTTATATCGGACCCAGCACTACTCGAAATCCTAGGTCAAGCTTCAAATTCACATTCTATTCAACCTCATCTATTGAGCCTTTTCGATAATACGGCCAAACTGATCTTTAGCCCAAGTGAATATGATAAAGCATTGGAGATTGTATCTAGAGAAGGCGAAAGCATCAAATTAGAACATCAAGTTACGTGCGTTGGAGGCGTGGAAAACTGGCTAACTTATTTACTTAATGAAACAAAATTTACTGTAAACCAAATCATAGCAAATGTAGTAACTTATATGATGACAGACCCAACATTCACAGTTATTACGATGGTCGATCAATTTCCTTCACAAGTGCCTATAAAAAATTATTGTAATATCTATATATTGTTTATAATAATTCGATTAATTCTATAGATGGGTCTCATTGGTATTCAAATTTTATGGACAAGTGTAACAGAAAGTTCTATTAAGGATTCAACTACCAAGAAAACAATTATGAAAGATACAAATAATGGTTTTATTCAAATCCTGAATATGCTCATTGATTGCACTACAAAGAATTTAACCAAAATGGAAAGACTAAAATACGAAACATTGATTACAATACATGTTCATCAAAGGTTTGAAAACAATTGAAATCGATACAAATCATAAATACCTCATGAAGGAATAGTTTTATTGAATAAAACATATTGAGTTGTTTAATTTTCTTCATTCCCATTTTCCTACTAAAATAATAATTTCTCGTCAAAACCCCTACAAATTATTTATAAATACATATATTTATAAGTATATATAATGATCCATGATAATTTCAGGGATATTTTTGAAGTATTATATCGTATGAAAATAACAAGTTTATCGGATTTCGAATGGTTGAAACAAGAACGTTTTTATTTCAATGAAGAATTTGATCGAAGTGAAGTTCGCATAACCGATGTACTCTTTATATACCAAAATGAGTTCTTGGGCTGTTCAGATAGACTTGTTATTACACCTTTGACTGATCGCTGTTTCATTACTTTGGCTCAAGCTGTTGGTATGTGACTCCGAATACTGAACGTGACTTTAAACGGAACCAAACTATGGTCTCTTTTGTAGTAATATATACTTAATGAATTATTTACACCACAGGAATGAATATGGGTGGAGCACCAGCCGGGCCTGCGGGTACAGGAAAAACTGAGACTACCAAAGACATGGGAAAGTCTCTTGGAAAATATGTGGTGGTGTTTAATTGCTCCGATCAAATGGACTACCGAGGATTAGGTCGTATTTTTAAAGGTTTAGTGCATTCAGGAACATGGGGTTGTTTCGACGAGTTCAACCGCATTGAGCTGCCAGTACTTTCAGTGGCTGCCCAACAAATATACACTGTGTTTAGCGCGCGTAAATTCAAAAAAGAAATATTCACTTTTAGGTATGACGTGTTAAAAATTGTAGACTAGTGTATTATACGGTGTTTTTTATATTTACTTTATTTTTCCATTAGCGATGGTGATAGTGTTCCCTTGAATCCAGAATTCGCCATATTTCTAACAATGAATCCTGGGTATGCTGGACGTCAGGAATTACCGGAAAATTTAAAAGTCCTTTTTAGAAGCGTCGCTATGATGGTGCCCGATCGACTGGTAAGTACATTTATTTTGTTTTTAAATACATTATTTATTATGCATAAAAAAAAATATAATATAATATACTAAATACATTATTTTTTTATAGTAATTATTTTAAATTCTCAAAAGTGTAGATTATGATTCACCTTTTTACTATAGATATTGAAATCATCATATTTTAGTTCGTGTATAAGACCATTTTATAACATTAGCATTGTTGAAATTAGTTTTTTTTGGTTACCATAATTATGTAAATTAACTTGTATGTAAATATATTTCTAGATAATAATACGAGTGAAATTAGCAGCCTGTGGTTTTAAAAATAACCAATTTTTGTCTAAAAAATTCTTCATTTTATATGAACTATGCGAAGAACAATTGAGTAAACAGGTGCATTATGATTTTGGGCTACGTAATATACTAGCTGTATTGCGTACACTTGGTACTCAAAGAAGAAGTAACCCGAACGAATCGGAAGAAACAATACTTATGAGAGTGCTAAAAGGCATGAATGTTTCAAAGTTGATTGATCAAGATGAAACGATATTTTTGTCTTTGATTGAAGATTTGTTTGTCGGTATGAAATCAAGTTCGTCGACTTATAAAGACCTACAAACAGCAATAGTAGCCACGTGTGCTGAGTTATCACTGGTCAATCATCCAACTTGGAATTTAAAAATTGTTCAAGTAAAATAATTTATTAACGTACGTTATTGAGTTTTGAAACAATAAATATACTTATTTGTATTCATAGGTATATGAAACATCATTAGTTCGACATGGATTGATGATACTAGGACCCACTGGATCTGGTAAAACGGCAGCAATACATTGCCTTTTATCATCCTTAACAAAAACTGGTTTATCACATTTCGAATACCGTATGAATCCTAAATCAATAACAGCTTCACAAATGTTTGGAAGGCTAGATGTATCAACTAACGATTGGACCGATGGTATATTTTCGACACTATGGAGAAAAACATTGAAAGTAATTTGTTTTAAACTTCTGTCATATGAATATAGTTTCGATTGTGGTTAATATGATCAAATATATATTTATATTCGTATTATTATAGTTGGAGTCGCACCAGTATTGTTGGATTGTTTTGGATGGGCCAGTAGATGCGGTGTGGATAGAAAATTTAAATTCCGTTTTAGACGACAATAAAACACTTACCTTAGCTAATGGTGACCGAATTGTAATGGCTCCTAATGCTAAGCTTTGTTTTGAACCAGACAATGTAGACAATGCTTCCCCAGCTACAATATCTAGGATGGGAATGACGTTTTTCTCATCCACTGTATTGCCGTGGAAAGCAGCATTTCAGGTGAATTTTATTTTATTTTTTTTTCATTTTTTGATTGAATACACGGTTTGAACAATACAATTTACTCGTTGAATAAAAAATACGAATTAATTTTGCAAATAGTATAAAAATTTGTTATATTATGTATGTTAAAAGAATAAACTCTTGCTCTATGAAAATTCTGAATGTATCGATTCATTATTTTGATGTTTTAATTAATAATTTATCAATTGTCAAATATATTTTTATTAAATCCAACATTTATACTATACATTTATTGGTTAATATATTATCTCGGGTTTAATAAAATATTATGTGTACCTAAATTTACTTTTTTAAGGTTTTTATTATAACTTTATAAATATAATTTTTAAGTGCTTTAAACTGACCAATTGGTAAATAAATGTATATTTCTATTGAGGTCTAACCTAATTATGATTTGAATACTTTCTTATAGTACGTTCATTATATTTCAGGGATGGGGAAAAAGAAAACCAATATTACTTTTCAATTGTTTTCAAAAACTTTTTGATAATACTTACGATGAATTATTGAAAATGCTTCAATCTAAGCTTACTCCTAAGATGAGTTTGTTAGAAGCTCATTACATTCATCAAACTTGTGATATACTTGATGGACTTTTGAAAATGTTTCCTGAAAGTTTAGGTAAAATTATAATAATTAAAAGCTAAATTTTATGTATAATATAAAATATTTTCATTTGTATAGAATTATCAGAGATTATATTATCACGTTTATATACTTTTGCAATAATGTGGAGTATTGCTGCTGTATTAGAATCAGTAGACCGAAAATCACTTGAGAATTTCATAATAACAACGCTGAAAGAAAAAATGAATTTGCCAAATCTTCATGTAAGTTATATAAAAATTAATTTCTAGGTACATCAAATTATTATTTTTTTCCTTTAGTCAGAAGAATCAATTTACGATTTCACAATTTCAACAAAAGGTGAATGGCAGCATTGGGGATTATTAATAGACGACTATACATATCCTAATGATTATATCCCAGTTTATGGCGACATATTAGTACCCAATTTGGACAACGTTCGAACAATATTTTTGATAAAATTAATTGCAAATCAAGAAAAAAACGTTCTGTTAATTGGAGAACAAGGTACTGCTAAAACCGTAATGATAAAGAGTTACATGCAAGATTTTGATCCAGAAACAAGACTGAGCAAAATGTTAAACTTTTCATCAGCTACCACTCCAAATATGTTTCAAGTAAAAAAAATAATATATTTTGTGTGACATTTAATGTAATAATTAATAAATCTTTAGAACACTGTAGAGGGTTACGTAGAGAAAAGATTTGGTAATACTTATGGTCCACCAGGCAATCGAAAAATGACAATATTCATTGATGACATAAACATGCCGATCATTAACGATTGGGGTGATCAAGTAAATAAAATAACTGTCGCAACTAATTTATGACAACATTGATCTATCACTTTTTATAATAACAATTTCCGAAAAGGGATAACAAACTGTCTTCTTTTGCTTATTATTTAATAGTTACATCTTCGGTCTAAATTATTTTATCAAACGTATGTAAAATAATACGATTTTAAAACATAGCATTACATCTTGTAATTTAATTATATTACAATTAAGTATAAAGTATATAATTAAGTTCTAGAATATTTTATCAAATTTGTGTTTAATAAAAACGGTAATTCTAAAGCAAAAAACGTACATGTCCCATTATTTAAAATTATTCAAAAATAATTTACTTTTTTTTATCAGGTTACCAATGAAATAACTCGTCAGCTTTTAGAAGACAAAGGTTTCTTTTCTTTAACGAAACCCGGAGATTATATTAATATTGCTGGAGTCAATATGCTGGGCGCTATGATACACCCAGGGGGTGGTCGAAATGATATACCACCTAGGCTAAAGAGACAGTTCTGCATATTTAACTGTACATTACCATCAGATAAGTCCATGGACAAAATATTTGGTGCTTTAGGATGTGGATATTTTTGCATTGAACGTTTTAACCAAGAGATAGTTGCACTTGTTCCATCGTTGGTGACACTAACTCGAATTGTGTGGCAGAAGATCAAACAAAAATTATTACCAACTCCAGCTAATTTCCATTACGTTTTCAACTTGAGAGATTTATCAAGAGTTTGGGAAGGAATGTTACAGATATACACAGAAGAGTGTCCAAACATTGCTACCTTATTAAAATTATGGTGTCATGAACTACAGCGGGTCATATTCGATAAGCTTACGAGTACTATGGACAAAAATTGGTTCACGGAAACTGTTAAAACCAGCGCAGGAGATTTTCTAGCACCAGAAATATTTCAACTATTCCCGGATGAAATGAGCTCAAATTTATTTGTAGATTTTATGGGTGACGTAGCCGAAGAAACCGGTGATGAGCCTGATGATTATGAATCCGACAATCCTAAAATATACGAACTTATTGATAAGTATGAATTCAATATTAACAACATTATTTTAAAATACATTTACTGTATCGAAATTTCCGTAAATATAGAAATCTCGAATTAGATAAATAATAGTTTAAATAAGGATTGGTTGATAAAACGTGATTGATAAACATTAAATTATATTACATTGTAATATAATTATATTACTATGTAATATTTATATTTTTGAATTCTTACATTTTTAGTTTCGAAGTATTAGAAGCTAGAATGTTAATGTACATGAATCAAATGAACGAGGTAGTAAATGGATCATCAATGGATTTAGTATTTTTCAAAGATTGTATACTCCATCTTGTTATTATATCTCGTATACTAAGAATACCCCGTGGAAACGGTTTACTTGTGGGTATTGGTGGTTCTGGACGAAGATCAGTAACTACTTTAGCATCATTTATTGCTAATTATTTCCAGTATTCAATTTTCCTTACCAGGTATATTTATTTACTATACTAAGTACGAGGTGTGATCAAAAAATACCGGGATTTTTTTTTTTTTATTTATTTAAATATACAAATAATATTTCAAATATTAGTCTCCTTCAAAGTATTCACCGCCCGATGTTATACACTTGTCCCATCTCTCCTGCCACTTTTTGAAGCAGTGTTGGAAGTCTTCAACTTTAAGTTGTTTGAGTTGATCTACCGCATTCTTTTTTATTGTCTCAATATCATCAAATCTTTGTCCTTTGAGGTCAGTTTTAATTTTTGGAAATAAAAAAAAATCACAAGGGGCGAGGTCTGGTGAGTAAGGGGGGTGAGGTACAACTGGAATTTGTTTATCAGCTAGAAACTCACGGATTGATAAGGCAGAATGAGCAGGCGCGTTGTCGTGGTGTAACAACCACGATCGATTTTGGAACTGATCTGGACGTTTCTTACGGATTTTTTCTCGTAATTTAATTAAAATTTCTTTGTAGTAAGTCTGATTTACCGTTTGAGCAGTTGGAACAAATTCGTAATAAATAAGGCCTTTAATATCGAAAAAAGTAATCAACATGGTTTTCACGTTAGAACGAACTTGCCGAGCTTTTTTGGGTCTTGGTGAAGTTACTGATTTCCATTGTGATGACTGTCGTTTAGTTTCTATGTCATAACCATAGACCCAAGTTTCATCAACAGTTATTACATTTTTAATGAACTCTGGGTCATTTTGTGTTCGTTCTTTCAAACTTTGACAAACTTCAATTCGATGATTTTTTTGATCTTGAGACAACAATTTCGGGACCATTTTTGCACAGACTCGTCTCATGCCTAAATCTTCAGTTAAAATAGTTTGACATGATCCAAAAGAAATGTTACACTCACTAGAAAGTTCTCTTATCGTCATTCGTCGATCTGATCGAATAATTTTTCGTACTTTTGCCACCATTTCCAAACTTCTTGATGTTGAAGGTCGTCCAGCACGAGAGTCATCATTAATGTCTTCACGACCCTCAATAAACCTTTTATGCCATTCAAATGTTTTAGACCTGCTCATCGCTTCATCTTCAAATGCTTTTTTAATCATTTCAAAAGTTTCAGTCGCTGATTTACCGAGTTTAACGCAAAATTTAATGCAAACACGCTGCTCGAGTTTATTCGACATGACAAAAACGGCAGACACAATAAAAGTATCCGATTTCAATGAATTGTCGTTCATTACTAACAGTTAATATTAACTCGCGGCTTGAATAACGTAATTGAGTGTTATCTCTATTTTTATTTGATGTGTGTATATTCCCGATTCAATTATTTTTAGCGCATATATAATTTTAGTCCCGGTATTTTTTGATCACACCTCGTACAATTTATTATGAATTTTATAATTATAATCACCAACTAATGTATATGGTGAAGAAATCTAATTATGTTTTTCAGAATTTGAAAAAAAAAATGAATACTTGTTAATGTATGATTTTTCAGATCATATGGTATTAATAATTTCTTGGATGATTTAAGATTACTTTATAGAAAAGCTGGATTCGAAGGATTAAAAACTACTTTCGTTTTTACCGACAATGATATAAAAGATGAAGCTTTCTTAGAATATATTAATAATATATTAAGCTCGGGAGAAATAGCCAGTTTATTCCCCAAAGAAGAACTTGAAGAAATGTTAAACAATTTAATGCCAATTTTCAAAAAGAAAAACCCCAAAGCCATTCCAACTTTAGACAATTTATATGAATTTTTCATTAAACAGGCTATGAATAACTTACATTTAGTTCTATGTTTTTCACCGGTAAAATTATTAAATTTTATCAAAATCATTAATGTAATTATATGTGTATTTTAATTATTTATATTTTAAAGATTGGCGAAAGTTTCCGATTACGTTCACTGAAATTTCCCGGTATCATATCCGGTTGCATTATCGATTGGTATACCGCGTGGCCATATGATGCATTGCTAGGAGTTTCTCGTCATTTCCTACATGACTTTCCTATGGTTTGCACGGTAGAAGAAAAAGAATCAATTATAGAATCGCTAGGTGAAATACACGATAACGTCGCCAAAGATTGCATTAGTTATTTTCAAAGGTATGCATTTATATTACATATAGGTATGTATATATAGTAATTATATTAATAATATATAATATAAATTATTTTACTAAGTATAGTACTTAAGTATACTAATATGAATTAATAGATTTAAAAGTTTTTAAATAATAAACTTAAAATAATTTAAACATATTTTCTGTAAAAATCTTTAAACTATAAAAAATAGAAAATTCAGATTAGTGAAAATATTTAAGTTTTTATGTAAATATTTTGGAATATTAACCATGTCCATTCCTTCAAAATATTTTAAATACACCATTAAATACCAATCGACACACTATTTAATACTATCTTAATTAAAGTTAGCTAATGAAATAAATCATTTTAATATTGAAATTAGGCTATGTATTTTTTTACCGAAAATAATAAATTGAAGAAATGTTTAATCATATTTAATAATTTCAATATAATAACTGTGACATTGACATGTTTGTATTGATTTATTTTCTAAAAGATTTCGTCGGCAAATATTTGTTACCCCAAAATCATTCCTCCTGTTTGTAAATGGTTATAAAGTTTTATACACAAAAAACAATGCAACAATTGAAGAAATGAAAATGCAACGAATATTAGGGCTAGAAAAACTTGCTGATGCCTCAGTACAAGTAGCAAGGTTAAAAGAAGAATTGATAGAAAAAGAAAAAGAATTAATTGTTGCAACAGCAGCTAGCACAGAAGTAATTTCTAATTTATTTGTTTATTTTTTTTTTTTATTTAAATAATTTAAAAATTGAATTTTAGGTTACGACCAAAGTAAATATAGTTGTAAAAGCAGCAGAAAAGAGTGGAGCCGAGGTTGCAGTGGTGAAAGATCGAGCTTCGGAAATATTGAAAATAATTTCAAAAGAAAAAAAAGTGGCTGAAATTAAACTTGCTAAGGCTCAACCTGCCTTAGATGCCGCTGAAGCAGCTCTATTGGTACGTCTTACTATCATACTTAATTTTCTAATCAAAATTGTTTGATTTCAATGATATCATTTTATTTTAAGTTAAACAATCTGTTAATTTATTTTAATACATTCATAGAAAACAAACAATACAATATTATTTCTTACTGACATCTCTCATAGAGTATTTGCTGGTACCATAATTTTCCTTTATACTTGTTGGTTTTAGATTATTTCCTACCATTCTTACATTCTTATTGTTTTAAGATCTCCCTCTTTTACGTTTTATTGTTTCTTTAATAGTTTGCCTTAAGATCTCTTCCTTTCCAGTTTCTGTTATAAATCTTGGTATCATCTCCACGTTATCTCATTATATGCGCAGACCACTATATCCTTATATCATTTTTTTATAGTAAGTAACTAGTGTGCATTTTTCCTGCAATTTTTATTGAAAATTCTACTCCATTAATTTGCTCTAGTATTACAAGTTAGCCCCCCCCCTATATCTTCACTTATATTTTGTAGACAATGGTGCATAATCTGTTTTTGATTACGGTTGTCGTTGTCTCCATGGTTAGGTTAGATATATTCTTACGTGATAGTATACTTCAGAGATGGGCAACTAAAAGTTACTAGAGAGTCAATTTTTAAAAAATTAAAATCTAGTGGACCAGATTATAGAAAAAAGAAGAAAAAAAAAAGGTCATTCATGAATTTTAATTAGCATTTATATACACGGAAATAATAAATTCAACACACATGACAGCACAATACGAAGAAACTGATATAGTTAAATATTTTGGTACAAACAGCTATGGTTGAAAGCTATACGTATACATACGTATGATATTTAAACATTTAACGATGTTTAATATCAGATAACAATTATTATATCGATAAGTTAGAGTATAGACGATAAACTATAAAATTGTATGATGTCATTTTAAAATATAGCACGGGCCAGTGGCCCAACCCTAGTATACCTCATATTTTTGATTTAGTTTTCTTAGAGAATATTTTGGATTTGAAGGAACGTTGATAGTGCAAATATTCCACCTTTGCCATCATTACAATATTAAATATTGTTCGTCGACATTCTAAAATAATTACATTTTTATTAATTTTAAAAAAAAACAAACTTTTACAATTTTAGACTATTAATGCAGCTGATATAGGAACAATAAGAAAATTAGGTAGTCCACCTTACCTGATTACATTGATTATGGATTGTACGCTCATACTATTTCGACGTAAAGTTGAAAAAGTCATACCAGACTTTGAAAAATCGTTTTTAGAACCTAACTGGAAAGAATCGCTAAAAGTATACATCACTAATAAATTACTAGTTATTATATTTATTTATTATTTTGATTATATTCTAGTTGATGTCTGACTTAAAATTTCTCACTTATCTTAAAAATTTTGAGAAAGATAAGATTAATAGAGAAACAGTGGACTTATTACAACCCTATTTTAATTATAAGGACTATACTTTTGACAAAGCTAAAAGTGCTTGCGGAAATGTTGCTGGTCTTCTTAGTTGGACGTTAGCTATGATTGATTTTTTTAACGTAAACAAAGAAGTACTTCCATTGAAAGCTAATTTAGTTAAACAAGAAGCCAAATTCAGTAAGGCAAAAGAAGAATTGGCAGAAGCGGAAGCAATCGCTTATGAAAAGAATAAGGAGCTATTTGAAGCGAAACGAAAGTTGAATATAGCTCTTAACTCACAAAAAGCAGTTCAAGACGAAGGTAATAAATGTAAATATAAAATGGAGTCAGCTACAGCACTTATTGAGGGCTTAGAAGGAGAAAGAAAGAGATGGACGCAGCAGCTAGCTGGATTTAATATGGAAATTAAAAACTCATTGGGAGACATTGTTCTCCTTACAGGCTTTTTATCGTATTCTGGGCCATTTAACCAAGAATATAGAAAATATTTAATGCAATCGTGGAATCAAAAGTTAATTCAGAAGAATATTCCAAAATCTCCCAATTTAAATGTGACAGATAAATTGGCCGATGCTCCTACGATAAGTGAATGGAATCTCCAAGGGCTGCCGAATGATGAACTATCAACTCAAAACGGTATAATTGTTACAAAATCGTCAAAATTTACTATTATGATTGATCCACAAAGTCAAGGGATATCTTGGATTAAAAATAAAGAAGCAATAAACGATATAAAAATTACTTCTTTTGATGATAAATACTTTAGAAATCATCTTGAAGACTGTGTATCATTCGGAAAACCGTTACTAATCCAAGATATATTACAAGATGTAGATCCAGTTATAAATAATATTTTGGAGAAAAAACTATTATAAAGTTGGTAGAAGTCTGAAAGTGTTACTTGGAGATAAAGAAGTTGATGTAAGTGAACATTTTCGTCTATATCTCACTTCAAAACTTAGTAATCCATCATATCCACCGGAGCTCTATGCTCGATGTGCAGTGATTGACTTTACTGTGACTATGAAAGGTTTAGAAGATCAATTATTGAGTAGAGTGATCGAAACTGAGAAAAAAGAACTAGAACAAGAGCGTATAGAATTGATCGCAGAAGTGACTTCTCAAAAAACGAAAAATGCAAAAATTAGAGCACGATCTTTTAGTAAAATTAACCACTGTAAAAGGATCGTTAGTAGACGACGAAACGGTTTTATACACGTTAAATAAAACGAAAGATACGGCTATGGATGTTAGTGAAAAATTAGAGGTGGCAAATGAGACACAAATCAAAATTGGTTTGATGCGTGAAAATTATCGTTCGATAGCAACTCGTGGATCTGTGTTATACTTTTTAATTGTAGAAATTGGAATGGTCAATCCTATGTACCAGAATTCATTGCAACAGTTCTTAGAACAATTTGATTTGTCATTAGCCAATTCCCAGAAATCTATATCACTTGATCGCAGGATCAAAAATATAATCGAATACTTAACATTTGCTATATTCAAATACAAGTGTCGTGGTTTGTACGAGATTCACAAAACACTTTTCACCATTCTCGTAGCGTTGAAAATAGATATTGACATGGGAAGAATTACAAGAAATCAATTTGAATATTTTATTAAAGGCGGCGCTTCAACTGATATTAACTCAATCAGGCCCAAACCTTTTGATTGGATGACCGACATTTGTTGGATGAATTTAACTGCATTACAAGCTCTTCCGCCGTTCGATGAAATATTAACAATGGTAGAAAAAAAATGGCTCTGCGTGGAAAAATTGGTATGAAAGTAGTAGTCCTGAAACAGAAATAATGCCAAATAATTTGCATACTATTAGTGTATTTGAAAAATTATTGGTTATACGAGCGTGGTGTCCAGATAGAACTTTAAACCAAGCATTTACTTACGTCGCGGAATCATTGGGACCACAGTTTGTCGAAACGGTGATGTTTGACATCGAAGAAATGTACCTGTCATCACGAAGTGATACACCTTTGATATGTTTTCTAAGCATGGGTTCGGATCCTAGCGATCTTATAGAGAAAACTGCCAAAAAAAATGGAAATACTATTCAATTCCGTATCTATGGGCCAGGGTCAAGAAGTACACGCCGAGAGACTTATAAAGCAATGTGCAATCGATGTAAGTAATCGACGAGATTTAAATTAATTATTCTAGAGAATACTAATATTCTAATATTTACATATGTTAATTTAGGGAGGATGGGTATTACTTCAAAATTGCCATTTATGTTTGAACTTTATGCAAGAAACATATGAATATATATATAATAGTGTTTCATCGTCAAATCAATCGAGCTTTAGGATTTGGATAACTACAGAAGTTCATCCAAAATTCCCGATATCACTTCTACAAATATCTGTGCATTTTACGTACGAACCACCAGAAGGTACTCATTTACACCCACAAAAAAAAAAAAAAAAAAATACTATAAGTCAATTAAACAAATATATATGATTTATAAACCGTTAAATAACTGTTTACTGATAAATAACTATGAATCGAAAGTTAATGAGTATAATTAATATAGTTTCATTGGTTTTTAAGGATTACGAGCTGGTTTAATGAGAACATATAACAACATGGGAGATGAAACGTTGGGTTATTCAAACATACCTCAATACAGACCAATACTTTACGTAATTTCTTTCCTTCACTCAGTCGTACAAGAGCGTAGAAAATTTGGGCCCGTCGGATGGAACATTCCCTATGAGTTCAATACATCGGATTGGTACTCGTCAACTTTGTACTTACAAAAGATGGTTGACGATATGAATGCAAATTCTCCAATTGACTGGATCGCTCTCAGGTAAGCCTTAATATTTATTGCAATTTTATTGTTATTACATGATTAAAGAGGCATTTTTTTCTCCCATAAAAAAAAATATTATTCAAAATATTATATGTCTTGTACAATAATCATTGTTAAAACGATATTATAGGTACATGATAGCCGAGGTACATTATGGCGGCCGTGTAACCGATGACTATGACCGACGATTATTAAACAATTTTACCGAACTTTGGTTTACTGACAGTATTTTTGACGAAGCATTTTGTTTCTATAAAGGATACAACATATTGGATCACGAAGTATTGTCAAAATATTTGTTAGCAATCGAAGAAATGCCATTTAAGGATCCACCTCAGTCGTGTGGACTTCATCCAAACACCGACATCACGTAAGTTTAAAACTGTAATATTAATAATATAATAGTTTTATTATTAATGATAAGGTTTATTGGAATTATAATTGAATACATTTATATTTATTGCATAGATATCAAACTAATATTGCTCAAGAAATGTTTGATACTATAACATTGATTCAACCAAAGGGATCTAGTGGTGGAAGTGAAGTGACAAGGGAAGAAATGGTTTACAACATGTCTAAAGAATTGTTAGATAAACTTCCGCTTGTTTTCAATATGTTTGAAATCAAAGGAAGGTAATTCATAATAATATTTTATATCTTTGGATTAAAGGTTGTATATTTGCATACATTTTAGATTGAATATAATGGGTCCTACGCAACCCATGAACATATTTTTAGGACAAGAAATCGACCGTATTCAAAAAGTTATTGAAATAGTTAAAAGTACCTTGGAAGACCTTTTATTGGCAATCGACGGAATAATCATAATGAACGAAGTAATTATTAAAATTAATTTGTATTCATTTTAAGTAATTAATAGTTATTAATTAATTACTTCAATAGTTTTTGTATGATAACTATAAAACAATCTTCGAATATCATAATTCAACCAGTGTGACTGAAAAGCTTAATACATAAGTAGTACATCTAACATAAAATACATATACATATTACTGTACATTATTTGGTTTGAACCTGTTAATTTTAATATTTATTTATAATATAAATAAATACTTATATAAAAGTACAATTTAATTGTATCTTGTGGTTGTGACTTGGGTTAGGTACTCGACACACGTAACTGCTTTATTGGAAAATAAATTTCGAGCCACCACTGATTCAAAAATCAATAAGATATAATGTGTTTTTAGGTTTTGACCGAGACGTTGGATTATTTATACGATGGCCGTATTCCAGGACATTGGTTAAAGGTATCTTGGACGTCGTCGACAATAGGTTTTTGGTACATGGAGTTGCTAAATCGACACAGTCAAATATCTTTGTGGGTGTTCAGAGAAAAGCCGCGTTTGTTTTGGATGACAGGATTTTTCAACCCTCAAGGGTTTTTAACAGCGATGAAACAAGAAATATCTAGAACTCATAAAGGTTGGACTCTGGATAACGTAGCACTTCAAAACGAAGTATTGGTTCATTATAAAACCGACATCACCACCTCTCCTTTGGTGAGCAACTATTTTTATTGTAATATTATATACCGTTTCCGAAAATATAAACCTTATTTATTTGAGGATTATGATTGTACATTGGTCTAGAAAAAAATGACTACATTGCTTTTAGTAATAGTTAATATTTTACTAAGCACATGGCGTACACATAAGTAATATTATAATGTAGTGCCTATAACACGCTAAAAGGTTATTTATACAAGTGACCTATTGACTCTGTAATTGTAATACATATATGTATATGTGTATAACGTGATTTACCTATTTGCAATATGATGCTACTTTTTATACAATAATAAATTATATTCAACAAACCTTTTACTTATGATATGTGTAAACAATGTTAACAATTAATCTATTACAGGAAGGCGTCTACGTACATGGACTATTTTTGGACGGAGCGGGATGGAACCGAAAAGATAGAGTACTTCAGGAATCACTGCACAAGATCATGTTTACGGAAATGCCCGTCGTTTACATGTTTGCGATAAATTTGCTCCAAAGCAAGCGGGCAGTAGGTTATCCGTGTCCAGTTTATAAAAAACCGAAAAGAACCGGATTGACATATGTGTGTGAACTATGCTTGATGACTCCGCCAAACGCACCACCAACACACTGGATATTAAGAGGAGTAGCTCTTCTTTGCGATATAAAATAATTTTAAAGGAATAAAAATCTTTATGGTTGGATATACTCGTATATATGTTATGGCTAAAGTACACACTATCCGGATAATGTGCACATAATCCATACTATTCGGACAAAGAAAACGCTTAACATTTAGAATCATATATTCACTATTATATATTCATATAATCATATAATCATATGTTTGTTTCATATATTGATCGGCTATTTTGTACATTAGCCATTGATTGATGTGTTACGGACATACATAGATGTAGTTAGTTTGGGCCGGGTGCGACAAAGGCTATGACGCGCTTCCAGACACCGACCAAACAAATATTTTGGAGTGTGGTGGTGTGGTAGCTCAACTAATAGTGGTTGAGTTCGCCACGCAACTATTAGTGAGTTATGTTTTATTGAAATATGTCAAGTGTGTGTATGTGTATTTGTGTGTATTGTGTATGTACTTAAAACTATGAGACAAGAAAAATGGTAACTAAAATGAAATAAATCTAAAAAACGGTATATAATTGTATGTATTGCTGGTACGAATTGAATAAAAAATCACAAAAAATAGAAATAATTCACAGCAATACAATATGTACAATATTTGTCATGTCTAGTGGCTCTTATTATAATTCACTAGAATTCTAAATAAAAATTATTTGTTTTCGATGAATATAATATGTACATATTATACATATTTATACATATTATCAATGGTTATAAATACTATTATATTTATATATTATTGTATTTATAATCAATGATATTATGTATAAGTATAAAATAGTTAAATATGATCTAAACTAGTAGTTATACGAGTAGTATACAAAAAATTGCATTATCAGTAAATAACCAACGGAATTTATTATTTGTCCTTTATGTAATTTTATCTTTTCAATTATTCAAATAAAATTGTTAAAAATAACAAAATTACTGAATTTAACTAAAACTACGGGTACCTATTTGGTAAAGGACCCAAATCTTATAATTTTTAAGTGGGCCAACCGGGATTTTCCCGGTATCCCGGTGAGCTAATACACGCCTGCCTTCAACGCCACCCGAGATGAAACGTTTAATTTAACGGGTTCGTAAGACTTCAGTTGAAGGTGAGCAGATTGCGCGAAGATCCGAACGAAAAAATTCGACCAGACTCCACGGCGAAAATATGTTTTATTTGGCGATTTTATTTTTATCAAATAGTTCTCCGTCGTAAACAAATGTGCAATAAAAGACGTTTTTAAGATAAGTTAAAACGAAAAACAATTGTTTTTTTCTATCTCGTGTACCATAACGTAACCATCATGAACGTTTTGTCCCACGGATGTTTGGATGTACATAGTTAAGGAGGAGGGGGATAATTATCCCCCATTTCCATAACTAACAATTATATTAATTTTTAACGAAATTTCAAACTGACCCAATATTTAAACTGCTTATAACTTTTCAAATTGCTATTACATGTTTTAAATCATATTTACAGCATATAAATGGTAATTTCCTACCTAATAACATAGTTCTTTAATGTATTTTTTTTTACAAAATGATTTTACATGAATATTTTCAATGTATCATGATTATTTTTATTTATTATTATCATTTTTATTTTTTGTATTTACCTCGTCAGTTGTATTTAAATATCATAAAATTAGATAAACAATTTGACTCGTATAAAATTTTAAAATAACACGTCTAGTTTTGATAACCTGTTTCGTTGATGAATTTTCTAACTTATACATATTTGATAGGTAGGTACTTGTAGTAAATGAAACTGGACTCGCAGTCGAATCCCGTAAAGTGCGTTTACATTATAGTCCAAACTCGAATGAATCGTACGTAGAGGTGTAAACAGTTTGCCGATACACGAGCGAACGGGCACCGAACGAATCGTTTAGTTCGAACGATATTCGGCCGTAGTTTCTGATTCGGTTATGTTCGATACCTTGCACCCTCGACTGAATCCAATTTGACCCGTATTGATTTCCAAAACGAATTAATTTTGTTATCGTTCGAGCAATCGTTTTGAAAAAGCTCACGATTGATTTGTTTTTATTTTTTAAATCGGTACACTAAGTATTAAGTTCCCCTCCTCCCAAATCCATGTAGTGTTTTTGTTTTTTACGGGAGGGGGTTGTTCACCAACATCCCGTTGTGCGTTTTTATTTCGTCTAATCCAATCTCTCTTGTCGCTTTTTTTCAATTAAATCTACGATTCTGGGACACGAGCCGTGAACAGTATATACAATGTTTAGGTGATTGGCACGGTGAAATTCAAATAACGAATTACTTGTAATCAATGGCGGCTCGTGGGTGCTGGTAAAGAGAGTGCGACCGTATGAAAAAATGATCGTTTGTTCATGTACGATTTATATTGATGTTTCAAATAAATCGTAATTGGTATAGAAACTTGCATAATTCTGAAACACTAGATATCGAAAGGCTGCTATATTGTGGAGGGTTTAATTTCTATTGATTTTTCTTGAAGTACTAGGGCTGTTTGATTTTCTAGGTACCGGTTTAGAACACTTCGTTTGTAGTTCTCTCCAAGTACGGTCTCCCAGGAAACAAACTATCAAAACCGTCATGTTGTCACATCCAAAACGACCCATTTGACCATTGGGTGTAGGACATTAAGTCATATTAAGTCGTCCAAGAGACTAGTATCCAAGCCACGAGCCGCCACTCCTTGTAATCATTATTTTGACGAACGAATTAAATTAAACTAGTTTTTACCTTTGTGTTTTAAGTGCAATTTATTAATAAATAATTATACTTTCTTCCGGCCGTTTTTTTTTCAGCTATCCGGACATTTTCTTCCGACTATTCCAAGGACCACGTGATGGTAAAAAATCTTATCAAACGTATCGATTAACGATTAATGTGTTTTTGGAGTCGATTGACTCTCGTTCCAAATAAATATTTTTGTTTTCAAAAATTGGAACACACACACACCGTATGCCAATGAAATCGCATGGATGGAAACATGGTCTCCACATGCATACAGAGTTCGATGCCGAAACGTTTCAAGAACAAAACGAGCGGAGCCTTCGTATTCCACACACTACTACTGTTTACGTCGCTGTGTTAAGTGAATCTCGTGCAGTGTAAATAATCAAAAACTGTGTTGGTAGGTACACAAATTTAATTGAACCACAGTGACGTTGTACATATACATACGTATAATAATAGCACATGATGGTAATACGTTGTGCGCGGGCCAGAACGCGTGTCAATTTCTAAAATATAATTAATCAATTGAAAAACATAACACATTAGTTCCAGATGTTTTTTGTACCACGAAAAAAAAAAATAAAAATAAAAATTGTTTATTGATCAAGCCATTAAGGTGCGCCTTAGCGTAGGAGCTACCTATCATATACCTAGTGCCTTTCCACACACACGTAACGATCACGTTATATCGATACAGCGTCACGTTCTATTTCTTTCCAGTAAAATGTATTTGTATACAACTAATATGTAGTACAAGGTGCGCGCACACCAGATATTCCAAAATCTCTATCGGTTCCGAACGTCATATGCGATGATTAGGGCTCGAAAGTTATTGCACTGAAAATCATTAAGATTTATTGCATTTTTGTAGTAAAATATTAATAAGACTACACTTAAAAATTGCATTATCGCAGTGAAAAATACACAAAGTTGCACATAAAAATTGCAATAACCTTTTTTTTTATTTATTAAAATAACTATTTTCAAAAAAAAAAAAAAAAAAAATGGTACAAGTATTTTTTATTATGACTACCACATTACAGATATAAATTATTTTACAGAATATTTCAAAATAAAAATTAACATTAATACTGGAATAGTGTTTTTAGTCTGGTTTTCCACAAGCCTATGAACAAAATTATCGATATTTAAAAACGTTTTATTTGAATAATTATTATTTTATACACATTTATGTTCCTTATAGGCACTGTCGTCTACCTTAGAAATGATTGCGCAGCACGATAAATGATTTCTTTATGTTCTCAATGTTGAAAGATCTTCGATTTGAGAACAGCAATTTGCGTAACTCTTGCACCGTCTTATCAAATTATATTTCCACCACTGCCATCGCAATCGTTCATGTTCGAAACAATCATAAATTATTATTTATTATTGTTATATTATTATCTGACACGGGCGTCCGTTGTTATTTTATTTTTTAAGTGAAAAAAAATTAAATTATAAGAATAATATTTAAAAGTATCTAAAACCGAATTATATACGAGGAAAATCAATAAAATTGCAAATCAAATCGAAAAAACGCCGAAAATTGCATAAAGTCGCTCTAAAATAAATTTCGTATTTTAATTCGGAACAAAGTTATAACCAATTCAACAATAAACCCAAAAAATAGGAAAAAAGTTACGAATGCGGCAACTGACGAGTCTTGATAACGTAGGTAACATACGTCTGGCTTATTAAAACCAATACAACGCGGTGCACAAACGGTGTAGAACAATAAGAGCGACAACGAAATCGTTTACGGCGGTCTATAAGTGAAAATCGTAAGCTCCGGTCTTCTTCGCCGGGTCTCGCGAACAACGGAGCCGCGACCGAATGCAGCGGAAATATCGATAACAATGGACGATACCCATACAGGTGCGTGCGCGGCGAGAAAGTAGAAAAATAAAATTACGGACATTACGGTTTTTAATTAGCGAGACAAATGCAAAACTCAGAGAACCAATCACCTGGGCAAGACAATTAAATAGGGAATTATAACAATAAAAAACAATCAATATCGTTGAATTATTTAATAGGAAAAAATGTTTAATATATTAACGTGATGTACCAACCAAAATACCATGTGTAAAAAATCGTTTATTACCCATGCACGCGTTTGTGTATCTGTTTGTGCGTTTTCCATCGGGACATTCTCCCGTCGGAGGCGACCGACGGTGTCCTACTCCATGCTGGCACGGGTGTACGCGGTCGCAAAAACGTTGACCGTGCACGGGAGAATAATATAATGAGAATAATAAAAAGTTGACCGTCCGTTGCGTCACCGTTAGTGGCTGAGCACCGAGACTCGCTGTACGATTCGAATCGTTTGTAATGTATAATTTTCGCAGTCAAAAGGTATTCAAATATTCGTACCGGACCGATACATTTGCATGATAATAGTTTCGTTTTTACCTAATTCATGCGATTATACGCCAACACCGTGCAGATACCATGGTTATTGTCACCTTTGTCGAATACTGTGACACGGTATATGTACTTCCACCGGTTGGTTAATCCGGGTAATACGACATGTGCTACGACCATCATAGCCATTTTGAACCCGAATAAACATTGAAAGGTGCGCGAACGAAGCACGGGTATAAATGTCACCGTTAACACGCACGCCGGGAAAAAACGGTTTGCTCTTTTTTTTTTGTTGCTTTTTTAGGACGTACGATGTTAATACGATTTATACGTTACGCACTCCACCGCGTAATGTTTAGGGTTATACCGTTTATATGTGTGGTCCTCCTCTGTATATTTATAATACGATGCGTTCGTGCATTGTCGTGACCATCGAACGCTATAAATATAACATGCGTGCACGCAGCGAAGTCCTTTATTTTCTTTTTCTCCTTCGAACACGCACATTATCAGTGTCTGATGGGGGTAGAGGGTGGTAGAATAGTTGGGTAGAGGAGATGAGAAAACGAAAAGAGACTACAAAAGATCCAACTGCAGACTCCCTGGCGCGTCTTGCAGGAGTAACAGTTCGACGTACAATCGACGTGCCGGGTAACCATATATTTTATTTTTTCTCGTACTTTATGACCGACGTGTCGCGGTCGAACGCATTACACGCGTAGATAACTTCCATCTGGTAGATACCTACATCGAGCGTTATATATCTGTATACACCTGCGGGCCGCGTACATTATGTCATTTGACGTTGAACACAAGCAGAAGACCGTTTAACGGCCTATGACCACCGTGCCGCAGGTCCTTTGACTGCATCGAAAACAATCGTTTAAACGGATTTATTTTATTTTCCGTTTCGGTCCGTTCCGTCCTCCCAGCGGGTTCTCGCTGTGACACGGACTGAATACGTTGACCACGAACAAAGGGTGATGGTGAGTATGTGTGTGTGTGTATATAACTACGCGATATGTATGGAAAAAAAATAAAAAGAAACACTTAAGTCGTCGGTTCTGCGATTCGTTATTCTTACACGCCGAATATCCTTAATATCTATGTGCGTTCACATTCGATCTTTGCCGTCGCACATGTGACACCGCCGCGTGACAGGTGATTTTACGACCAAGTGCGCCAACGAGTAATGAACTCACATATTGACTACGTGGTCCCGTACACGCGCACAATTGTGTAATATTATCCGACGAACAAGACAATCGTTTCAGTATTTTAGCAAACGGATTCGACCGCAACCGTCCTCTCAGTGCACGTGTTATGAATGTGAAAAATTTGTATAGTTTTATCTTTATTGTTACGACTTTACCACATTGGTTGACAGGCAGACGCCCAAATACGTAGTGCGGTTTGTATAATGTAATTATTTCAATAATTAATAGCGAATCGACGATTTAGAACGACGGAACAATTGTTTCTTAAGAAACGAATGGAAAATATCGAAGTAGATTTTTCCCAATATATATATTGTATATATAATAGAAATCAAAAACGTGACCACTTGGATAGTTGTATACTATACTTATTGAAAAGACAGGTCTTCGTTAGCGAGGCCAATGTTGCTCGAAATCTATAACTGGGACACTATACACGACACTTTCTGTCATGTGTTAGACAAAGTTTAAAATTCTAAAATGTCTAAGATAATTAGAAATAATTTTTTCTCATAATATATTTTGTACTTTTTTTAATTATTTTCTTTATTTAAAAATAAATCTTTATAAATACTCTTATCCTTTTGAGTCACGAAAAAACGATGGCGTCCTCTATATAAATATATATATTTACATACACTGAATGTTTATCTCTATGATTGACAATTTTTAATTTTTTACAAACAGAATGTGTTTTTAATCTCTAAACACACTTTACTCTTCAGCCCTTCAGAACCAGTATTGTGTTCCCGTACTATCCGTTGTAGTCAAAATCATATGCAGTAGGGTCTCGATAATCCGAACGAGATCGGGGAAAGGGGTCATTCGGATTATCTATGGCTTAACAAAAACATCGATTCATTCAAATTTAAATTATGAAAATTTTTTTTATCTGTCTATCTTAATCATGTAAAAACTCATACTTCACAAAGACAATGTGTACAAAAAATTATTATAATTATGTGTGTGTGTGTGTGTAAGTACAGCCAGTTAATATAATATTTATAGCGATTCGGTACTGCTCGAGCTCGTTTGGATTACCGCATCTTTCGGATTAGCTTGTGTTTGGATTATCGAGACCCTACTGTATATCATTTTTCATTACTTAATTGCATTTGAATGTAAAATAAAAATTAGATACGAATTTTTATTTTTATCTAGATAAGATAAGTATATAAAGTTGTTATCTAGATAAATTTAACTATTGCACAACACTGTTCAGAACGTCACGTAGGTACGTATTTTTTGTATATTTACCTATACGGTTGTGTACATATACGTATTACAGCTAATATGACATATTTTAAATAATCACTAAACGTGATACTAAATAATATTTAGTACTACATAATATCCAGTGATAGTATGCTATATTATAATTTATAACAGGTAAACACCGTCGGAAGTTTTGGATACATTAGATTGTTGTAGTTATTATTATGTCATTCGCAATCATGCATTGCAGAACGCTGCCAACGTTGTAGTCGTCGCACCGATGGATATATACAGAGACAATAGCGTTCTAATGAAAGGCTACTAATTTTATTATTCCCACCTTGTGTCGAATCGCAATATTACACATGGACCGGGTAACACGTCAAGACAAACGAGAGAAGATTCCACCTGCGGACGTGGTATTACCGTGCACAATACCAGCCCAACGTCTATGCATTATTACGATTATTATTATTATTATTATTATTATTATTATTATGTATTATACAGCGCATTATGTTGTTATTTAAAAGAGGCCAAACACCTCAAACTGTGGTGCTTCGATAACACAACATAACAATAGTATACATACAGTAACACTATCGGTAGAATGTTCTAACGTTGTTGACTATAACACCACACATTTAATAATAGTCGATTAACAAATATATCAAATCATAAACAAGAAAAAAAAAAAATGGTCGACAATTTTAATTATACTTAAAGCCACTGTGAGTTTTCGTCTTAGGCCGATCGCAGTATTTCAACGTGTACAGGGCGCAACTGAGCTTAGGTAGGTCTCGCAGCCCGTTGAGACAAAAGACAGTGTCTTCCAATCACGATAAAAACGTAGTTTTACGTTCCGCTGTGCCGTAGTTATTCCACGCAAGAGTTGATGTCGTATTTTGTTCCGGATCAAGAGGTCGCAAAAATGCTACTGTCATTCAGCCGAAATTTATGACAGTTGAAAAAAAACAATAAACATTCAATAAATAATAAGTGTTCACAGCTTCCAAAACTCAATACAAACTATCGTATTAGTAAGGTATTGATTATATTGCGATGAGGCAGTTTGAAATTCGTATATCCTAGCACTCGTGTTCGCTTGGGCGATTGTAAGCTCGGCACGAATAAAAAAAAAAATGCGCATGTATCTCCTCATATCTAATTAATAATTACTTGATAATATTTTTAAGAATCAATTGTCATTGCTCAGATAACACTATGAGAAGACGATTCTCATTGTCTTTCAAAAAATATTTTGTTCTATTTTCAATTTCATATTATTGAAAAGTATGAACACTCATACAAATAATATAAAATTATATTTATGTTAACGTGTACAATTAATTTTTTATGTAAAAATCAATGTATTTGATATATTAATTATTTGAAACTTTTTAATTTTTAAACTTTTTAAGTATAATTTCTGACTATTCTTTTTTCTTATTTTCGTCTTGAAATTTTAAAATTTAAATATAACAATTAGATCAGTGATTGCAAACCTTTTTATATCCGCGTACCACTTACATATTTTGAAAAATTTTCTCGCTACACTTGACTTAATAATCTTTTTTCTTTACTTATCAACAAGTAAATATAAATTATTTGGCATGCATATATGCATGTATGAAGCCTTTTTTATAATTTATTTTATTAATTTGTATTACATAAATACATAAGCATTTAATTAAAAATGCATGCAATTAATGCACAAAAAATAACGTAAGGTAAAATATTTACATTATTAACTATAATGAATATGAATAAATAACTCAATGAGACAATTTATGTTGTATTGAATGAATTAAGATGTCAATACCGGGCTCCATATTGTTAATTTTAAGTCTTAAGTTGTCTTCTACGTTAATTTTATTCCTTTATGGTAAATATTTATAAAATCAGCAAATATAAAATAAATCAAGTAATATTGTATGGTTAAAATAATAAAAATAAAAATAAAAAATATAAGGTATATATGGACTCCGGGCCTTTGTGGGATATTAAGCAAAGAAAAAGCTGACTAGTTATGCTTATACTATTTACTAATTAACATTCATAAAAATGTGAACAGCCATTGTTTCAATATGCGGTATGCCATGTATAACATGGAATATTTATGGGGAGGGGGCTAAATCTTGTCCCAGGGGCTAGGAGGCTTAGCCTCCCTCCAAGTTGTGCCTATGTAATACTAGATATAATATAATATAATATATGTATATTAGATACGATTTAAGTATTAGGTGTAAAGGGGCAGGAAATATTTTTTTTAGTTTAAAAAGAAGACCGTCATGCCAGATGGTATCAAAAGCTTTCGCAACATCTAAAAAGATTCCAGAACAGTATTTTTTGGTTTCAAGTGCGATGAGATGGTGTCCACTATACGGTAAAGTTAATGAATTTTGGCATGAAGAAAACGAAAAGGAAATTTGAAGTTTGGAATATTGATATTCGATTGTGCAATGATAGTGATGCGTCTGAGGATGACTTTTTCTAGAATTTCACCAAGAACCGGTAGAAGACTAATGGGCCAATACGAGGATGGATTTTCTAGAGGCTTTTTTTAATAAATAATACCAATCAGTTTGTTGTACTTCAAGCTATGCATATTGAAACTTTGTAAAAACCCTTCTATTATGACATCGGCTTCTATAGCCGTTGAAGATTTTTTCCAATTTTAAAAGCATAAATTATTAGGTTATTCTTCTTTTTTAACTGAAGCACGTTGACAAACACAGAAATAACTATTCCTAATTTCAATGAATAATACTTTTTTCGTTTGCACTTATGCACCATCAACTGTTGAAGAAATAAAAAAAAACCCATACAATTTTCTAAGCCAGGAAGGAAAATGTTCATATAATTTTATTTTTCATAATCATAATCATTTATATATAATAATTAACGCTCGGAAGATGTTGCATTTGCATGTTTTTATTGGACTTTATTGCTAAGTAAGCTTGAAATTATTTTCATGGCACAACGAAAAACATATTAAAAGTTTATAATACATATTTTGCCATATTTAGTGGTTTAGCAATTTTAAGCACATATTTCATAATTTTGCCATTTTTTAGAGCATATTTGATGATAACTGATGAATTGATAAAAATATTTAAAAATGTTAGCAATAATAAAATATTTATTTTGAGAGTTTTCATAAGATTGTACATATCATGATTCTCAAATCCTAGGTTGACACAAAATGTTCAGTTTTATTTATATTTAACCATAATTATTTAATGATTACTATTGATTGTATTAATCGGATAATCGGCGATCCCTTAACTTTTTAAAACATTAAAAAATATTCAGTGGTTCAAAGCAAAAGTTTTGCAGGTAAAATGAATATGTTGTAATTATTATTACAACATCGTATTCAGTGGGTGGAAGTGGGCGCATTCGTACCAGGATCGCAGGAGCAAGTCGCGCGCTCGGCGGTCTGCGTCGCCCAGTTCTCTGAGCGTTTCCGCCGTGATCCGGTGTACCTTTTCCCGAAGCAAATTCATTTCAGTCGATCGTATGTGCAGTTTGAGAATACTACAGGTAGACACAGGGTCGTATTTTAGAGTGGGCGAAAGGTGCGATTGCCCCCCCTCCTGAATCCGTATTTAAGGAATTGACTATATGTAAGATACAAATTTCAATTTTCTTTTACAACGACTGTATATAAAAAAACAATATATAAAAATAAAATGTATTTCTTACTTATGAATTGGGTTCTAAGCGTTTTTTCTAATTTTTATTTATGCTTTACAGATAGATATATAATTTAATGAGAAAATTTTGAAAGTAAATTTCAAATTTCAAGCTATTTATTTATTTTATTTTTTTTTTATCTTATATATTTATATTTAGAAATTATGTTTAGCTTAGTATAATATACTAATAACATTTGTACTGTTGTTATTTATGAGTATATTTAGTAAAATATCTTTATTAATGAAAATGTTTGCGTTAAAAAAAAAAGTAAGTGCATATTTTTAAAGCATATTTGTTTTTTTTAAGCATATAAGTGCATGCATATTAAGTAAATTTTAAGTACATGAAGTTCCGAGCCCTATTCATAGTTAATTTTTTCCATTTAAAATGCGAAAAAAATCGATTTGTTTTTTATATCTTGAATCTTCGTAAAAATTTTGCTGTCGTCTTAAATATTTTAGGGGGGGTCATTGACTCCACTAACTAACCATTAAATACAGCCCTATGCACAGTGTAATATGGATTACTATTTTACTAATTAAAATTATAACTGCATAGGTTTACTATCTACGTATTTTAAATGTTCATAAAAAATAATTCAAATATCAATTTTATAAACGATTTATATTACATTCAACCCCAAAAAGTGATCGATTCTGGTGCCCCTTTAAATCTTGTGTCCAAAGACTATCTTCAAAAAAGTGGTGCCAAATCGACAGAGCGTATTTCGTATTTATCGTTATGTCAAGTCCAGGCGCGTAATATGTTAACACCTGCTCATTGTGAAGAAAATTAGAGTTTAGAGTTTAGAGTTAAGAATTTCGCATCGGGTGCATCGTAGATTATTTTTCGTTTATTTTCCCGGGACTGCATTGATTTTATTTAAATGGGAGGAGAATTTCACGCTAATTAAAATTTAAATATAATTTATATTTTTTTTTTTTCAGAGAACGGTATAGCTTGTATACGATTTAGACCATACGTATTTATTGTATAAGTATAATAAAAAAATAGTATATCAATTATTAAGTACATAAAGATAGTAAATAAAAAAATATAATTTATGGGCACTTTACGAAACGAATACTTTTAAAATCACCATCAAAAACAATTGTGTACAATACATTTTATTATTTCTGAAAGCGAACACTGTATGAAAAGAGTGGTATTATAGTCTAGAATGTTTCGAGAAAAATTCCAGTAAAATTGTGATATTACGTAAATATACACAATATGCAATTTGACACGAATATCAAACGAAATAAATGAATGCAATATAATAATAATATCCTAAGTACCAACTTTAATTAAATACTGTTAAAACCACAATAAACACAATTAATTTAAATTAAAAAATTATTAAATTTAAATGAATTACACCTACTTCAAAATATGTTCAGTATTCCTAATATTAATATTTTAAAAACTTCCGAGATTTATCACTGCAATTGCAGCCTGTATTATCTACATTATTATTTATATTAGTTATTTATAAATAGTTTATATTCTTTAAGAAACAATTTAATCAAAATAGTTAATCAATTTTCTTAATTAATTCGTAAGTTAATACATTATCAGTGATCTTTTAATTTAAACACTTAGTTACATTTTTTGCTAGTTACAGTAAAAATTTGAAAATGTATTAATTTAAACAATATTTAGATATATTAATTATTGAAATTGGTCAGTTTTTTTATTTGATTTTCAATATTTCTTTAAATTTTAGAATTTGACTGTGTATAAAAAAAGAATATAAATTTAATGCTAATAACCAACACAAAATATATTATATTAGTATGTAGGTGAATAATTACAATTTAATATTTATTTATGTCAAGAAATGGACCAATTTTTTATGGTATTTTCAATGTTTAAATTTGGTTCCTTAATTATCAAAACAATTAGTACCTCTAAAAAACCCCGGATAGCTAGAAGGACCAAACGGTCAATAAAATTATAGTAGGTGCCTAATTAAAGTATATTTTATATATTATAGCACAGTTAATACTATATTTTATAGATGTATCAAATTACAATGTAACCATAGAGCTATTCCAAAATAATGCAATTAATACTTCAAATATTATTCAGGTTGATACTAATCAATCAGGTATAACATAATTTATTAACAATCAATAATCAAATAAGCACTTTGTTTATAGAAATAGTATTACATAATTGTACATATATGAATTATATCATACTGTACAGATAGACCACAACCTAAGAAATTGATTTCAAACATTTTTGAAAATTTATCAAAGACTGAAGCAGAGTCTTAAGTTTCTAATGTTGATAATCTTCTAACCATTTATATGAATTCGAGTAATAGTAAAAGTTATTTTCAAAATATTCAAAAATTCTATATACTAATGAAAATAAATTAAATTATAGATCATTTTATTAAAAAAAAATGTTGGAGCGATACCAAAATGGTCTCCTTATACTACAACATTTTAAGTCATATGGGTCATTAAATATAAAAATGAGAAACCGGCTTAGTGGAATATTAATAAAAGATAAACTTTTTAAAAATAAAGGTGCAATAAAATTATGAAGACACAATTTTCTAAAATTGCCAAAGGTAGATATTCGTAACATCACATATAGGTAGGTATTTTGATATTTAAAGAATGATGCAATGTAGGTCATAAAATATATTTCATTAACAATTAATCATTATAAACAAAATGTATTTAGAACTGTAAAAACATTTTAAATTATTTTGTACCTAAGATGTTTTTTAAATTTATTTTATTTTTCAACTCTACAACTATAACTCTATAAAGCAACTTATTTTTAATAAACTAATTGGTGTATATTGTACAAGTTTCATAATAAGTATTTGGTTTGTTAAAAACAATAATGAATAAGAAGAGGTTTTCATATTTATAGGTATAGAAGAATTCTTTCCTCCAGAAAACAAATATATCTACTTCATTCCTTATTATAAAGAAGATAATTAAGTGAGTCCTAATAGAGAAAATTTGTTCGACAAATATTGTTATTTAAAAAAAGAGATAAAGAAAATAAATTCTCAAAGTAATAAAAAACATAATAAATACAAGGAAGTTTTGATGATTATTATTTTTTATCAGTATCAGTACCAATAATAAGTGGTAACATCACGGTCAATGTTGAATGTAATAAATTGGGTTTTTTGTCAGGTCGATACTCAGTGTAAAATCAAATAAGACATAAGCGTAACTTTCAAAACACAGACAGATGTTAAAGAAGAACTACACAATAGTTGATTGTAAGTGGATCCGGCATTGAGTTATAAAAAAAAAAACACAAATATTAAGAATTCGCCTGATTTAAATATTACCAACAATTTTACTTGTAAATGTTGAGCCTGAATTAAAAAAAAAAATTTGAGTCCCCCCCCTAGAAGTAAGTCTAAATATGCCCCTGGGTAAAGATTAGTTAGGAAGAGAATTTGTGGTTGAAATCTTGCGGACGTTACTAACAATACGATTAATTTTTTTAATTTTTTTCTGGACATATTCATTGCGAAGTCTATATACAGAAGATGAGAAGTCCCTTTTATCTATATATAGGTACTTAAATTTAAGATCTCATGAGTGATATAATCAATAGGCACTTATTCGTAACTTCTCAACTATCATGCGACAACTATGCGACTACTATACTATAGTATTTTACACACCGAGATAAAGCTTGTGTATAAAACCGGCATTCGAATGTTTTAATAGTTGAATTAAAAGATTTTATATTCAAAATTATCAGATCGAACTACTATTAGTATTGTATATAATATAATATTAAAAACCTATTAGCTGTGTTTATTATAAATTCATTGAAATTTTGACTTTTATAACAAGTATATACTCGTAAAAGAGACCTTTTTGAAATTTTTTCCTATTGTATTATAGAAAAAAAAAATCTAATAAAATTATTTAACTTATGGCTTTTCTCTTAGTATTTATTTATATTGTTGGTGTGACCTACTAGAATAAAATAAATAAAAAAAAAAACCCGTTATTTCGGAAACAATAAAAATTATTTTATGTTTTTAAATAAATTGTAAATATTATTAAATTATAAATTTAAGACATCATTCGATTTTTTTGGTAATATATTAAGCTATGTAAATGTTCAACATTGAAAAATCCATATTTTTCGTCCTACTTAATGAATAATACAATATTTATGTGTCAAATAGATATTATCTCTTCATCTGAATCAAAAAAATATACAACAGTCACCTTGTAACTTAGGTTTAATTTTTTTTTTTTTTAAACTCCAGTTAAATATTAATGATTATGCATTTACATTCATACAACAGGGATTTAAGTGATATTTAAGTGACAGGTTCTTTTTGAATTTAATTAATGTGTTCCTTTATTATTTTAAGGAAATACAAGTATTTTTTTTATTATACTTCATTTTTTAATATACATTTTTTTACTATGAATTTAACTTCAAATAAAAATATAAAGAGTTTTTTAATGAAATTAAACAAATACAAATGTTCTACGAAATCCATAAAAATATTTGTTCAGTACATACGCACACATTTTTTTTTTTTTTTTGTAAAATATAATTTATATCAGGCTAACTCCTATAACTGTGTCAAACTCAAATCTTTACGCATTCTTGATATTATCATACATTTGAATTTTGATCATTTGTTTACCCCTATATCGAATAATGTGTATTATTTAATCAAGTCGTGAGGTATTGAACCTGAATTAATTTTCAACTCCATATTACTTATATCCCCGTTAATAATATTATTTTAAAACTTACTCTTTGGATGAATATTTATAGATATTATTATTTAGGTACTCATTTTGAATGATAATTAATTATAAATATTTATGCGTCACAAATAAAATACCTAAAAATATATTTCACCAATGTTTATTTTGACAGTGTCATAGTGAAACTAAATATATTAAATATATACCAGACCGAAGTTGTTTATTCTATCTCAATATATTTTGGAACATTTTCTAGTTTTTACCAAACAAACCATTCTTGAAACATTGGCAATGTTGCACATTTTAAAATAAATAAATAGCGAGAAAAGTTTTTTTAAGGATATTATTTCATTTCATTAAATTAAAAATAATAATTTCATTTATAAAGGTTTATCTTTAATCTTAATTTTGTTAATTAATTTAATTACCGTTTTGAAATCTGTTATATTTGTTGAAATAACAAAACCATAGATTTTTATCAAATTCAAATATAACGGAGTACAATCTAAATTATAATATAATTATCATGGTTTATTTTTTTTTTTATTATTATTATATATATACATACATATATATATATATATATAAAAACAATGATTAACCGTGAAAAGTTAACAACGAAGTACATTTTATTATGTTACTTTTAAATTTTTATAATATTTCAAATACTCAAATAGGATTTAAAAATGATAATTGCCTCCTTGTAATAGGTAAAATTCAAACATTTACACTTATATAGATCCCAAGAAATATTCGTAAATATAAAAATACGATTCGTCGTTAAAAAAGATGAAAAGTTATATTGATTTTTAGCAAATACCTTTTTAACATAGACTTTGAAACTAAAACGTTTTATTCGGTGATTAACATATTTTTTTTATTTTAATACATATTATTTCAAAATCGATAAAATAACGAAAACCAATTCAATTGTTGTGATTTTGTAAATGTATTAGATTTATGATATAATTAATTTAATGTCAGTTCAATTTTATATAGCTAAATCATTATTATTTAGCATTTATTACAGTGAAATATATAACAAAATATAATACATCATTAAAATCCAAGTTTTTAATACAAGTAATTTTGAAGACAGACGCACTTGATTTCGGCAATATATCAACATAAATGTATTTCAATAATTATTATGGTACTATTATAACTTTGTGGGGACTGTCCTTGACTCTTTTAGTGCGGATATAAAATAAGCAATTATAAAATAATATAATAAAACAATATAAAATAAAGCTTAATAAGCAATATAAAAAAAAATTAAAAAAACATCGTGTCAATAAATTATTGTCCATCATATAGGTATTCAATACGTTATATTTGATATAAAATGATACTTTGTATTCACTTTATAACTGAAAACATCTACTAAACGTATTGATGGTAAACAACTGTTGTTCAGGCGTGTTCGTTAGTCTATTTATAATAATCCAAGTTGAAAATAAAACTGAGAGCCAATTTGAGAAAATTCACGTTTAAATAAATATTTGAGCAAGTATCTAGTACATGTTTACGATTAAAAGTGTCAAAAAAAATATAGCTTATTATTTGGGTTTAAAAAATATTATGTTAACATATTATAAAAACTGAGTATTTTGACGGTAACAAAAGTTAATTGTATGAATTGTGTGAAATATAAATCACTTGACTATAACATTTATTTATATATTGTTCAATCACAAATCGCATTGTAGAACTAACATATTCGGGATTCAATAAACAATGTGTGAAATACGTCGATATTTTTAATTTCCTTATATAGATATTTTTATGATTTTACTTGTTTTTCAAGTTGATTCATTGAATGGAGTTTGTTAAAATTAAATTTCTCTATTTGGAGTCGATAATGAAAATCTATCTTTTTTTTAAAAAATATTTATTTCAGTTCTTACGAATCATTCCAAATTGTTTTTCTTAAATTTCTTATTTTAAATGCATATTCAATATTTTGTTTAAGATTTTGCGATTTGGATCTAAATAAAAATGTATTATTATAATATAATAATATTTATTGAATACATGTATAAAAGAAATTTATATAGCTGTGTTGTATATAGAAGCTATAATTGCCACACAGAGTTTCACTTTACTCCGAATCATTCATCATAAATGCAATAGTCGTATTTCTCGATAAATCAGATAAATTTTAATTGCAGCTCATTACTATAATATGTATTAATGCTGATTTTAACGATAAGTACGCTCAGTAGGCAGATGTTAGAGTTTTAATTTACAAGTTATAATAAAATAAGTGGTATTTTATTTTTAAGGCTGTATAATATTGTAACTGTTGCTAAACGTACGATAGGTTTCGATTAAGTACAACCATATTTTGTTCAAGTAAAGATAATATTTATTTCAATTTATTCATCCATATGAATATGAACATATGAATATAATAACACCTGTACATCGGTTACAATAGATAATTTTTAGATCTATTTTACGTTATAATAATTACTACTAAATAATGTTTTTTCGGTACATTTTTTAGTGTACACGTGCATGCATATTTCAGTTTTTTTTTTAGTTCATAAACATCTTAATTTTAGTTAGGTATTACCTTATCACTTTTTCAGTACAAATTAAATAATTCTTCTAGTATTTTTATTTAATATTAGAAAAAAAGTTCGGATTTTTAATTATATTACCTTTGATGTATAAACAATCATTAGAATCTACTTCTAGAAGAATCTGGTAATATATTTCTACTTGAATGCATTTGTGGTATGCATATGCAGTGGCAGCGCAAAGTTTATTTTCCAATGGAAGCAGTTACGTTTATGAAGTATCCACTCCAAGTCATTTAACCCATAAATATTAAATTAACGTGCTCGAACAAAATAATATTAAATAATATTTTATGTTAAATGTAAAAATTATGTATTAAACTTTTCTGTCACACAGCACTACCTACCCACCCTATTTTAGTCATGAAGCAGCTGCTTCAATAAGACCCGCACCGCTCCGCCACTATGTACATGGTTATAAAATTAATATTAGACATAGTAGATTTATAGTCTAACAAAAATTAACTTCAACTGTTTAATCACATGTTGTGTGAGCTGTATAGAAGTAGTTTTCTACAAATACGTTTAAGATTGTTTGAATAATTCAAGACTGAATTGAGAGATCATTTTTTTCACTTTTTAATTTTTAATTTGAAATACTAGTATTGAAATATTGTGTCCCTAGTACACGACACTCTTTCAACAAAATTATCGTGTTGGATTTGAACAAACTGTTGTCATGTAGAATATAATGATTTATCCTCAAAAAAAAAAAAAATAAAAATAAAAAAATAGTATTTTAAATTAAAATTTTGTTTTGTGCAAGTCTATGTGTGACTGATACATACATCACTATGTGCACGTATGTCAGTACTTTTGCAACCCATCTGATATATGTATAATTGGTCGATAAAAAAATTTACATGGAATCTATCTAATAGTTCACAAGTCTAAGTTCGTTCAATATTTAATAGCATCTATAAAAATCGTATTAACCATTATAATTCCCCAGACACAATTAATGGTCTATTTTTTTTTTATACGATTAATTCAAACGCCGCATCGAAATGTGATATGATTTTATTATGCATGAATCATACTCTTTAAATGTACAAAACTGACATAAGCATCATCTCAATTAGAAATCACGATTCTATGATGTATTCCAATGCTATAGGCGCAGAATTAATATTCAATGTAGTCATCTATTGTCTTGAATTGAATATTATACAAGAAGTGATTTAATTATAAATCAACCTATTGATTAGTTAGAGAAAAACCGTAGAAAATAAAGTCTAAATGTTTAATAATCAACTAGAAATAATATTGTATCGTGGAAAAGTATTATGCTTAAGAATATATATAATATAAGATTACCCCCACCCGTAAATTTGAATTTTTATCGATTAACTTATAGCAGTAGATCTATAAGCAATATTAAATTGTATTAATTAATTGTTGATAACATTTACCTGTAAAAAATTAAGTTATACTTATGAGTTATAATGGAAAATATAAATTTTATTGAAATTAATACCCATTGTATTGAGTATTTTATACTTTTTTTTAATTAACTCAACATTTTATTTTCGACCAAAAGTATTAATTTTTTCTTAATACATAAAGAAAATTCATTATTTTTAATCTAATTAAAAGTTAATACGATGTTTTATTATTTAAAATTGAAAATACGAGTATTCAACAATTATTCATGTTTAAAAATTTGTAAATGTTTTGCTTTACCATGCTTTAACAAGAATAAAATATACCGAAAATGAAAACCAACTATAAATATTTTATTTTATAGTGTCATGTTTGAATGGAAAAAAAAATAATAATATTTGTAATGGATTAGACAGAAATACAATATTCACGGAAAAAGTGTACTGGTGACTACGAGTTAAAGCTTTTTTTTATTGATAGAAATACTTTTTTTTTTTACTGAGTAATTTAAAATGTTTGGAGAACTTAGAGTGCTAAATGTACACAGCTAATGATTTAGATCAAATTATTTTCAAACAATTTACGGTTTTAATTTTACTTATTTCTAAATTTTATAGAAGTTTTTAATATGTATGTAATCAATAATGATAACTTATAAAACGGTTTCAGATTTTTGCTACTACGGCTTATTTATTTCATATTTTCCAATAAGATTTGCATTTGTTTTAACACCAATACACGTAACAGGTATACATACAAGAAAATTTACTTTAATACCTAGTACTTACATATACAGTGCTAATCAATGTAGCATTTTTTTTTTTTCATTAAGTATATTCTAGTACATGTAATACTGTAGTTTAAAAAAAAAACATTTTATGTTTATTAACTTAAACAGTTATTTTATCATTTTCATTTCGTTTAGACATGCACTTACACAATATTAATATACAGTGTTGTTTCATAAAATTTGAAAAGAAAATTGATTTTAATGTATGTAAATTAATACCATTAAATATTATTGTATACGATAAAAGAATATGTTTAACATTTTAATCAAAAAAAAAAAAAAATTAAACCGTTATCCAAAATGTATGTATTTATTTTTAATTTATGATAAAAAAAAATGTAAACTCCAATAAGTAAAATGCAATATCAATGCGCAGTATTCAACTTTCAAATTTTACATAGACCCTTCAGCAAGAGTGTTTAAGAAGTGAAATTCGTCTTTTCTAAAAACTTATGATCGTATTAGCTCATTTATTTATTAACTCAATGTAGAATACTCAAAGTAAAAGCGTGTGTATATTAATATTATACTAAAAACGTTCGACTTCGAGTTACATGAATGTTTAAAGATATAATCGTGTGTATAAATAAACCAATATAGACACAGGCACATAATATGCAAATTTCAACGCTAAAATATGCTAAACGATCCGTATTAACAAAATAAAAATGTCTGTGAATAATAATACGTTCGTAAAAACCAGCCAACAACCTAACCTATAGGTAAACGTGCCCTCGAAGGTGTGGATGTTAATATCAAATATGCGTGTACTGGGAACCATGTGCTGCAACATAGTCAGTGTTTAGAGATACATATTCGTGAACGAAAATTCTGCTTTAGGACGTTTAGATTTCTTTGGTAGTAAACATGGGTAAGCACACGAACGAAAACCGTGTTTTTTCTTCCGTGCACCACGAATCCGTGTGTATATATACTCGTATATAATGAATATAAAGATGAACAGTTATTTAGGACGTCACTGTCGTGTCGACGCCATGTATTGTTTCACATCGCAGTGCAAGTATTTAAGCCCTTCGGGGATATTTTTTAATTAGGGCTGATAACTAGCCTACTGGGTGTACGTAATTGGATAATTTATCGAATACCGTTGCATTTGTATCTAAAAACAATACCGAAGCCTCAACCCCTCGAGTATTTAATTGCTTAGAAAAAAAAAAACATAGACAATGAATATATTAAAATGTGTATTATCTGTTCAACACCTGATAAATGTAAAACTATACTTATTGTGACCAGTATTATCGAAAAATAGTTAACCGTACACTTATATGTACACCTATACATTAGTTGTTTTTATTGAAATCCTATGAACTGTGACTGTTGGCACATGTTATTTTTTCAACAATAGTTTTAGTAAGTAATATATATTTAAAATCACACAATTTACAATTATTTGGCACTATGTGAAAAGCGTTAAAATAAGTGTTGACACATATAATGAGTGTGCACCTACTTCAGACCCAATATAATAAACCCTCTTTGCTATACAAATCTGCGCTTGGATAAAGTAAGTGTTTTATTCGACATCTCGACGTGTAGTCGGAGAAAACTCTATTACAAATAATATTGTTTATTGTTAAGAGAGAGAGAGAGAGAGAGATAAATAACACTAACAATCGGACGCGTTTGGTTTGTGCGCGGGAAATCATTGCGTCGTTGGTGGGTTAGAAACAAAGGAACAGCGGCTCTCGTGGAATAAGACGTGAAGGGTTGAACAAAAATAGGTACCTACGGTGACGACGATGGTTAAGCCCCCTTTTTTTTTTGTTCTCAGAAAACGAAATACGCGAGGGCGGCACGATTCACATAAATGATATATAAATATAAATATAATATTAATAATAATAATATTATATTGTTTCGTTATTGTTGTAGATACGAGAATGGACTCCGTGTTTTATTTTATTAGGTTTTTTAAAATAATTTTAATCACCACACCACA
The DNA here is from genome assembly GCF_003268045.1 of Sipha flava. Lineage (NCBI taxonomy): Eukaryota > Metazoa > Arthropoda > Insecta > Hemiptera > Aphididae > Sipha > Sipha flava. The sequence goes on along the minus strand of NW_020271716.1, from coordinate 748,504 downwards.
GCGAACACGATAGGCTCACAAAAATTAATAACAATAACATACTACATTTCATCAGTGACGGTGTAATTTGGACTTTGAAGCAAGAACGCAAGTTATGCGGCGAGTCTAAACTATAATAACATCGAAATAAAAGTAATGGTCATTCGATAGTACATATAAATTAGAAAAAAGTTCCTAAAATAATATCGACTTATATAACTAATGAAGAATAATACGAGGAACGATGGTCGTTTATTATAAAATTTACTATCGTTTACCGCGATAAATTCAGAACAATTATGTTGTATATCTACCTATAAGTTTAATAAGAAAAAAAAATGTTTAAAAACTTCCCTAATTACTATTACTAATTGACTTATGTGAAACAGTGTACCCTATTTATACGAAAACGGATTAAAAACTGAGAAGTTTGTTTTGTTGTCCGTTTTCGGTGTTCGAAATTCAGAAAACCTAAAGTGTATGCCCATATTTGGTGTTTAAACTAAAACCATACATTTTTCAGATCTTTTCAGTAGCCAATCTTAAGTCCATTTTGTTTTTTGTTTTTTACCTTCAGTTTTAAGAATCAATGCCATATGACAGTAGCTGCAAAAGCTTAATTTACGACGCACGTAACAGGAGTAACAATATGCGGGACTGTGGAAACTATAGGAAAACTGAAGAAAAATATAGTGTGTAGTCAATTTCGGTGTTCGAATAAAACGGTCGGCGTAACACCGTAAAACGGTACGAAATGTAATGTGTGTGTCGTCCATCGGCGTACGAACAAAATATGTTTAAACTACACCGTACACGGAGAAATAAAACCGTAGTGTGTGGCTTTCTTTAAAGTTGCGGACACGGTCTCCGATCCAAACTCCGTATGATGTTCCAACTACAGACGTATCTTGTCAGTAGACGATACTTGAACGTTTAACACGAACAATCTAGAAACCGTGAAAATGATCTGTACTTCGTAAAAACTCGTAATACCGAACACCGATCTTAAATAAAAAAAAAGACCGAAAGCACTGCGAAATCAAAACGTTTCATTGGTCAAGTTCAACCGTTACGTAATATTTTCTTATTATTTAATCGCTCCGTAAACACGGTCGACGTGGAGCTGAATATCGCGAAACGGAAATTCGTCGCGCATAGGCGTTGGAGGCGACGCATGGTCACATTCGCGGCACGCACGCCTTGAGCGCGCAAAAACGACACTGTGGGCGGGGCATCGACGGTGGCGTTTTGTTCCTACGAGAATCGAAACGGGTGGCTGTAAACGCGTCATCCCGTCGCGTCGCGTTCGGGACGACATCCGAATCGGCACCTTGGCACGTCGATAAACGACCTGGTTCAGTGCGGAAGACGAACAAAATGAACAAAAAAAAAGGAAACACGTCCGCGTGCAACGAAGTGCGGTGACGTGCGGTACGCTCTCGGCGCTAACCGCGGTTGCGTCTCTAGCGCGAAGAAGCCACGACCGTCTGCACGGCGACCACGACGATGTCCACCGTTGCCGCCACCGTTGTCGTCTGCCCCGGCCGTCTCTCGGCGACCGCGCGCGGTCGAGGTCACATTTTTGTCTTTAGCCGCCGCCGCGGCCGGTTTCGTGCCATCCCCCCCTCTCCGCCGCCACGATCTCCGCGAGTAATTGGTATGACAGCCGCCGTGTGCAGCGCTCTCTCCGATGGTACGAAAAAAAAATAATAATAATAATAATGTTTATACGACGACCACGTTATCACGTGTCCGCCGCGCCGCACCGACCGACCGCCGCCGCCGCCGTCGCCGCTGCCGCCGCCGCCCCGTTAGTAGGAGGTTTGCCAGCGTTCCGCAGTACGTATCGGGTCGCCGCCGCACGTAGTCGATTTGTCCGTCCGCACAGTCCGCTCGCGCCGCCGATACACTCGTGCACACCCGACACACACGCAAGTCGCGCGGGATTTCTTTCCCGTATTTTTTTTTTTTCTTCTATTTTTTTTTCCTCCACGTTTCGATTTTTCCCGTTCGCCCCCGCAGCCCCCGGACACCACCGGACCCGACCGAAAGTCGTACGACAACCCGCACCGACGAAAGCTTTCCGACGATGACCGTCCGACCGGTCTTCCGCCGTTAACCGCGGCGCGTGACGTCACACGCGACCACCGTCCGACCGGCTTAACGCGCGCGCTCGCGACTTCACGTCTGCCACTAGTATTCCCTACATTTTCTGTTCGTCGCACTCGATCCCCCCCGAAGAACGCGCGAAATGACCGCCGCCAACGGGTTCATCATCGGCGATGGCTCCTGGAACTTGCAGATATACGTGTCCGATCTGCAGGTGGAACGCACGCTCCGGGTCAAAGGCGACTTGCACATCGGAGGCGTCATGCTCAGACTGGTCGAAGATTTAGGTGAGCCAAACTTACTTAGCCGTCATATAAGCCCTTGCTTCCTGGTATCGCGTCGGGCGTGCATCTCTAAATGGTATGGCTGTCATGCACGCTCACTGTCAACGTTATTGCTCTCAATTTTGGGAGGAAAAAATTACGTGTACATCGGTCTACAGGTATAGGCCAGTTCAGATATACTGTGATGTATGTAGATAATTAATAATAATATTGTTGTAATAGGTCATCATCGTGTTACGTCAACAAAGAGTTTCGTAATAATTCGTCTAATAATAATAATAATGAATACAAATGTATAATGTCTTTTTACATGTAAATAATATATGAGGCTAAACTTGTGAAATTCGTATAATATATTGGTCGACCATTACATAGTAATCGCGATCGTTACGAATGAATAATAGTTGTTCGTTGAAAATAATTTGTACACAGAAATAAAAATGATATTTTATAGAATTACTTAAATTTTATGTTTCAAAATTATTTAATCGCAAAATGTATTACACCTAATTCCTTAGCTTAAACCAGAGCTTAAACTATACGATATCAAATAAAATCAGTACACCTCAATTACTCTCAATATTTATTTATTATTTTTGCTACTATATTTAACATATCATATACTCGTATTATAGATCTATTTATCACACTAAAAATACGTTTACTTAATTCTTAATTATTTGTGATTGTAAAAAGCTGCAACGTTTTAACTTTTCATCGACGTAATTCCAAAACGGGTTTAAATTATTAGATTTATTTTTTCATTTAAAATTTCCCCAAAGGTATACCACATAAATTTAAAAAAGAATTTCTGAATTTAAAACTGGTTTGATAATTAACCGATTTAATGATTAATTAATCACGAAACTATTTTATATTTATCAATGGATTTTGACCAATAATAAATGTAAAATAAATCGAGTAAATATAGATAAACCATTTTAAACGAAATAAAACATTATAACAATCATCTACTACATTTTATTTAAAACATATTCATTCAATATGTCAAAAATTTTTTTTGTAAATAATTAAATACTTCAATAGTATGCTTTACTCGTAACTATCATATTTATAAATCTACTACGAAAAAATATATTTTACTTGCATTTCATAATACCTATAAGTATTTTAAATGGTTAAGATTTATGATCGTTTTATTGATAGTTCTAAATAGATTTTTAGTTTATATTTTTTAAATATAATTAGTGTTTTTATTTATAGACTATTATTAAAGTACAGATTATAGGAGTGTTATTCTTGCAGACTTAAATTTTAATTTAAAAGCGACTTTATCTGATAATATAATATAAGGATACCTAGAAATGTGCACGTGTAGCATATATAAGCGTTTCTACGAATATCGATAATATATTTCATGATGCAATATGAATGTTTTACAGTTGCATTAGAAGACTGTTTTATTAGGTTAAATAACAATTATGTAAATAATGCACAGTAATATTCAATTTTTATTGCCAGTTTGGGGGTACCTATTTAATTTTATTTATTTGTATGATCATAATTGGATTGTTATTTTCACTCAATTGTGTATAATTGTGTACTTATTCCCATTTGGTTGCTACCAAACACATAAATTATCTATGATTATTATTGACTCGATTAGCAACTGAGATAGTCATCTTCACAATTTTAGTCGAATTTGTTATACATTTCTAATTAGGTTATTCAAATTACTTTTGAATTTCATGTTAAATGCATCACATCTCTCTATTTCAAATAAACAAATTCCAAAGTCGAATATAATGTATTTATAATTCCGTAGCTTATAAATATATTTAATGTAACTTATCAATTTTTGAAACGTTTTAATAGGCATATAAACAAAATATATAAAGAATTTTAAACTGCATTACGACCGTCTATGGCTGTCTATAACCTATAATATGACCTATGCTTCAATTAAGATATCGTATACATTTATTATCGTTCTTTACCATTGTTTAATTGTATATTCTTACAATTCCTTTACTAAAATATGCTAATAAATATTTAATTTTATGCGCAAAACATTTTGGCAACTGGTGGAATGATTATTTTTGTTTTTGAATTATTAATGGATTTTCAGTTTAATAACAATTTATAATATGTATAATAATATATTAAAAATAATTTATATTTGACATTTTTATATATTTATACAATTTTATACATATTTATACATTTATACAAATAAATTTGTTTGTATGTCAAATATAAATTATTTAAAATGTTATTTCTCTTAATATAAAAACAAGCAAAAGAAAAGATTACCTTTAACTTAATCCATTAAAATGTATGGGTTTTTTTTTATTATTAAATTTAAAATCCATTAAGAATTCAAAAAGAAAAAATCATTCAACCGGTCGCCAATATTTTTTGCGCATTAAATGAACTATTTATTAGCATATTTTAGTAAAGGAATTGCATGATACTGAATTGATAATTTATATAAATTATACATAAATATAATTTAAAAATATATTAAAACGATTAAAAGCTGTCATATATATGTATATCATACACAATTTTATTGCTAATTTTCTGTGAACTTCAAATAATTTTCATAATATTTACATTTCTTTAAATTTTATTTATATATCAGATAAATATTTGATACCAATGGTGCATAAAATATTTACTATGTTATCTAGTAAATATCTATATTCTAAGTGGAATTTTGTTTAAAATTATAATCATACACATTTGTTTGCTTATATTAATGCCCTTATCTAGACCATCCAAACAATGTATGTTTTTTCTGACTTGGCATTTAAATTTAAATTGTTTATTCTTTTTATGACAGATTGTCGAAAAAATAATAATAATTACAAAATAAACAAATGAAAGAATGCAGAGGAAAAATACGTAGAAAACAAAACGTTTACGGCGAGATTGACTGCACATAAAAAAAAAAAAAAAATGCAAACATTTCAACTCTTGCTGTTACTATTATATTATATTGAAAGTCTGCTTGTACGTGTTATTTTCATTATTATCAATGAATGACTTCTCGGTCTCCGAACACGCACTAAAACAAGAATACTGTTAATAGCACCCCCGCGATACTATGGTATAGTTTAGGTAATATAAATATATTGTTAACCTGATAATTTTTTACATTCGTTAATTTTAAGATACATTACCTAATGCTATTGACCATGACAAACTATATTCTTGCAATAATTATATTTTTTTTCAAATTCACTCACGTCATCTTATACTATATACCATATATTATATTGCAGTACAAAAATTAAAGTAAACAGGATTAGGAGGATTTTATTGTTTGTCTCTTGTGCATGAAAATAAACTATTTAAATATCATAAAAAACTAATTTACATTACTCAAGTCAGTTTACCATGTTTAGAGTATACATTTCGTAGATTGCTGTAAATATGTGTCGCGACCCTTAAAACCAAAATAGCATCTATGAGTGTTTAACTATTTCTTAGTCAACTATACAGCTGCCATTTATTGCTGCCTACGCCTCCAATTTTTTTTTAAAACTAAATTTATGTACTTCTTAAAATAATAATTCACTGCATAATGAGTTATCACACTAAAACCAATTAATATACATTATTTTGGTTTTGTAGTATTTCCGTAGTTTTAGTTTATTCCTGGAACGGATAAAACTCACAAAGTGGTGTTATACTCATAAAATATTCATACACTGCATTGTCACATAAAGATTAAATAAATTTGTATTAAAATTTATTATTACATTTTAGGTTTAATTAATTTTAATATCTAAGTGAAAAAATAATTACATAATCAAACAATTATATAGTTGTTATTTATTTTTTAGGTACCTTTATGTATAAAACATAACTGTTTAAATATTAAATTAAACGTCTTTTATAATTTATTATTAACATTTTTATTGTATATAGTAGCAAATTCTCAAACAAAAATGTGACAAAATCCACAGCAAATATTATGAACGTATAATTTATTTTTTTTTACATTAACGTTTCTTTCGTTATCTATGTATGTATATATACTTATATATAGTATATATCTATCTCGAATAAGCGGAAGGTTAAGTAACAGATGTTTTTTATTATTTAAAGTATTAATTTTTTATTGAATAGGTACTAATTTGTTTTATATCCTCAAATAATTTGAATGTTTATTTCATCTATTATAAATGTGACTATAATATAGTGACTGTATGCATTATACATGTATATTTATTTATATAAAAATAATGGCAGGGAATTAAATAGTGGTTAGTAATCGTTTTGGTAATTTAAATTTGAATTATAGATTTGTATATGGGTATAAAACTTTTTTAAAAAATAATATATAAAATGTATGTTATTCTATCAAATTAGTTTTAGTTAGTTAGAGAAAGAAAACATCTTCAAATGCACAATTACGTAATTTTTTTAGAAGTCATTAAGAAAATCTTTGGTGGTAATGACTTATGTTATGGATTATGTGGAGTAGTTTTACTAGTTTTATCCGTTATAGTTTTAAATACACATTTCTTTTCATTTAAGATACACTAAAATCTGAGTTATCTCTAAGACCATCACATTTCATATGTCAAGTGTACAGGAGTCTGTGAGAAGTTATCTTGAAACACGGATTGATTTTAAGTGGCGCCCCACGTCGGGCGCCGGTTTAATGCATTTCCACTAGTTTTTTCTTCTCAAGGGTGTTTTATCACTTGGCCCACCCTCTTCGTGTTTGTATTCAACATAAAAACTGGTACCCTAAAAAATAATAAAATGTGAATTTATTTTGACTTCTTTTTACTCTCCCTCCATCTAACTTCACGTTACATTGTTGTAAACGAGTACTTTTCTCCAATTCAATTCTAAACAGTTTAACTGCATTAATAATGACAATAATAATAATAATAATAATAATAATAATAATAGTATAATGGAATTATTATATATGCAGCAAGTGTAAAATTATAATACAACCAATCCTGAATAATAACATTTCTACTACTATAAACACGTCACATTTCATATTTTACTGTACATATATTATATTATTTAAATACCCATAGTACGGTTATTAAATTAAAATTCTTAAACTATGGATGATTCGTTTTTTTTTTATCAGATTCATTTATAGTCTGAAGAAGTTTTAACCTTATATTTTATTTGCACCTTCGTCCAGACAGAGGAAAAAAATATTTTTAGTTGTTTAATAATAGTATTTTGTGAAGTTAAAGAAGAGCATACGTAGTGCATTACTCTACCGCAGCAACATTTTGTAATATATGTGATGTCTTTAAGTATAGAGTTACACAATATAGATCGATTTGTTATAGTTGTATATACAGATGTATTAGATTATTCCGGTAGAAGTCAATAGAAGCATGTTTCGATTTTTCCCGGGATGATACTATAAATAACGTTTTCGCTGGTTTTTGCGTAGATTGGAAACGACTTTAAAATGAGATTAAACCAGGATTTGGCGGAATTAAGACTGTAGTCTAACAATACTCACCCCGCACTTCACAGTACTGCAATCGAAGAGGGATGAATCAACGTGCAATAAGTATACATATATGTGTGTGTGTGTGTGTGTGTGTATAAAAGTGCAAGTCATACCGCACATATATGTATTGCAATTGTAATTAATATATGTACGGTGGTGAAGCTATTGTTGAAATGTAAATGTTCGAGATGAATCGAATCACGCATTGGATTTTCGGTCATAAAAGTGATGACGGTATGCGTGCGTGCGCGTAAATGCGTGCGGCAGCGGCAGTGGCGGTGTACATCAAAAAAACGTCTTATCAATAATTCTCGCACGGTATCCTGCTCCTGTGCGTATACTACATGCGTAGAGAGACACGATAGGCGTGAAAATATAATTACACATTTACGGGTATATATTATAATTATATACGCCTGTAGTGCACGCGGCAACGGAGGTAACAACCTATTTATTATAATATATTTATTATATCATACGTATTATATTATACGTGCGTTTGCGCAGTCCGGCTCTCGATCTCATTAAAGAAACGTAAAAAAGAAGACTTGCGTGCATGTAGTAGGTAATAGGTGGGTTTTTTTTTCACTATTAACCCTATCACCTGTACGACAACGACCAGCCCAACCTACCGCCGACCGCCTGCCCGAAACACGAACACACAATAGAGGTCTGTACGGCCGTTACATCCGGCGGGGGGGCGCACACGTTTACACACGCTAATATGAGTCGTTACTTGTAACGCATGCACACAAGTTTCATATTATGTACACAAGGTATAACGTGCATTACACACGTATTATATGTTATTATATTCAACTGTTGTGCCGAGGAGGTGTGCGATCCGGAAGGGAACTACAGAGACACTCCGCAAAAGCCATGCGCTGCAGAGAGCAATGTTGTATTTAAGATTCTATTTTTTGAGGGGGGGGGTCAACATTTTTCAATAAAATAAAAAACTGTTACACACTTTTTATGTTTTATTCTATTAGTATTAGTATAAAAGGAATATATACCTACTGTATAAGATTAAAAATATTTGTATATGAAAATAATAGTGCCTATTCTTGTAATAAATATAAATAGAATTGTAAACGCCTTAAAAGTTATTTAGCAAACAAATTTATAGCGTTTTCTATGTATACAAAAATACGTTATTAACGTTAATATACCCATAAACCTACGCGCTTACTTATTTAAACAATTTCCTTCCATCGCTTCAATATCATATACGATTGAATTATTTTTAGGGTGAACAGAGATCATTCAAATGTAGACGTAAATCTACACGAATATGTCCAAAAAACCATTTATAAAATATATTATTATGTTTTTAAATTCGTAAGTTGTGTGTCACATCTTAAAACGGTCTTGTTTATGCATTTAAAGCTTCAGACTGTTGAGATGAAGGACAAACCACTCCTTAAATCTTCTATTGGTAGAGAATAGGATTTGATATTTATTTATTTATTTTTTGATTTTCATTAAGACCGTGGCGCGGTCAAACGTTGCACGCAGATGGTCGTGAGTCGGCCGCCGACGCAGGAATTTCGAAAACTATATACTCTCGCCAGTTGGCCGGGTGCAGTGTCAGGGTCGGGGCTTAGCGCGGGCAATAAATATCTCATCGGCGGTTACGATTGCTGCTGCTCCCGCTGCTGTTATAGCACACGCGGCGTACCTACTACATGCATATACGGAGTCGTCGTGACGTATGTATTTATGCTCTTTCACTGCGGGCGTGCCATGTGGTCGGGATCATCGCCGGGTTTTTGTTTTTTCCCTTCTACTCATTTTGGGCACCCCTGACCACACCACACGGCTGTAAAAATAAACCTGACCCTATCTGCTACGCGAGCGCGTGCGTGTGACTTATGTCGAGTGTACAGTTCGGTAAACGTTAAATGTGCGTCGTCGTCTTTTTGGAAGTCCACGCGGTGTTTTCCAAAAGTTTTACCCGAAATCCCGACCATCTGGCGATCCAATGCTCTGCGCTGTGACGGTTCTCGACCCCCGTCGACCTGCACCCGTTGCTGTTCGCCACTGAAAACATCACGTGCAACGTCTGGTACACATTTACGTTCGTTTACAAGCCTCCGCAATGACTTCTTTTTGCCCTGTACCCATGTACAGGTATACACGCACACAGGCCTGCGCGATCGCCCGTAAATCTTCACAAATTGTACACCGGTACCGAATATAATATACACGTATAGTAGTGTTGTATATTGCTACCGTATTCCGGTAGCGAACCGTTCGGAGCTATACGCTTTTGTACGTGTATAATATTATATGTGTGCACGTGTATTAATACGCATACTGGTATTTATTGCATATGGTCCAATAAATATGCTTTTAAGGTTTTTTTTTTTTTAATGTTTTGTCTGAACGTCGCATGCGTCGACGATGTTTAGGTACATATAATGTGCATTATGTGATATATTGCTCTGCGTGTTGTACATCGAGTGCGCAGCTCCGTCCATGAGGTTTATTCAAGTCGAAGCGCTTTAAAAAAGGAAAAAAGAAAGAAAAACAATAATACAATGATCCACGTAATTCCTACGTGGCTACTGTATCGGACGTTGGGGTTAGTGGTGTTTAATAATAATAATAATTGTTAAATTTATAGATATATATAATACGAGCCTTAAATTAAATATAATAGTACTGGGACGTTTTTGTTGAAAATTTCCAGTGAAAATCATGGTCGGGGTGCTCGCACATGACCCGCACAATAGTCGGCCGACCGATGGGGTTATGTCGTTTGTCATTCCCATACGGTCAACAGGTTTTTTTCTTCACGTCGCCGTCGTTAGTCCCCGTAATATTATTAAAACGTTGAGTGATGCACACGCTCGTGAGAAATTGTGTATTGTAAATTGGGATTGAATTGAGGCCAGCAGGAGTCGCATATTGGGGTGTGAGTGCGTATGTAAAAGGGGATGCACGTGACGGGGTTTAAATTAAAAGAGGAGCCCGCGTACGTGGATTAACGTATAATCTATAGAGCCGTATTCCTGCAGGCTTAGAACGTCCAGTTGCAGACAAAAGTCATCACATCCTCGAAAAGTTCCGACTATGTCTGCGCGGTTAGTGCGCAATTTTATTCGATGTTTTCTCTTCAGCTGAAATTGCCATTCACGATATATTTGTAGTACAAATTAAAAAAAATTAATGTATATTATAAATACTTAATACTGCAGGCTGTTTTGTATATATAATAATATATATATTTGTACCTAGCGGCGATATTTGATACTATTTAAACGGATTTCGTAAAATAATTTATAAATAATAATCGTAAATTAGTACAAAGCAGTTAGAAGAATACATTTAAATACTTTTCCATCTCTAAATCAATTAACTATAGTAACATGCAATATAATTATATTGCTGTGGATAATATTAGAATTATATATGCTTTGTAAATGATAAAAAACCTATTACGTTTCTCTTGTTTAATAGACGAGTTTACTATTTCTGTTTTAAAATTACGTGTAAAAAAAGTGTATTGTTCTTTCTCGTAATATCGCTAAAAATGGGTAAACCATAAAAAGAGAACAATAACTATAAGTATGATATATATATACATCTTCGATTTGTATTTGCATTCGTGTGCCATACGCGCGTGCCTTGTTAATCTATCTCGTTATAGAAATAATAATAATTTGAAAGCAAATCACGTTTCTTCAACTTTTGTGTTCAAATGTTATTTTAATATTTTCCCTTGAACTGGTTTTTGTCGAAACATCGACGGTGGCTATATCCTATGATGTGATTTGACCAGTGCCCGACGATAGATGCGAAAACCCTCACATGAAATATATCTGTGTTCCATGACTCGTTTTCCCTACCTCCACGTCAAGTAGGAGTAATTTGCATAAAAATATTATGAATACACCAATAACATTATTATTTTTATTAATAATAATATGTTTGCAAATAACTAGTTGTCATTGAATGTTTGGTGTTATATACAATAGCACCGCAACACGATTATATTTTATTATTACTTTTTACTTACATATGTTTATACGTCTACAGCTGATTGGTCCACATATAGACTTAAATAAATTAATAATTTTCAGTTCAAATAATCGAATGGATAATTATTATTATTATGACGTAATAAATGCGACGACAATCGGCGTCGTTGCAGATAAACATGACTTATTGGTCTGGACTCGCATCCACGTGTTTACACGAAACATTTTACAAATGAACAAAACGTAAAAGTAAAAAAACTATAAAAGAAAATAATAATAACAATGCGCGCCGTGTGGAAAAAACTTTTTAAATACTACGCATTTATATGTGAGTGTCTCTGACGTTTCGATTTACGTCAACACGAGAACCTTACCAGATGTTACGTGTTTCGTGCATATTATAACCGTGTCCGGTACACATATACATTTCGGTAGTAAATACATTAACTAAGTATTATAGCACAGTGACTCGGGCATTTTCGTTTTAGACGCATTTAGGGGAAAGGCATCATATTGAATTTCTAACATGTTAGGTTTTCACCATGTGTATGTTTTATATATATATAAGCACACATAAGTCGTGAGTTAATTATGAATTCAGAAGATCGACAATCACCCACGTGTTGCATCCGCACCACATTGACATCATGCTGAGGATAGTAATTATATAGCCAATACTGGTACAAGGCATCGAATATTGCAGTATACGATACGAAATTAACGGTGGAATAAAAAAAAAAGAAAATATTTCGCATGAAAATATGATATTATCCGGTGTTTATTGCAAGGAGGATATGTTGACAGGACGTATTTGCATTGATATATTAAACATTGTTCAAAATACGTTTTGTGGTTTATGTTAAATATAATATTATAATAATATGTACTCTGTTGCGGTATTTTTTTTTTATTGCTCAGACCGGGGTTAAATTTAAGACCGAAAGAAGATCTTGTAAAAGATATCAGCGTCAAATCCAAGGTCGACGAATGATACCACAAGACATTACAGATATAGTCTGCAATTGATTCGAAACAATTAATTTTCGTTTGTAAGAGCTGCTCATAATTATTCATTTAATAACGCCTGCCGCACAAAGCACATTTAACTCTACAAAAAAAAAAAAAAAAAAAAATAAATAAATAAATACAATCGTATATCATTGCTTAATGTGAAATCGTTTCTTTATCTCGTTTGGAAATGCGTTTTAGTGTTATTATGTTTTTACGAGATGGGTCATTCATATTTGTACGTGCAATATGTGGTTATGCGTACATCGCTCTAGTACGTGTACAAAACTCGTGTGCATTGATATTTATGTGATGCACAAAAAACGGTTAGTTAGTGTTTTTTTTTTTATACTAATTTTTTTTAACTCAAATAATGAGGTCAACATGAAAAAAAAGGCCAGTGATGGATAATAATTACGTCAGGATAACATATATATTATATATTATTAAATATTATGTAAATATTTTATAATGAACGTGGTTTGAAACGTTTAATATTATAAATAATTGTATAATTGCTTTATAAAAATCAATTTGAATTTATCGACACCAATGATTCTAATAATTGATTAAAACGTTTAATCGCTTAGATAATAATTTAATGTTAAATGAAATAATATTTACTCGCATTTACTACTCCGTTAATGGGATATTATTTAAACATCATCAGTCCTTTATGCGTATAAAATACGTGAGTACGCTTGTACCTTTACACCATACACGGACAATATAACATGAGGTTGATTTATTACAGAGTTTCAGTTTTATTATTATTTCGTCATCTGCGGTGTTTGTGGGGTAGTCTACAAAAGAAGAGAATAACCTTTTTTTTTTAATCGTCTTTGTATTTTTTAGTTGTCCGTTATAAGGTAAATTATTTATTAGATAACCTAACTGAGCACTGACCTTTCTGAAAACCATCGCTATCGTCGGATGTACAGCCTAAGGCTGAGGGTAATATGTACGGAGTTTCAGCCGTTCCGTTTTTTTGTTTTTCGAAATAATTAAAAGTACATTAATTCAGATAAAGACAGTAGCTCGCGGCTGCGATCCGTTATGTTTTTTTCATAGTGTTTTTCCCCATCATACATATACATTAAAATTACCAAGTTTTTTCTTGTTTTCTTATTTACGGGTGACGAAAAATATCAGATCACATATAGTTTGATAATTATTATAGACAACATTGTACAAGCATATACGGTAACTCGTGGAATACGGTGCCGACTTCGAATGCGTATTTGAAAAAAAACGCCGAGGTATAATTCAGCCCTAACCTGAAAAACAGAGATTGCCAAGGCTCGCTTCGGTTCTCCCCAATCGACTGAACGCCACATTGCTCTGAATTTCCGGTCGTGCACACGGGGTCATGTGTTGTGCCACCGCCGGTAGAACGTAAATAAATGTATATATCTATAATAATAATAATAATAATAATACTGTTTATACCTTCATTTCAATATATATATATATATATATATATATATATATAATACGTACATGGAAACAAAGACCCGTACGGCGTACACTCGTGCAATGAGGCATACACCACACGATATTTCTGTGCATGAAGACTCCAGTCGCACGTGTTCGAATAGTCCAACTTACATTTTCTGTTATCATTAGGGTTTGGTAAATCTCTGGGGGTTTGTTTTTGAAAAAATAAAAAAAATATCAAGAAATAGAATACGAGCCATCCGATAGAAAATCGTATCGAACGTTTATTTTACACTGCCGGACACTTAATTTAAGGGGTAGTAGGATTGATCGAACCCCTCCCCTTCCCAAAGACTATATTTTAGTAACCACGAATTGAGATTATATGGTATATATAAGGTACCTTATTGCACAAAATTTAAACTTTAATCATTTTGAAGATGGTTAATCGTCCCATTCCTTATATGTATATTTATATATTCCTTAAATAAGTATTATTTACGTGCCTGTACGTTGAACATGTAATTTGGAATAATTAATGATATGCCTGTAATATGCATAATGGTAAATATTTTCGTTTAATATAGCATTCGAAGCAGATATTTCAAACGTATATCCGTTCCATGATCGGTATAATTGTATGTTTGTTATTAGAATTCATTTGGCGTTCGAATTTCGCCTTCTTCGGCCGATCAAAACTTTTACATTTGTGTAGTTATTTAATACTACCATTTCTAATCACCTCAATGTCAGAACTACACGCGTCATAATCACTATCCGTACCGCATAATAAACCGTACATACAGCAGTTCGCGGTGGCGGTGTTCTCTGTACAAACTACACAAGCATTTGCCGCGTCCGTCGTTAACGCCTATATTGTATATATATATTCTTGTGAATCATTATTATTATTCAATATTTATGCAATATGTAATGCATTTCCATTTCACGTTACGCAAAACGAAACTCATTCACAAACTTGATCACATCGAAATAAAAAACTTACATAGATAACCCATGAATTGGTAATAACAGCATTTTTATATAATACTCATATATTACAATATTATTCGCGTACGAGTATCGGGAAAAAACCCTTTATTTTTCGATAAAAGAACGAGTTGAAACGTTCAATTTATTGTTGTTGCTCAATGTGTTTATAATTGTTTGATAAATCGAATCTTGATTATTGACTATGTTTGAGATTAAAAATGTCTTGGTTTCTGAACCTTTAATTTACATGCTCAACTTAGTTGCTGATCTGTTGATTATTTTACAATGACACGCATAAAAATTTTTTTAAAAAACACCACGTAAACAAAAATTAAATCTTTTATTCAAATCATATATTTCGAACACGTGGACAATTTCTAAGAAGTAATTATGACCGTTTTTGGTGTACACTTTGGATACCCGAAAGAAAAATATATTTTTAATGTATTATAACGTCAAGGCATTATTATTATAATTATTATTATTGTTATTTAGTAATCATAAATATAAAGTTAGGGTTGGGTTATTATTTGTGTCCACATATGGTGGATTGTTGTTCTAGTTATCGAATATTGGTGTGTCGAAAAAAATAAACGTTGGTCTTATGGTGTATATAATATCTACAATATAATAAAATAATATTAAACAGAATTCGGTGCTGCATTCGCGTATTTAGTACCTATATAGCAATGTAAAAAAAAAAATTGAAAAAATTTTATGTTCATATTTATCGTTTACAGTATACAAAAAAAATACGCGGTCCGATTGTTTTGTTATTGTTTCGTAATGTAAGCATTTTACTATTGTTCAACACATGTAAAAATCGTGTTCTTGTATTATCATCAACTTACAAGCGCAACGATTAACACTTTAATAACGCATATACACTGGTGATTGTTGCATATCAACTCCGCGATTTCTTTTGTCATCGCAGTTCGAAGTCCGAATGCTCATAAGTACTTACATATATATATTTCAAACATATAGTGTTGTATATCGAATTAATACGCGCCGACGAGGAAAACAATGTTCCAATAACCTCTCCGTTTATCGAATAAATATTACGTATAAACGCTATAGTACACACACACACACACGCGCGCGCGCGCGTGTGTGTGTGTGATCACGTATGTCGACGTTAGTTTACTGCTATATTCTCGTATAGAAATATTTATTATAATTATTATTATTATGCGTACACATATGTAAACATTTTTATACAATACAACATAAATATATATGTATTATTATTTTGATTACCGTAATATAATGTTGCGAGGCACCAGAGCGAGAAATAGTTTTGTGCGCGACTTATACTCTTGTTACACTTATTTCAACGCCTGCAAATACTTTAATCGCCCGTCTCGTCACCCCGATTACCGGCGTACTTACCTACGTAGACACGTCTGACGGACCGTTGTCCACGGTCAGCGCGCGTGGTGACGAACGAGTCGTTTTCAATAACGTTCGATTCCTTGTTCGGTTTTTTTTCCTCTTCGCAGCCGTGTGAACCGTTTATTTTACGTAACATAAACGTTTAAACTGAAACTTCCGTGACAGTCGGTAATCGTTACACTCGTACACAGCACGAGCGTACCGTGATAATATACGTACAATTTAGTTGTATTTTTGTTCTGAAACCCAATGCAAATAAAACTGATTCGCCCTTCTCGCGTTCCACGATGGTTTATTTTTTTGTTCGAGCTTGGAACTACGTAATTTAGTATTCAGAACATACTCTAAGATACTACCATGGCTTGTTCGACTGGATGATATTTACGAATTTACAGGTTGTGCTAACGACGGAAATTTATCCATTCTCAATGCTTTCGAGACATCTATAACGCCGAATTTGTATTGACAGCAAACGTATATTTATGAAAATCAATCTGTGACTCTTGGATGAAGCTGCTTAATTATTCAAAAATTGTGCGTTGCATATTGCCCCGCATTTACACTGGCTAACATATATTCCTGGTGTACAAAGTCAAAGTCACCTTCGTCTCCTTCTACAATCGAAACCGAACCAGACCTTCGGATTTCGATCTAGTGTTAACTGCACAATATAGGTGCCGGTTTTATGGCGACAAAAGAAAATATAAATGACGAAAACTAGCGCTGTCCTCGCTAAAGCATTGCAGCGCACACATGGTAGAACTGGTACTACAGCCGCGCGGGCGATTGTCGACGATGAGGGACTACGACCGATGGCCGCGGGAGCGCACACTTTTATTGTACACATTCATATATTATAATACCTGTGTCTAACAACAATAATGATAATAATGAAATAACACGCCTTCGCCACCGCCTCACACACGCCTATACGCCAGGCGATGTACGGCGTGTTGTTGTCCGAGGGCTCACGATCCCGATAACTTATTATATCATAACGTTATTAACGTTGTAACCGAGTTTTACGTATGTATGTACGAAACGCGAACCATATGTTTGCGCATGTATCCAATATCCTGTGCACCATACAAGGGATACGTCGTAGCCACTGCCCACGCGCTGCATCGGTTGCATAACTTTCTATTCTAGTGTGCGTAATTCGAAATGTACACACTCACGTAAATACGCAAGTGTTCACGCACACGTTATACGTCTAAATAATTTACATTACGAATTAATGACGTTGTGCCGATCAGATGTCGAACCTCGTCTATGTAGCGTGGGCAAAAATATCTTGTGTGTAGGCCACTAGATAGATAAAGACGTGCATTATTATAATACACTCGCTCGTATATGTATTCGCAACGTTTCCTAATTATATTATTATTTACCGTGTACCGTTCACCGGATATACTACGCACACGCCAAGTATTCCTACCCATGTACACGTATCCCGTACACGTCTTCTCATTCCCCCCTGTAACCCCCCCGCAACTACACTGGCCCACGAGATGAGCATAATCTGTGAACGTAATGGCCATGCAGGTTTACCGCAGAAGGACGACCGGACAAATGTGTCGTTCTCAACAACAGCGATACGGCATTATACGAATCCGAACAATAGTTCTTATACATGAATCTCTAGGTTATCTTCGGTGAACGCACTACGCGGAAGTATTATATCGTGAAGTATGAACATGTCTGTAAAGAAGTCGATTTAATTGTAAACGCCAGTGTATATCATAAAAGAATCCTTAGAGGAAAACAAGAGCAGTCTACGTTGTTCTGTTGTACGACGATATGATGGTATATTTCGCTGATAGGGATGTATAATATTACAATGTATTTATTTTGTTGGCTGAGATTTGAGTTTTGGCAACTCTGTAACCGACTGCATGAACTCCCGTTTACGTATACGTATCATATGTACAGCAGTTAAAACGCAATGATAAGTTGGTGAAATTTACAACACCATGATAATATAAACAGTATACCACGCGTTACCTCACCACATCCACTAGTACAATAATATGTATATAACATGCATACAGAGAGAGAGACGGAGTGGGGATTATAGTATTAAAATATATTATGTGTAAAAACTGTGTCATCGTCTGCTTATCACCAACGGGTCTGTTTGTTCGTGTGATAGTGACTCTAGTTATTAGGTACACAGTTGTTCGACTGCTAAATATTATATGCGTTAGTAATTGTATTATTACATCGATGTTATATTTGAATAAAATATACTAATATAATATAGTCCAATATTCGTACGCGTATCAGTTCACTGATAATGACGAAGCGATGCATGCGTGTGCACCGCACTTATTCCTGTTTAAATATGAAAATAATACTTATAAACATCATGTACAAATCAACCGATATGACTTTATGTACATACATAATATTATACAATTAGTAGACATATGTGTAATCAATGGACTAGTAGAGTCAATTTAACGTGGTCTGCTATAGTATATATCACGCACTTATTATAAAATGTCATAATATATGATATAAATATTATATTTTCGCTTAAAATAATAACAGTAAAAATATTATTATCATAGTCGTCCACACTACGAATGTCCGGTAGTAGTTTTTTTTTTTTTAATTAACGTAAAAACGATTATTTGATTTCAACAACATTTGATGTATCGACAGATTCGATCGAAGTTTCGAAGTTATAGATACGTATATCAACCTTATACCGCGAGACTTGCTTTTTTTTAACACCGTGACATATTATGAGCCACGAGGTACTTGTGAAATATCGTACTCGTACATTGTTGTATGCGCTGTATACACGCAAGTACTAAATGATTAAAATATCTGTTCGAGTAACAAGTTCAAGATTTATAAGCACTTATATAATATAATACGCTTATAAAAAAATTTTTGCGTACAAAAAGAAAAAAACGAATATAAACACATAACGAGGCTGAAGCAGTTTCACAAGTGTAATATAAAACTGACTGAGACAATAAAATCTGACTGTATATTACTTTTTTTTTTACCTATTGTTTGATCGTGTTAAATATGCATGTATAGCGCACCCAAAATGTAATATAGTGTTGAATCAAAGAATTATTTACAGAATTTCGAAGAATAATAAACCTATTATACATTCACATAAAATAATGGCACAAACGAAAGTGATTTTGGAAGGCGGTCGATTGTATATCATGTTATAATTTTGATACAACATAATCTATCTAGTTATAATATATTAACATTTGTGCGGTCGGTGTTCTCGTCTACATCACATAATATATGTACCTAAGCCGTGAGACTTGAGTAAACGTTTTTGGAATAAAAAGTATGTATATTTATGTCGCCTGGGTTATTGCTATCCATGATTGCTCTGAGTTGTATTGTTACAGTGAAAAGGGCTATGTGCTTCTTGAAAAGCAAGTCATTCAATAAAATATCATAGGACATTACAACTATTTATCCTTAAGTTCTTCAATCCGGAAACTATTATACGTGCTACGACGACGGCCGTTATTACAATGTTACGTAAAATGTTTAACGAAATACACTGTAAGAATGGAAACGATTGTTTAACCCATCGTAATTATTATAATAACAGACCTGTGTGTTTTAAACGTATACTTCACACAAACGATTTTATTCACACTAGTACTGTATATTCGTCGAAACGAAATTTATTATAATGGTTCGATTGTTAACACATTGTCAGTATGTCTTTCG
Source organism: Sipha flava (assembly GCF_003268045.1). Lineage (NCBI taxonomy): Eukaryota > Metazoa > Arthropoda > Insecta > Hemiptera > Aphididae > Sipha > Sipha flava. The sequence continues at coordinate 728,129 of NW_020271716.1, read as the reverse complement.
TGGAACACGTAGCCACGCGTGCGCGCGGGTGTGTGTGGTGGGTAAGAGAGAGATTCATGGTCTAAATATATTGATGTATATATTTCGACCGGTGAGAGCCCAAATGAAATATTTTCCGGTTTATTGTACTTATTAAAAGCTTCGTTATATAACGCTGGATGCGCATTCGGCTAAAAATCCGTGAAGTTTCGAGTGGAGGTACGTTTTATCAGCTACGGTTTGAAGTTGATCGATACACTGTTGCATGATTTATTATTAATCGAACAAGTGTAAGTAATAACAATAATTTTTCGGACGAATTTCCATACGCATGAAAAAGAAAAAAAATAGAAAAATAACATGAAACCTTGTCTCCGTTTTATTGGATCCCAGTCAAATATAATATACGTGTATTATACACACGAATATGTACGACAGAGTTGAAAATAATTATCGCCAAGCTGATAATGATAATGATGATGAGCATATATATGCGTGTATCCTCTGATTTGTGATCTCGTCGTGTTCGGATGTAACGGAAACATTTTATTATTACTCGGGCTATTAGAAAGAAAAAGAGAGAGATTATTCTTTTAATAATGAATAAATGCAGTCTATTATATGCACCTCATACACTCGATGTGCACTACTCTCTGATTTGCATCTCGGACGTGTCTGTGTAGTGGCTTTTTTTTTCCTCAAGATTCATCGCGCAACGAGGACTGTGCGTGTGCACCGGTGTCGTATCACATGTGGAAATCGCATGTGCTCGGAGAGAGAAAACGATGAGAACAGTACTATTAGCCGTGGTATAGATATGGAATTACAGACGCAATTATTAATTTAACTCGATAATAATATACACATACATCGGAAGTTTTGATGGAAACACTGATAGCTCACGTGGCTTTCGGAAGAATGGTTAGGAAAGTAGAAGGATACCGGCGTACCTCGCACATTTGTACGTGTACATTTAATATACCCGTCTAGGGAAAAAAAGGAAGCAATATTGTAAAAACGAGAGAACACGTATCATTAATTTTGTTTCTATAGTCTTTCTGGCGCTAAGAAATGTATAGATTTCTTGCCCCCCCCCCCTATTTCGCGTGTGTACACGCGCGATTGTTACACGCGGAAAGAAGAGAAGAAAAATATAATGCTCGATTCCAAACCAACAGTTTGCGTAAATCATAATCAGCCACCGCCCGAGTTCTTTCTGTACACAGTATAGTTATTCAATAAAAGGCGCACATTGGCTCTAGCGTGGTCGCTGCTATCAACTTACCGTATACCGTATACCGTATTATTACGTACATGTATGAGTGCTCTTTCGCGTTATTCGCTATTGTTTACTGTACCGTAGGCAAACCAATCGTACATAATGTACGCGATTAATCGAAGCCGACACTAGTTAGCCTTGATTACTTTTTAGTATACAGCGGTAATGTTTATTGCAAACGTCGAATCTGAAATCATTACGATTCTAGGCGAACGATTAATTAGTATTTATTAATATGGTTTTAAAATCATAAATATTTCAAAATAAATTTTTATTAAAACATGGCCGTAGTTATATTTTTATTTTTATTTATTTTTTTTTAATACAACGCATGGTCGCAAAATGATAATTTCTCGATTTCTTTTTCAAATAACCCCAGACACAGTCCTAAATATAGCATTCATCTTATCTCGATATAGTTAGAAGTTTTAATATATTTATAAAATAAACTTTGGTCTTCAGGTATTGGTGGAGAACGAAGAACGACTATTGCTTTATTTTGGCACGAACACACCGACCATTTTTGAACATGACGAACCACACAAACATTTTGGCATAATATTATTTTTTTTAGGTGAAGGTTTTCTCAATTCGATTCGTGTAAAAATAAAATATGCATGCGGGTACATAAAGAGCTGCTATGTTTTAAAACAAATCGATTTAGAAGAATTGTAAATTTAATGGAGTGAAAAATTATGTTTGCACATAAACCATATTATTTTGTACGTATAAATAGCGTGGGTTGAATCAGAAATAGACTTACGACTGTTTTTATTCTTCTAAACAAATTTAATACAGCTAACGATTGTAAAAATAAATCACATAAGCAATTAGCCAAGATGTAACAATGATTAGTATTAATATTTGGATTCGGTTTTCGATTTGATGTTATATAAAATAAAATCGCTGCCGTAAATCAAATAAAAAGGGGATAATTTTTTTAACTTATTTTTTATAAAATTCATTTTTCAGGTGGTTGTGGCGTCCTGTTGTGCTGTTCTACCGTCGTCTGTGTTAACAAATGACGTTAGTTTTAGTCGTTATGCGATATTAACAATTGTAGCCGGTCACCGGTTGACCATGCGTATATTTAGGTGCAGGAAAATTCGCTCTTAAGCCAAACGAAAAACCGTCGACGACGTGTTATTGTAATTGTTACCAAACTACTCGTAGCCACCGAGCGCGTCGATGTCGATGCCCGTTGATGATTTACACGGTCGCGCGCAAAATCGTACAACCCATTTATTATTATTTTTTCTCTCCTACACACACACACACACACACACACACACACACCGTGATTGCATTCATTAATAATAACCGCCCATTTGTATGCACACATATATATATATATATGTATACGTCGTGGGTAAGTCAACAAAAAGTACATAATAGGTAGGAAAAAAAATCAGTTGATAAGGTTAATTATTATAATAATAAGATGCAGATGTATACTTTTCGATCGCACGCGTGCACACGGCTAGAACTTACACACGCTTCACGCGATTCATTGTCATGGCACGTGACTCAAGGCCATGTTCGTTATCGATTGGAGGAACGACCGTGTCCGTAAAAAATAAAACAATAAGGGGTACGGGTAAAAATAATAAAAAATGGAAAAAAATTGGTAAGTTCCTGTGCGGTGCACAAATATCATTTGTTTTGCCGGGCGTAATATATTTTCAGTGGGCAATAGTTTTTCGTTTGGCAATCGTGGTCGTCGTCGCCCAACGGCCAGGTGAAACGGTTATAATGATATTCACACGCGTGTGCGAATGTCTCGATGACAAGGGGAAAGGTGGCGCTACCGTGTTTTGCGTTCCCGCGCGGGCGTCGTTTTCAGGAGATTTAGTATTATGTTCTCTCGCGCACATCTGAACGACGTGTTAGCGTATAATTACCGCGGGCAACGTATCCGAGTTCGTAAATGGCACGTAGATGCGCGCGCGGGCGAGTGAGTTAATTGAGTGTTTGCGTTTAGAAAATACAATCATTAATCGTCGCCACGCGGTATCAATGACGTGCGCGAACATTCACAGATCATCATAGGCGTGTTTACGGCAATGGCCAGACCTGCAAAATCCAGCTCCGTTTTAAATGTATGCTTAAATGATTAAAAATAATTACTAAAAAGTAAAAAGAACGATTAAATAAAACAGACCTAAATAATAAATAATTTCACATAAAATATTTTATGCTTATAATATGCCTGTAACAAAAACTAACGAATAATAGTTATTATCTAATATCCATAGCTATAAGTACCTATGAGTAGTGAGTATATTATTTACTAGCTTTAGTTACTGTAGTAGCTACAATTACTACGTACGTTCTCGAGGTAGTGTATTGTGTATAAGTCACTTTTTGTCTTCGTATCCTAAATGAAAATTTCAATTTTCCTAATGAAAAATATACCATACCTGCACGACATTTTCAGACATGCTTATGCAGATCATACAACTATATGCACAAATTAGCACACACACACACACACACACAGTGGTCACCGCGTATATTTATTATAATTTTACCCGTGTACAATTCATGATTTCGGAAGGTGCGTCGTGTAACTCTATATATAACACGCCGGACTAGTGTATCGGATTTATATATGTATTTCATTTCACTGGACCCATCATCCGCGACACGTACGAGTGGTAGGTTTTCTGGCCATAGAAGTAATAACTAATAGATCGTGTGTGCAACAGCGTGCAACATGTAGTGTATCGGGTTTACTGCTCTGCAGCAGTAGTACAATTATTTATTTATCGATTTCAGTGCGTATAACCGGAGTGTGCCGAACGATAGTGTATCCGAGTACTGTATTATGTGCATATTATCGCTTTCCGTTCGTAAAACTCCAAAGAGTTGTGTGAACTTTTCCCGCAAGGTTGTTTAGAACGAGATAACGATAGTTAATATGATAATATTAAAATCAAAGATATTATACCACACAAGGGTATATGCCGTAAATGTTAACCCTGTGAGCGCCGCACACTTTGTGAGGTACAATGATAATACAATAACATACTGAATTACATATTGGAACGCGTGGACGGATTGTCCGGCTATCGGTTTTCATCAGACGACATTTTTTTCACCTCGAATACACTGCGGTGAGACATTACCGTTTGCACAAGCCTACTGAAATCCCACCCCCGTGCATTTATACAAACATATCGATGTACATTATTCTTTTATAATATGAAATAATTGTTTGCACCGAGAAGTTTCACAAACCCGCGAATCCGTAGCGTTTTATCGACGGTACATGATACCTACCCTATAATATTTTATCAACTTGCGTACCAACCGCTTTGCTTGCTCTCGAGTGCACACACATACTTCTTTTCGGTGTTTATTTATTTTTCATTTTTTTTTTTTTACCACACGATTCCGTGATCTTACGCCGGAAGTCGTCGTATACGTGTTACTCGAACGGGTAACGCGATGTATTATAATATTAGACGGTGTACGCATGCTCCATTGTAATAATGAAAATATTATTATTATTATTATTATTATTATTATTATTATTATTATAGCGTATAACTACTCCTTATACGTTCGTCTGGAGCAGATGCCTGTATACACCACGTGTGCACTTCATACGTGTTTTTCGAACGATTTATCGTTTATCACCTCTACTCCTAAAATATTGTTCATTGTTGGAATCACCGTTCGGTCGCGTACACGCTACGCGGACCATCGACGTTTCCTACGCACGAGCGCGAGTTTTAAACATATATACATACGTATTCAATACGTTAACCTTCGGATTAAAATGAACCCTCAGTGCTCGTCTCCTTCGCAGTACTACGTCGTCGTGGTTCATGTATATTACCATTGGTAATAATAATTAACCGAAACGTTTTCATGTCCCGCATCATCTCGCCAGAGTCTCCGCGTGTGATAATAATTCTGTCATTGTTCTTAATTACTTTTTATCGTTGTTGATATCGATTAACGAACCGATAAGTGATTACGTGCGCGCGAGTTATGCACTGGCGGTCCCACTCGTGGACGGCCCTTTTCATACACGTTTTTTACCACTGAGTCGTCGTATGGTTTGTAATATCCTTGCGCGGAGCGTACAGGGTTATCATATGGGCAGGAATACTGTAGCGTCCGTATCCACTCGCTCTCCGCCCAGTTTACCAACGACAAAGATATAGTTTTCGTCGAGACCCACTGCGATATTTTAACGTACATCACATAAATGTCCGCAGATATATTTATGTTTACATACGGTATTAAATCAAACACTTAATAAAAATGTCTTCTCGGCTTTGTGTTATATCGCCCGTCGATTTGTCAACCACACGAGACTGTTTGGTTTTCTCCTTAACGTGGGGCGCCGTGCGTTGCGATAGTCATCGTCTTCTATACGATGTATAATTTAATAAAACGGACGACCGCGGAAAGTAGAAAGTTTTTACCCCGATTTTTATTGCCCATCTGTTCATAGGTGCGTTATACGCTTTTACGATCGGTACACAATCCGTAAAATGGCCATGGCTTCACACAAGTGTTTATGTCCCATGTCGATAATTACCGTGTCGATACTCGTTTTATACTATCAGCGTATACTCGATTCGAGTATGACATCGAAGAAAATAATATACTATGCAGCCACCTCGTACACAATTTTTTTTTTTATTGAAGAAAGTGCTGCATGAAACCTGCGGTGCAGTACGAGCTGTATACCTATGTATTACAAGTGTACAAGTGCCATGTAACGGCTTGCGTATGTATTTTTTTTTTATTCCTCTCGAGTTTAGTCTCATGGCAGAAATATGTGGGAAATTTTAGGTTGATGTTCTTTGTTGTTTATAGTTTATTAAAGTCGAATTCGTCTAATTTGTAATAATGCGAGTAGGATCTTGGTTTGTTGATTGTTAACATACGCAAACCATTCGCTACCAGTTGTGAGATGGAGAGTAATTTTGCCCGGATTGTTTCTAGGTGATTTATTGAAGTTCTGGACTATATCGAAGGCCCACGTCTCGATGCTGCGTATAAAATAACACGCACGTGTTCGTTAAACATTACGTACGTCTAAAGGTCGAGAAAATCGGAACATTCGGACTTCATATTATAAATAATGTCTAAACCAAACGTGCAGTTACATATGCCTATATTACTTGGTGTACACACGAATAACATAATATGAAACGTTCGCGTTATTATCGTGAACCCGAGCCTAATATATTATCCATCTAAATGTTATACACACACCTCTGCACGTAGTATTTATTTATACCGTCTATGATTCATCATCATCCATCGCCGCCGCTGCCGCCGCCGTAAAACATATGGTCGACTCGTTGACCTCTAGATAACCACCGTCTAACTCTCGGCGACCGTATTATTCGAGTGAGACGCGAGGTGCAATTATTCCGTACGGTGCCCGTCTAGGAACACGGTTTTCGGTCCACCGGACTACTGCCGCGGCCGAGCAGTGTACCTACGTGAAGTCACATTTATTCACAAAAATCCATTTGAATTCGTTAGCCGCTTGTTCTACACACACGGAATTATAACGATCGTCATCCCGTTCTCGGCTGATGTTCAAAAAAAAAAAAAACCATAGTAAACACGTACACACATTAGGCGCGTACGGTAATAATAACAATAGGTGTACCAGTTTTAGGTACATAGACGTGTACAAAACACTATATATAAATCGCGCGTACAACAAGATCATCGTTTGCCGCGAGTAAAACATGTTGTTTCGATGACTAACAGCATATATGTAATATGTAATACACGGGTAGGTAAACCGAGAGCAATAAATAGGTACAAACCATTCGCAGTAATCGTATACAGCGGTGCTGCGTGTTCTATTTAATATTATGTTATGATATACGCTCGTTCGTATCTATTGATCAAATTATTTTACTTAGACGTTGTACCTTTGGATTGTAAGGTTCTATAAAAACGCAGTCCTTTTTAAGTCTACACGCCATTGTATATTTTCCTATTACCCGAGCGTTCTGTCAATGAGACGCGTAGTATCGGATTTCGTGTGTATCGTGTTTCTTGATATTCATTTTTAACACGCATTTTTCGGCACATTCAATACCGGTGTACCGACGTGTTTTCTTCGATATACGAACCTACGTGTTTTTTATCTCTTGTGTAGTACCGTATTCTGCTAAAATAAATTTTAAAATTAAGAGTTCGTAGAATTCCGATGGAAAACAAAACTACCGGGCCGTGTAATTAATACGATATTATGCGAGGTGAGAGAGACTTATACCTATAAATATAGATATTTTTTTTCAATTTGCTTTCTCTCGTGATTTTGCAGGACCACCTTGTAGGTTCGCACTCCGAATTCTCGTTTTTGTTCAACGCGTAATTGGGCAGTTTGTCAATAGGAGCGTAAACAATGTGTTAATATTATTTTATTATTGTGTACATGCTGTGTGTGTGGCGTGTACAAGTATTCTTGATTGTGTTGCTAACATTTCGTTAGGCGAATCGGGTATGTACAAATTTATTCATGTACAAGCGTAATTGGTCGAAACCCGTTTTAAAATCTTGGATTTTCGCCCACCATATTCGTTATCGTCGCATTAAAACGTGTAATCAATAACATCCCGAGAAACGATCGTATAAATTGCTCATGTTTCACGTGCAAACCTACGAGTGTGCTAAGAAACGGTCGATTGTACACGATTCGTCGTGATTTTTCATTGGATCGATGGATCCAATACCTATGCAGAAACAGGCCAAGAACTGTCTGTTCGCATGCATCAGTCTCTATACGTATACGCTGAAAACAGCATATCTAATATTGTCAATGTGTTCTCCCGCGTTTAAAGGCGCTTTTGCAATTGATCGTAATCGATCATACAGTTGGACGTACTGTTCGCGTTGCTGAAGTCAAAATAGACTTATACGATTTACATATGTTTGTGAAATTCGAACAAATAATACGAAGAAAACCATTGAAAAACGAAAACCATGCACTTTTAACGTATCAAGAAAGGATAAAGCCGGCCACCTCGCGCTGATATGTATCGTCGCAATAATACAATAAAAACAGTGCCTCGTGTTTGTTAAAATATCCAAGACCACTCCCAACAAAAATGAAATGTAGCAAATTTTGTAAATCAGTCCTAACACATTCGTCTTCAACCCACATCCGCTACATCGTCTCTTGTGCAAGTGGACCGTGTATGCGATGACAGTCATTATTTCGTGTAATATCTCTTTCGATAGAATCAATGGCTTCCTATTGTGTGTGTGCAGTTAGTGCATCGCCGGAACGCGAGAGTTGTAATGTTTTTGGCACACAAGCGTGCGCGTCGATACAGGTGCAAATCAAATTAGTAACTGCGTATAGCAGAAGTAGTGTTCGACTTAAAATTCAAATATAAAACAATTCATTTGCACGGGTTATGATTGACCCTGTACATTTCTTATTTTTCGTCGTCTATTGATATCTCGAACGGTACTTACATGAAATCACAGACCCGCACAACAGCGCGGCAATCTGGTATAGGTATAGGTACACACCAATGGTGCATATTAATAAATTCTCTCCTGTTATTATTTTGATTCCGGCTTGGAGATAAAAAATAAATGTCCAAATATGTATCATAACTCAACTCCGTCGGGTGTTTGATGCGCTTGTATAATTTAAATACGGTAATTGAATGAGACCGGTTTTTGATTCGACTGATGCTTGAAAATTCCATAAAGACCATTCGACGAATACCTTCTAACCTTCTAGTGTTATTATAAAAATAATAACACAAATTATTTTTAAACACACGTATTATAAACATCAGATATGACATATCGGATGTTTTATGAAATTAAATTACCCCTTAATATACGAATTCTCGGCAGTAAGAGCCGACAGCGTGTATATCACAAAAAACAACTAAAAACCTTGAACAGAGACGAACAATTAACGTAAATTATGATTTTTTTTATAGATATTTATACATATGATAAACGTGTTACCGTATATAGACATTATACTGAAAATGTTTAGTGAACCTTAAACTAGTATTTTATGAATATCTGTAAACACAGGTTGTCGGGATACCACCTAATAAATCTTTAAATATCATGCAATTACATAATACATATATATATATACATATATTTAAAAGTTCAGGTACAATAACCGTTATCATAACGGACAGCGCACAATGTATATTTCGTGCTGGACAATTTACTATCCTTTTGTAACACGTAGTGTTGTAGATAAACAATGTTCTTCATTTTTGTGTATTTTTTTTTTTTTAACCCAACCGCCATTACAATACTATTAATTTAGATTGACTGACAGAGCGAATAGGTACCGCGTGTTAACGTTCTGTTCGAGCAACATTTAATCCGTAATACATGAATATGTACGAGATCAAAGATCGTCAGTTAACCAACAGATGCGATCGCGTCAGATCAAACCCACGGCGCGGTCGCACCGCAATCGAAAAAGCTATAGATTTTTATTACTACGCATCGTCTCGTTTTTACATGCGGTTTTATCGGTTCAATCGATTTAGTATTATGGTATCACATATACACGCCGGTGCCGATCGTTTGTGATTCGTTTCCCGACCGGTCTCTGCGGTACAACACATTAGGATTATGACGCGCGCGCATTATCATTTATCATACGAGTTATCATTAGTAGCACGGGCGGCTAAGGGATACGTTTACGTGTTTTCGGGAAACTTAAAGCTTTCCTGCGGGCACAGTTCCAACGTTCCTTCCGTTTTCGTCATTCCGCCGGACGCGCGACTTGTACATCGTACTAAACAGCACCACCGCGGTCCGTGTTCGTCATCACGTCGTTCGCGCGCGTCCACGCAGAAGTTTTCCTGGCAGACCGACCGATACCGCGTCCCCCGCCACTCGTGGTCGCGCGCAGGATCTCGCGGCGATTACTATTTTTAACCGCGTCTCTTGGCCGGCCTTCAAAAAACCTTATTCTCGACCCGCGAACGCCGCCGTCATCGGTCATCTCCACGATGACATCGCGTGACACCGTACGTGTAAAGCCCGGTCGCAAACGACCGAAGAATACCGCCCCTACCTCTCCACCGGCACAGGTGCGGCTGTGCCGCGATTTGAGCATAATACCGATCGGTGGTCGCAACGGTTAACCTGTGGGACACAGCCGATTTTATTTAAAATAAAACGAGATTATTTTAACAAAAACATGCAACTAAGTCTATCAGTTTAAAACTAAAATTTATGGAACACCATGCGATCATCCTGACTTAGATACCTACGTATTATTCAAAACCACTAATTTCTAGTTTTTTTTTTATCAAAATAGTTTCAACAATCGAATTCCACGATCTAACGAATTTATATACACGACTTTGTTTTAACTTGCATAATCTTTTGTGATCGCTAAAAAAAAAAAATACAGAATTTTAAAACTATAAACCGTTCATGATTTCATGAACGATAAACCACTAACATGGAAACGTCTGGAGTTGCGAATTCATACTTTCCCCTCGTGCCACTACTGCAGGTGACGTTATAGCCGAACGGTGACGGCGGTGGCATGTTGTCCGACCGTGTCATCGCGTCCTCGTCGTCAGCGGTGGGCGCCACAAGATTATTTAGTTTTATTTTCACTTCTCAGCGCTTAAGCAATACATATATTTATACGAGTATATAATAAGAAGGTCTTGAAACTGAAAACGTAATATCGTTTTCTTGGCCGGTCGCCCATCTAGTTTTATGGGCTTTCCGGCGAACGCGCGCGTGTTATAGCACCGGTGTCAAATTCGTTTACTCGAATTCGTTTAGTTGTTCGAGAACCGTGAAAATCGCGTAACGCACACTAACGTAATATTTCGTTTGTACATTACCCGAAACCAAACAAAATTGATCAAAAATTACGTAACGTTAAACACCTACACTCATATGTATATGTGTCATTACTTCGCAGTGCCCTAATTACTATTATGTTATATAAGTATTGAAATGCGTGCAATAATCGCTAATCATATATGTATGTAGACGCATAACCACCGCAAGTGTCTATCATCACAATAAAAGTGCATTATTGTGATGCACACCGGTACGTTTATAATTCATTACGCCGTGTTATCATAACAACAGCGTAGTGGGACATATTGCATCCGTTGATGAATTTTAGTCGTATACACACGCACTCGTACGGTTGTTGATGTAGCACGTAGTCTAAACGTAGCCTGGGAGGTAATTTCGATCTTTTTACAGAATTTATGTTTTAACGCAGTTTTTGCGCTTCTAATGCACGACGCTCATGTACCGTGTGCATGCATTACAACCAAAGTACCTGAATAGTGGCGATCACATTTATTGTATTGTATTTTGTTTCTAACCAAGAGAGTTGTGCCCTTCATATAGCCGGCATGACTAGTTTCAAACAAGACTTTGTAATGTCTGACAGCTTCGAATAAAGCCTCTTCCATTGTCCAAAAGTCTTGACAAGTAATTAACAAACTTAACAAGTTAAGTTTCAATTATGTAATTTCGTAATTTTACGAATTATTGTAATTTCCAAAACTCGTGGCACGTGTGCAGTAATCTGTGTCGCGAACATTACGTGACGTAGGCCAACATAGGCACAACACTGCTCTGCCTTGCCCCGTCTCTCAACAGGTGCTAGTAATTTCTAACTAACAGATTACAGAAAATCCTGAGTCTCAATAACCTGCGTCTCAAAGTGCGCTCGGCCTAATAGTTGTGTGATGTATACATTCGAGCGCATGTGCGGCATACGAACAGAAATGTTTTTCGTCTGTTGTTCCGCTTGTAAATAGTCAGTGAAAAAACCGATTAGTTCATATTCTTCGACGACTCCAAACTCGTCGCGATAATAGCGGAATGCAATAATAATATGTAGTGTTATGATGTTCAAAAAAAAAAAAAAGCAACACCGTTTTCGACGCACGTTAAACCAAGACGTGACGTGTATTCTTTCCGCCGGTAAACATACGGCCGCGACAACGACCATAATATTATGTTAACACTGACATAAACACGGTAGGAAATTAATAACCATTCGGTAGGTGTGAAGCGACCGTAATAGTGTACAAATGCAATGCATTTAACGTACGGGCGTATGTGTAATGTGTACATGTCGCGCATTCATTCCGTTTGAACGTCGAGCGTGTCGATTGAAGTGATATTTTTCCCATAGAATTCGCGTGGCGCTGCAGCGGTTTGCGGACAGAGTGAATAAAGTGTTAAATAATAATTGACTAATGATAAATATCCCGGTCGTGTACCTGGCGGTAGACGTCCGCGTGTATATTGGTATCGAGTGGCGAGCGTTCTACGTTTTAATTAGAAAGTGGCCGCAGCTCGTGCCCATGTGCTTTTACATACGTGTATTATTTAATACGTATGTACGTACGTTTGTGCGCGTGTACATCGCGGTCGCCGTAGTATTGTTGCCCTGGTCATTCGCACCGATCTCGTCCGGCACCACCCGTTTGTGGTGTGCAATGTAATTACCAGCGGTCGCGTTCTTCGGGACGCTGCGCGTTCCGCGCGTCTAAACCTTTCACTGATGCGCGAGAAATCCTGACGAACTGCTGACCTAGGATGATTTTTTCCTCATACATCCAACCAGAGACAATATCACACTTGTACCATGCGCAAAATCTATGTACAAGACGTAATATCACTATATATTATTATATATATATTATGTATGTGTGTGTGTAAGTGCACGCGTCGTCACGAATGCTCTCGTAGTGTAGCAAAACTAACATTTTTTTTTTCGCTTGATTGTATACAATAGCATGATGTGTCATTGCTACGGTACTCTTTCTCAGTCTCAGTCGAAAAAAAAAATAACAACATTCTTATACGTTACAAGACATACGCCGCGCGCTTTTCACGAAACACACGGCTGGGCGGTGCGCACTTTAATAATAATAATAAAATACAGTACGTGTTCAATAATTACAATATACGGATGACAATCGAACGTCATTGCAGCACAAATCATGTACATAGCTGTTTATTTGCCACGACACGCGTGCATATGTGTCTCCCGACGATATCAGTATAATTACGTCAGTAAATGCAATATAGTACTTTATTTTTTATTTTTTTTTTTTTTATCCGTAAATGTGATGGTTGACGTATACGCGCGTCAGTTAATCGCAATTTAGACGAAAATGGACGTGCCAGAAGCTGCGTGTTTGTGGGTCATATATCGAAAAATGAGAAGACGAAGACAAAAGGAAGAAAGAAAATATTGGTCCATCCAAGAATTTCCTCAAGCCATTATATTACCTAGTATCCGAAGCTTAGGGATCATTCGGAACATTTTTTTAATTATTTTCGAATGTCAATTGTTTGACGACCTGTTGGATATACTTAAAAAGTTCTGTTAGAATATTCACTAGACGACATATCCCATATGGCTGGGCTTTTATCTGCTTGATTTTCGGAACAAAAATAATATACAATATAGATAAATTACCCAAAGCAGTTCGAGTCTATTAAATCATTCGACGACCTAGAAGCCGATGAAAATGTACGATTTTTTTTTTAAAAACCGATCGTAGTGAAACTGTACAGTCCGTTAACAATACATGATATTTCAATCTGCGGTGCTATGCGCGTGTGTTATAGAAACTCGCGTCGTTATCGCGATCAACGCGCGTATACGTACGAGAGACTCGTATATCTGAACACGAGCGGCTGACTAACACGATGGGTACACACGACCGCACTAAGTGCGTCAACAGCTTTCGACGGTGCAACGGGTTTTATCGTCGGATTCATGAAATACATGTGATATTGTTCATTCGTACGTACCCATGTAGATAATAATAATAATTTAATGATATATAACCGATTTTTTTTTTTTTTCAATGTTGTCGGAAACCGCGTACATTGTTATTATATGCGGTACGTATTCCATACACGTGGAGGGTGTGAAACCTATTATTACGATCGAAAATTAAACCATTATAGGGTTGGACTGCGATTGCGCGCCCGAGGGATTATATAAATAAATAATAAAAAAAAAAAAATGTATTGAAATAACTCGATTTCGTTTGTGCTCGGTCGCATATTACACGTGCAATTGAGTTTGACACGGTTCCGAACAATCGTAGGTATGTGCACAGAGTTCGATGCGTACGGTATATTAATCTCCGGGCGGAAAACAAGTGCTTGATTCGTCTTAGCATCCGTATTCCTAGGACTCGAAACTTGGCGCGCTTGAAACATCGATATTTATACGATAAAATACGACGGATTTAATAATGGCCCGATGTGCATTCCACGCGAAGCACCGAAACATAAACACGTGCCGACGGATGTGAATAATAATGAATAATCCAACACGCCGTACTGTCGCGGAGAACTGTGGAAGGTTGTGAGAATTCCGTTTTCGGGCGTGCTCTTATACGTACAGCAATGCTGCGCAGTTGTGTCGCGCATTTCGAAAAACAGAGTTTCACTGCGCGCGCGCGCGACCGGTCGATTTTCTTTATGCACATCCGGTGTCCGGGGCCCCTTTAGGAAACTCGTCCGCGCGCGTAACGACCGTTGGTCATCAACATTTTTTTTTTTTATATTATCCCTCTATGCTCTCTACGCGAAACATACGATCAAGAAAATATCAACGCGTGTAATGTGCGCACGAACGTTTAGTATATAGTACGGAAGGAGGAGAAAAAAATAAATATTTTGATGCGTATCGTACAACACGTCTTGTCCGCGATCGTGATGACGTGACGGGTGACGATCGCGTCTGCACCCGCGTCCGCCGTGCCCACGAAACATTACAACTAAATATAATCATGATTAATATATTGTTACTCGACAAATATGTACATCATTTCACATAGGCTGTTCCTACCGTATCGCAGCAGATGACACGCGCATGTACGTTTTATCAGAACTATGTATGTATGTACAAAAATTATATTTTCACGTGTAGCTCGAGCAATGTCAAACCTTCATCATTGCCGTCAACCGTGCTTTCATATCTGCGTAAGCGTGTGTGTGTGTGTGTGTGTGTGTGTGCGTATGTGTGTGGTAAGGAAAGGCGCGACGGCGAGGGAAACATACGCACACACTTAAATGTATGCATATATTATAATTAAAAGGAAAAAGAAAAAACCCGAAACCTGTTATGTGTTTATTTTCACAGTTGGTTTTTGTCGACATCGGGTCAACGCCTACGTGTAATGCACCGCTGCTACAGTGCGCTCAACGTAATAAACGATAGATATAATAATAATAAATAATAATAATAATATAAACGCGGCGTTGCACCGCGTTGCTTCGAATGCAGGAATGTCTGGTGTTATGGTATTATTTTGGGAAATCGTTTTATTTTCTGCTTTTCTCTCGACCAACACTCGCGTATTATTTATTCTCTGTAGGTCATGGATACGTATTGGCTTAAGAGGACAAATTTTTTTACGGGGCGCCGATTTCACACGGCGTTCGTGCTTATATATAAGATTACAAGCTAGTATTTACGGTGGAGAAATTCTGAGCCGGATTGGTCTACATGTGACAATATTGTCATTGTCGCGGCTGTCGAAAGCCTGCCGCAGGCTTCGCAGTGTGCGTGCGTGCGTGTGTGTTTGCGTATATCGTTTCTTGTCTCTCTAAGATGGTTTTTTATTGGTCTTATTCGTGTAAATTCTGAATCCGGTTTCACGGACCATATAGTTTGTGCCGCGTGACATTCTGCTTCTGCGAGCTTCGACCAAATCGTACGTTATTACTATTATTATTATTATTACTGTGGTATGAACTTAATTTATACATTTTTTTTTCATCTCCGCGCGTTGTTGAATGGCAGTTGTGTGCCGATTCGTTAACCAGGCTCGTTTTGGGGAAAACAATAACGTACGCGGCACGCACATTTACATATTGTACTCACTTGTTACGTGTACACTGCAGCGAAGCGTATCGCGTGCGTACGAATTGTTATTTTATGCGCATTTGGTATGCAATCGAGCGCGTGCCTTAATCAGGTCGCACATTATCTGCGTTAGTTGATTTGCGTAAATATGTAGATACAACGTATTGGTATGGTGTACGTCCGTCATCCGTAGTATATCCATATCCACAAACAAATTTTGAAATAACTCCAACAGAAATAAAAAAATATGTACTTCGATAATTTTCTTTCATTAAAAACACAATCTACATTTTATTTTTGTAGAATTAATTTCTGTAAGATGGTGTCTATTTGTACTAATATAATTAAAAGAATTAAGTAATAATATAATAAATTCTTAAAATTAAAATTTTCCTCGTCCGACATGATCAAGTCGTTAACAAAATCCGGATCTTTCGCAGTTTTCTTTTCCGTCATATTCTCTCTAAACAGTAGCCGCGATCGGCGATTCAATGACTTTAGCTCTAGAACAATAAAAACTTCGTAGCTATTGTGAAAAGAGCTGTGCACTGCAATATCAGCGTTCGATTTCGAGAATGTATATGTCTAAACGGACATTAATTATATCATAGGACATTTGAACCTTTCGAACTCTTAATGGCATATAATGTACATTTTCTTTCGAACAATACAATTATCTATATATATTTTTTTTAACTTCTGTAAGAGTTATTTCAGATTTTCCTATTTTTCCGGAACACCCCGTATTTACGGTGCGCATGCACCGCGACGTAAGTCGATGGCTCTGAGAACCACTGGAGCACTCCCGTTAAAAACTACGCAGCGGATCACATAAGGAATATATTAACACGGAATAATAATGTACATGGCATATGTTTAATTATCGTCGGCGGCTGCGACCCATCCCTAATTCTATACGCGACCACGGCGTAAACGAATCGCGTCAACACGCAAAAATCCGTTTGGGTACGAACGATATAATTGTACCAAAAGCGTTTTTTTTTCGAGTCCACATAGATTACCATCATTTATATACCATTAATTTATAATTATGCGCGCGTAAAATTATTTTGTTATAATATTATTAGCGTAATATTATATGCTGTTTTTCTCATCTTTTTCATCATACCTGTTGATCCGGTCCACCGACAAAGACAATCGCCCACACACACTCAAACTTGCACGTATATAAATCACACGACCGCAGAACGGATGTCTGCAGCAGCAGCGTGATAGTTGAACCGAAACGACGGGAGCTGTACATTTTTTTGGTTAGGCCTTTTGGATCCAATATCTCGGAGACTCGTGGAGGCGTTTTCGGCCAGATTCATGCAATCGTACAACGAACGTGTAGCATTTGCATTGTAAACAGATTACGCGTTTTTTAACTTAAAATCATCAATCTATCGCTATTGTAAAGAACACGCGCACAAACGGAAAATTATAAATCAAAACAAAAACCCCTTCGCAACAGCTGAATTGTTTTTTTTTTCCTCGACGTCTGGTCCACAATATACCCATGCGTTTATTATATCATGTAGTCTATTCTATACGTATTGTTGTTTTGGCTGCAGACGGCTGCGATAGTTATATATATATATATATAGGTAATGTATACACTTTCCCCTCGATGGCTACCGCCGTTTGGCTTTATGCCGGAAATTATATATGGAAAAAAATAGTTAATTATAAAAAAACAATTGAAACACGTGCGTTTTTAATACTTATATATATATATATATATATATATATTCATTTATATGTATATACAATGCGTGTATCGTGTTTCAAACACTGTTGTGATTCAAAAATACCATCGAATGGTTAACGCATGCGTTGTGTAGTTACTTATTCATACATGTTAAATTGTAAAATACATAATGTGCGTGTACTTTAAATATTTTGTGTCTGCTGCTGCAAATTTTGATATTTCCCTTGGGTTATGACTTATTCGAAGTGTATAGCAAAAGCAGTGTGTCTAATTGCGAATGGACCCGGTCGTTTGCAAAATACATAAACATCAGATTTGATCGATTAGCTGCTGGCTGTGCCCGAATGTGTACTTGCAAATAATAATAATAATTATTATAATAATCCGAAACGAATCGAAACGACAGTCGGTCTGTCAAAAATACATTATATGTACGCTCGTTATACATAATATAATGCATGTTCGCCTCTCCGTCTATCTTTCTCTCTATCTCACACACACTGTATTTACCCCTATCTCTCTCCGTAGCATGTACGGATCTTTTTGTACGTATGTACTTATGTATTTACGGTTGTATATTTTTTTTCTCCGTCCCCCCGCACGCTGTCCTTGTATATAATATTGACGTTTTGGCGGCCAATCCGAAAAATCGTAAACAACGCTCCAGCCGAAATGGATATTATATAGTTTAAACATCTGTTTCAATGTACGTACGTGGATATAATATATGTATATTTAACTATCAGTACGAGTCTCGGGGGTATTGATCCTCCTCTTCTCAATGTCTTTTTTTTTTCTCTTAATTTATTATCGTTTAAATCACCGTGATTGACGACGTGTGTTCAACAATATGCGCAGCTCTGGTGTGCTATTGTGCCCGGGCTATGTTATACCTACACGGCGTATTTTATTTTATTATGTATATGATTCTTCCGACAAAACTGATAAAGAAAATCTTAGAACAGACGAAAAAATCGTCACAGTTCGGACGTCTGAATCGAGTTTGGTCATCCAATTTATGTTTTATTGTCTATTTCCTATGCGATAGATACTTATCGATAGACATTCTATGAACGATGACGTATTGGTATGTTACATCCTCTCGAGTGTATTATTATTAATCGACTTTTAATGGGTAGGTATTATTTTAATTTTTTTTATTTTACTATTCGAATGTATGATTTATATTTCTCAAACGAAACCGACAACGAATGTAATAATAATAATATGTATTATTACTATTGTGTTTATCTATGTATCAATAATTGTGCTACAGCCGTTTTAAGTAAAAAAAAAAAAAAAAACACGCACAATATCATGCGTAGTAACCCGGAGGACCAATCAATGATTCTATTCGACGGGATGATGCCAATACGAATGATTCGAGATAAATATCGTCGAAAATAGATCGCATACGAATTTATCAAAAAGTTAAAAATAAAAGAACGCTTATAACAACTATAAAACAAATATCCTCTGCACACTACACAACTATATACAAGTCTTAATAATATCATTACACCGCGTGTAACAAGTTTAAATTATACACCACAACGGGTCACGTACCCGTACTCGGATATAGGCGCGCGCGCACGTATCACATACCCTGTATAATACACACCCGCGTAACGTAATTCACGTCGTATGCGCATTGTTGTGCACGGGGAAACGGTCCGAATCAAAGCGATATAAGCATACGTACTTAAACTCCTTGTACGACGAAGTGCGTTTCACGATTTCCAAACGCGCACCGCGTACATCATATAAAATATGCATTTAATAGGCACCTGCAGTACACGGGTACGAATGTATTACGCGCACGTGTACAGCGTTTTATCTTTATCTTATCGGATACCCGTGTACATATCATTTCTCGCCTTCCGTCAACGTATTGCTTTCCGAAATCGTTTTGTTTCACCCTTGTCCCGCGAGCGCAGCGTTCAACACGCATATGTGTAAGCCTATATAGTATTGTCCACGTACACACCACACTGTGCACGAACTCTGTACACCCCGTGGACACGTGTTCAAGACGAATATTATTGAATATAAAAGCGTTTTCGACGCCGTCTCTTTGTGCGGGAGAGAGAGAGAGAGAGAGAGAGAGAGAGAGCTGGAGAACGTACTTGCGCGCACATATGTTCCAGCGGAAAATTGTCGACATTCCTCGTCGGTGCGCCGGGCCGTCGCCTGTTGTCCGTGCGCTTGTGACAAGCGTGCTTCATATATTATAATAACGTAGGTATTATAAATACCCGATTGAGAGATACCTACGTAAAAAAAAAATCATGTCGTCGGTTCGCCGTCGGGTGTTGTTGTTGGTGGGAAAACTTGTTCGCCTCTCTTTCCGGTGAATGAGATTTACATAAATGGCTTGTTGATTTTTTTACTTAACGCTATTTCCCCTTCGATATATATATATATGTATACAGAAACGTGCGATTGCACGTAAACGTACGTGTGTATACGCACCCCGTGGGCGTTTGGATTATCATACTTATAGCGTTTCTTTCGGGTAGGACGTCGAAAAATAAAAAATAAAAAAATGTGGTGGGCCGATTATTATTATTGGCCCAGGTCGACCTGTAGCATACCTATAGGCGTTTATCTTGTTCCCAGCTGAGCAGATAAACCCACACTTTCGGAAATCACGACAACGACAATACGTTCTCCTTTGATTTAACCTCCAAAAACAGTAAATTTGAATTTCCGCCGATCCTGCGATGAGCGTTATAACGTATGCGTGTAAAGTAAATACAGCATACGGTCTCATGCAGAGATACGTCATGTAAAGGTTAGTGACGGTTATGACGCGCAATATAATTTTTTTCACGTCAAATCCTATTTTTTTTTTTTTTTTTTTTTTGTATATTATATAATGTTGTGTGATATAAACTACGATTTATGGCTGCTGTTCGTTACACCCCATTAGTCTATTGTTCTCTCTATTTGATACACTTTAAACGCATGCAACTCCTGTGTATAAAACGGGGGAAGAAAAAAAATAACACTTTTGATTCGATTTGGAATTATGAAAAAAAAAAAAAATAATAATAATGTTGTTCTCACGAAACCTCGTTTCGTCGGATTATACTACATTAGTTTTCGGTTTTTCCTCGATAATATACATTACATTACACTCTCGTTTACGCATATATCTGTGTTGTGTTTTACACATAGTAACTTATATTAATTTAATAGTTATGTACTATTGTGTTTCCTATCTGTACAGTAAATGTTACCGCGTTATTCTTAACCAGTGACACTGATTACGTATAAGAACCACATAGTAAAAGATTACTAACATAGGATTATTTAAAAATAATGAAGATCGATGGGATACCAATTAAAGCTCGTACTGTGCACGTATTATATAGAATAAATATAGATAAATTTGTGCTCAAATAACATACTTCAATTATTATTAATTAATACAATTTTTATTTTTCATTATAAAATTAAAATTAAAATTAGAACATAATCAGAATATATGATTTTTAATTAATAACATAAAATCCGTTTTAAAATGTTTTGCGATTATTGTTGGTTTATATTGATATATTTTCGGTAATAATATTCAAATACAGAGAACCCCTGGTTTTTCGTTATCGCGCCGCCGCCGCCGTGTCAATTTATCTGGCAACTACTGTAAATCATCCGTTATTGAGAATGTATCAAAATATAACGTGTTAGCTTGTAGGTTAAAATTGATTAACAAAAACCGAATGCGACCGTTAATAAAATGTAAACGTATCTACCACAAACTTTAACCTCGGAGAATTCAATATATGGGAACATCTCGTCTTACCTTATACGGCCGTTTAATCAGTGTGTTTAAAATTTAATTAAATTTGATAAATTGCTTTAACACGTAGCGCACAAGAGCTTGGGCAATTGTCGCGCGGCACATTCCGAGCACAAAGTAAATTTTAATTAACCGCCGTACAGGAACATTGCCAAAACAAACGTATTCGCAGAATAAACAGTATATAATATTATACATGTTGTATTTAGCTGTAGTTTTATTCGTCTGCGCTCTCCGCTCAGAGGAGACTTCACTGATTTGTACGCGGTATTTTACATATTAACTGCATACGTGATATAGCAATAATAATCATAAAAATAAAAACTCTTTATTAGTTATCTGTAGAGTGTATGGGTAGGTGCAGTATAAGACAAAAAACTCGTTGCTGTAGTATATTAATAAGGTATGGGAAAATGTGTTGGTTGTTTGATATACGACATCATTTCAGACATATTTGTGTACATATGAATAGCATTGCACAGCTCTTCGCAAAATAATATTATTTTTAATAATTTTTATTATTTTTTCTGTTGTTCGATTTACTTTGTGGCGTGTATGTATGATTTTAATAAAATCACAATGTGCGTCTATTGTTAATATGCAGTGGGATCGTAATAAGATACTGTTTTTTTTTCGCATTTTTGCGGAGCGTATAATTTTCTGCCTTGTATGCAAATACTATGTCAGATTGACTGCTGCTTTTGGTAGTCCTGTCGAGCTCGAGAGGGTCTGACAATAAGAAGGGGGGATTTTTGTACGTTACATTACACGCTTGCGTAGGAATGTCACTACGTTGCTGCTTTTTTACGAATATGTTTTGAATCGTTTGACCTTTTCTCGTTCTAAAAAATTAAAATAATATTTCCGACTAACAAATTCAAAACGAGCGGAAATACACACACACACACACACACACACACACACACACACGATCCAATCCACACCTTTTATTTCAAGCTTAGGAACTTTTTTTTTAATTTTTTTTTCCCTTCGACAACTCAATTAATGCACACAAATTGTCTCACGTTTTTATTCTTCTTATCAACTCATCTACAATTCATTTTATACTATTTAAAACTTTTCGTGCGATTCGATCTAAATTACTTGTGGTTCTTTAGCACGCGATAATGTTTCCATGTTCAAAACGGGTCTTTGGATAAAGGAAAACGTTACGTATAATATTATGTTTATTGTAATACTACATTTTTACTGTAATAGTTATTCAATGTTAGAAAAAGAAAGTTTTCATTCCTTTAATGGATTTATAAATGATAACACGCATAAAGGCAGACTGAATAATGATTATTAAAAGGTAATTATTAATCTATTACACGGTATGTCATGATGGTATGTCAATGACGTTTGTTACATTGACGGATGCGCCTAAATATTTATACGTTATAGCACACAAAATGCGTCATAAAATGTCTTAGTAATTCATTTGTACAGATAACAATCGGTTAAATGCGTAGTGTATGTATAATCACAATTTTAAAACGACGAGTGTCCTGCATGTAGTATCAACAACATTATTTCTCCAATTTAAATATTTGTTATCATAATATTCACTCAATAATATTATAATGCGAATATTTCTAAAGGGAACACTGAATTCGCCTGATGGGTATATGTTAAACACCGGGGGAGAAAAAAATCACCCGGCGGCTGTCTTTCGAATAATTGAACGCTATTAGATTTGAGACTCGATAACGGTTCCGCGATATTATTCAATATTTTGACGGGGCGCATCATGGTTCCCGGTACCACGTGCCGCATTTAAAACGTCTCGACCGTTTTCACCGCAAACTCGTATTCAATATAAATACAATAATACGAAAGTAATACAATTGGTATATACTTTTTTGAATTTCGCATACGTTTACCGTTTTTTTTTTTTTCCAACACCGCCGCCGCTATGCAGATACACGACCCGTCGATCGGCGGACAGATACACTTGTGTGTAATTATTGGTATTACTGTGCGTTTCGATTTTCGCGGTCCGTTTTCTCGCGCGCGTCGACGGTGGGCGTGCGTTTTATTGGCCGGAAATCCGAAAATTACATGACGCAATTCAATCGTGTAGCGCGTTTAGGAAACGCCTTATAAAGTAATAGGTTATTCCGCGACCCGGCTATGTGTATCTGTATAGCTTTCGATCGCGACCGACCCGTCTCTCCTACTCGGCGGCCTTCTCCTACCGCACTCGTTCATCAATTTTTATTATTATTTTTTTTTTTGCACACGTTTGAACACGCTGATCACGCCAAAAAAAAAATAATAAAAATATAAATTGCTTTCGCATCGTCGTGCCAGCGGGGCTAACGAATTGTTACGCTCTACGTTTTAACGCGAGAAACGCACGGGATCCGCGAACGGTTTGAAATGCGGAATGTCGTGTACATAATTTTCTCCTTATCGACGTTTTTACCTGTGTTTGTGCTTATCCTGTACCATTACTTAACCCCCGCCGTTGTCGTTCGCGCGAATCCTCTACTCGCAAATATCGATACGTTGCGCATGCGACCACGGCGGTTGTGTATGTTCATTTTTCCGTTTTCTTCTTAAAACGATTGAATCATCGGATACTGCGTTCGGATCTAGACTACTGCGTGGTATTTCCCAATGTCAAGTCGCGTACGATTGCTATATCGTTCAATGCATATGCTTTCGAATCGTACACGCGTTTAATTCATAAAAAAAAAACGCCTCCGCACACACACTGTGCTGTAGACAATAACTGTACAAGTTTCGATGGTTACGTGCTTTGACGGGAAAAAAAACAGCGATAAAAAAAATCCACGGAAGCCAGTATCATATGCGGATTCGTTTTAGTAGGAACGAAATAAGAAACAAAAAAAAAAAAAAAACCCGTGAGGTGTAAGCCTTGAAACACCCATATGACCTCAAGTCGTTTCACAACCAGTATTTATTTTTTTCGGCCCATTAATTCGTCGGCCGGACATGCCGCACGTGTGGGATCAACATATTCTTCTTTACAATTGAATGCCATTTGTTTAAATATTTTTTTATAATATTTTTTTTCTTCTACTAATTCATTTACGTGCTCGCGCTTTGGTTATTTATTTTTTGTTTTTACATATAAATTGGCTACAGAATATAGTTGTGAAAAAAAAAAAAAAAAACGGTAAGGTCCTCTACGGACGGCGGTGTCGGATTTCTGTCGGATAAGTTGCGCGACCTGTAACGTGCAACGTTAGAATAACGTTATCCGACAATGTGCGCGTCCGAATGATAAACAAATATATAGGTATATGCGGATTATAGCTGTGTTTCGTGTGTACGTGCGTGTAATTACGTTGTACCGCAATATCCGTGTACGAGATATGTATAAAAACAATCGCTATAAAATTAAAATGAACAAATGTCCCGATCGGTTAATCAATCGGTACATTCAAACAATATCGGTACGGTCGTAATACACACAGGAGTATCGTGGTAATTATTGTACATTGCGACATCACCGTCATCTTCGGATGTGTTCTTTTCGATACGCAACATCGATATAATATTGCCACGACGTTATGTTGCGGAACACAATAAGAGAGCCCCAGGGTGGGGGTCGTAAAAAGTTGAACGATCGTAAAAAGTCGGAATGCAGCCGCTGCTGGGCTACGGATGAAATCTCGACGACCGCGGGCGCTCAGAATTCCTACGAACGCGGCCGACGATGCGGTGAAGCGGTAGTGTTCAAATCGGACAGATTCTCGCGCATAATTTAATCGTCAACACGACGGACGACAGTTCGTCTCGGTGAACAGTCGCGTGAAACTTTCACCCGAGATCTACGACGACCGAAAACCATGGACGGTGGTGTTGGTGGTGGTGGTGGAGGTGGGAACGACGGAAAAGAGAAAAAAATTTATGAACGCGTACTGCACCGGACGGTGAAAAACGTCTCGTCATAATAATATATTACTACCGTACAACACAATATGATGTGCGAATACAATGAAGACGGAAAAATAATATGTATACGCCGTACAATGGAGTCGCGTTCGCGGACGAAAATACGCGCTTTATGCCGCGCGGTCGTAGGATTAACGCGAGTCGTCTTAACGCACACAATTCTTCGGATCATTATTACCCAATATGTTTGGCCGTCATAGTCCTCCGAGACGGACAAATCGTATCCTTCCGGAGCTGCGTCGCTGTGCATATCGTGTACCGTTGTCGTCTCGCGGCAGGAAATGACGTTTTAAACCTTCCCCCGTACGATGTTATTAATGAAGCCTTCAGTTTTTCCCCGTCACGACTGCCTCCGCTGCAGCCGTCCGTGAACCGTTTGTTCGTTGTTTTTTTTCTTTCTTTTTTGTGTATCCGTTGCCTGAAAGCCAAAACACAAAAACCGCCATTATGTACATTATCTTGCGGGCGCATGCGGTCGCCGTTCGGTTGACATCTCTGCGTGTACGCTTCTGCTGCGCGACTCGTTAATCAATACGCCCGCACAGACTCGTCACCCCGCAATGTTTGTTTATTATTATTATTATTATAAATGACGTGTTGAAAAGTCGTGTTTGGGTTGTTGCGGTGTGCATTCATCGCAAGAGGGAAAGAATAGGTATGTAGGTAGTCGCAGTGTGTTGTTATTGTTGAATGTGTGGTGCGCGTGTGTCAGCAGCAGAAGAGAACTACACCCGGTGGTCTATGCAGCAGTCGGCGAGCCATTGCCGCGAAAACCGCAAAGATAGAGCTTGCGATCGGACTGTTTTAGTCCAGAAAATCGACAAAAATAATAATAATAATAACGACGACAACATAACTGTTTGCATTTTATTCTTTTTTCTCCACGGTAAATCCTTTGGGCGATTATTCATGTCCAGAGTTTATCGTCGCAATACGTGCGCGTATGATGTGCAGTCTTTGTTATTATGCGTACAACACGAGGAGAAAGAAACGGTCACGTTTTCCAATAACCATGATGTATAATAATATATGTGTAAAGCGTAATATTTTTGCATGAAGAACGATCACGCGAGTGAAAATTACCCTAAAAGGTTTCCCCCCCCCCCTATAAAATATTGCGCGTACTGTAACATTTAGTCCTTCAGTATATTGTATACGGGAACTTTACCTAACCGCGCGCGCAAAACGATGTAGGTACATGTGTAGAGATCGATAGAATAGTCATTGGTGTGCCAGTATTTTTTTTTTTTTTTTTATCATGCAAATGTATACTGTACTCCGTCTCGGAGATAAATTGCGTACATGAATATATTATTATAACATTCTGATTCCGTAGTAGAACGCGTGTTATAAACTTATAAATTATATCGGTGACGCGATCGGAACACCGGTCTCGGTGTGCATAGTATACCGCGCGTAACGGTGGTTTTCGAACCCAATCGGAAGAATAAAAAAAAATAATAATAAAGATACTATTAACGTGTTATCGAGGCGATATATCGCCACCGCTAGCTGCTCAATGCAGTCGGGAAAGGGCAGAAAACGATTACGTTTAGATTAAATCGGTCGCGCGTATACATGAACGCTCGAAGGGTGCGCAAATCGCGTTATACTCAGCCGTGGTGGTAATGGCGATGGTGCTGGTGGAAAACAACAACAACAAAAAGTCTTAAAAATAATAGTTCTACGCGACGTTATCTCCTTGGAAGATTTCATTCGTATATTGTGCAAATATAACACTTACGTCTATGGGTTGCGATGAGTGTATCGCATGGTGCGCAGCGCGTCGTTTATGGTCGGAGATTAGATATTGTTCGCTGAAAATGTGCGTTTTGACAAAACAGTGGGTTTTTCGGTTGGGTGATGACGTATATATATATATATACATGTATACATATAACGTGTATTCTCCGCGCGAAAAGGGATCGTCATCAGCTGTACATCGCTATATATATGTGTGTGTGTGTGTGTGTGTGTAAATAGGGAGAGGTATGGTAGAAGGACGTGATTCAACAATAGATCCTTTATTGTATTATCCGAGAACATATTATATTTATATATAATAATAATAATAATAATAATAATAATAATAATAGTGTATATTATTATATTCGAGGCTTTTGATGCGCGGTGGACCCTTTGTGGAATCCTTGAATCTTCGCGCTATTTCATGTATATGTATTATGTATACAAACCAGAATTTATATTTAAGAAAGACGCGCCGGTTTGGCGCTAAACAAATTTTACTACATTGTACCTATATGCACATTAAATCGTGATTCTTCGATTTATATCGGCAGAAAAATTGTGTCGAATAAATGAAACGAACGACCTAAGGGTACGGTTTTTTTACAGGCTACGAGCAGTGATGCTGGTTAAGTGCGTTTTGTCATTATTCACGCGTGCAATGGTTTCCGCCCACACCCAATACGTTATTCTGTTCTTTTCGCCGGCACCTATCATTGTGTAAGAGTCGAGTGAAAAAAATCTCGGCAAAAAGGTTTTCATGTTAAACGATATTGTATTCGTACATACGCGCCTGTACAGGGGTGATTTATTCGGAAACCCTGTTGGCATATGTTTTTTTCCACTTCAGATTCAGAATCAATTGCACGGGGTGTTACACACGTTCTGATGAGAATTAATTCGGAACAGTTTCTTCAGAAATCCTAGTGCGACGAAAAAACGCAAACGAGATAAAACTTGAAGACGATCAGTACCTTTTATCGGAGTCGCAAAAACATATGTATAACGCGTAGCAGATTTCGACTGCTAGTAAAATGGTTAAGCTTACACTAAAAATAAGATATTTCGTTATTACGCAGCAGCTTGTGTGCTGTTATTTTTATCGCGACTGAAAAATACCGCTATATTATACCGCATCGACTGCAGCAAGGGCGATTGAACGCGTGACTGCACGGCCTTAATATAAACGATACTACTACTGGCTTACTACTGGCTTTTGTAAATCACATGGGCATTCTGTTAAATGCACTCGAGCTTCGGTTAAATATTAAAATGCGTTTCGTAATACGAGCGATTTATTTTCAAAAGATGAAAATCACACGTTTCGAGATCGTGGAGTCGATTCGCTTGTTTCCAATTTCGTAGAACATCGAGTTCAGACTGCGAACAGATATTATAATATAACACGCTACGCATACACAAAAACGTATAGGTTAGGTATGTACGGTTCGCACCATTTGGAATTAATAATTATTGTTTAATTACGTGAACAACGCATTCCATCGCGTTCTGTATTCATTCCTATCTGTACGCACTGCGTTGTTGTCGTTCAGTCATTATTCATCTGGAAACAATTTCAAAAATGCTTTTAAATAATCTAACACAATTGAACAGTGTCACTTTTAGCTATCTATGTATTGTTATGAGAAATATTTCTTCCGAAGTATTTTATATTTGTCACGTATAGTAGTTATTTATTGAACTCGTACATTTTTACCGGTATGATGTATACTATTAACACTAGTCAAAATTAGTCTTGTATATTATATTGTACGCTACCGTATTAGTGTTGTTGTTATATTAATATAATTTGACGATTTCAATTTATGAATCAGATCACAGATCAAACCCGTATTCAAATTAGGTTAACATAATATCATTGTAATACATTTTTGTAATAATAAATCCTTTAACCTGAACACAACCACGTAGGTACATTCTATAATTATAAAATCGTCTAAAAAAGCGTAAAAACCGCTAGTGAAAGATTTATGTTCGTTTGACAGGTATCGTGACCTCGCACACCCATGGTGTGCTTAAATGGTAGCTGTAGGTCGTAAAAAAAGAAAAATCGATATTTTATTTATTGGTTTCTGTGGCAAATTTCGACTGTCCGACACACTCATAACAGCCGCGCGTAAGGGTGGGATGGATACAGCTTTTGTGCTCGGTACGAGGTCAGCTTAATACTGAGATGTATTAATTTCGACGGGTTTTACGACGGTTTGTATAATACGTGCACCGGCGACGGCAGACCCTTCGAAGCCAATAACGTCTGCCTTTATCCATCCATCGATTACCACTTAAGCCGTCGACTCTGTCCCCACACATATTGGAACACTATTACAGATACTGTCATCGGGGACGCACAAAAAAAAAGTGTATTATACTCAAAACAAACACGGCGGAACCCTCGACAGTGTAATACTGAGTCATATATTTTTCAACCCTCTATTAGTAGTTAATGACGTACCAATAAAATAAAGGTATATATGTATATTATGCATAATATGTATTTTGCAGTTGCCGTATTGGTAGTCGTATGATCGATTGGGATAAAAATAACACCTGGAGCAGTAGTTCAGTCGGTTATAGGAGTACGCGCTTGTCGGTAAATCGGTTTTGTCAATAGTCTCTATATAGTACACCAATAATCGGACAAATGAAAATCATAATCAGTTTTTCATTCTACGTGTCGACTTAATTATACAATTATTACGTGTCGGTATTCTTGTATTATATTTTTTGCGTGTGGCACTGAAATCGAGAAAAACGACAGTAAGCGATGTTTTTTTATTTTTTTATTTGAAGTTATTATATTTTACATAGTACATTATATATTTTGTAGTGGAATTCCAATACGAGTTTACGCATTTTCAGTACAAAATATAATATATATAAATCTGATACATAAGTGATGTACGAGATGAAAATTAAAGAAAAAATTGTCTATTAAGAACAGGTTATTTATATTGGTCGTGTACATAGGAAAGACAGGAGTTCGGACCGGTTTCTGTAGGGTACTTCACTGCAGTACAGTCATTATTGCGCAGCAAGTTTGTTTACGCTAAAGAGAAAATACTTTCTGGTGGGAATCGACAATTTTACAAATTTATATACGTAGAAAATATTAATAGTTTCGACTTTTATAATTGTACATAAAATAATAATAATAATAATGATAATATATGACCGGTTAACGTGTTTTCACACGCATTCATATTCGGCGTGTAGGTACATTATTATCGTATTGACAGTAATATTATAATACCGCAATCGCAGTCTCTACATGTTGGGGTGCACTTGGGTGGTACGATAAAGTGTAATGTTTGCGTACGTTATTATTACAATTATTTGTTAAAAATTACCGTACCTGTCATCCTCTACAATACACTGTTTACCTACCCTCCAGACGACGGCGAAGAGTGTACACGCGGGAAACGCACGCTGTGAGATGTGTTCCACCAGTGGTTCATTGTAGTGCCGCTGGTAAGAAAGAAAACTGGTTTTATTGGACCCGGTAGACGATAAGATCTAATAAGATCTAATATTATTATAATAACCGCCATTATTCACACCAAATTAAGGGTTGAATTTCTAGGTAAAAGTAATCCGTCTTCGGTGTACGTACGAAACACTACGCTAAACGGCTTTTAGTATTAGAAATACGTACGCGTATACCTTTTGTGTCCCTCAGAGAATTCTTTTCGGTGTTATTAATACGATTTGTCTGGCAACTCTTTAAGAAAAAAAAAAAAAATTATAATAATAATAATAATAAATAGCTTCTTACGCAGTGTGAACTCTGCCTCCGGGAACTTAACTCTGTGTGCTCTAAATCGATATGTACTACGGACAAGACAGCGGAGAAAAGAAAGGGGGAAAAATAATGCTCCGTAACAATGCCTCGGACGATACTTATCATATAGAAATCATATTTTTCTTTCTTTCACGCAGTATGACCCCTGCACCGGAATACGTATGCATATGGATGTATATTATTGTACAGACGTATCTGTAGTGGTTCAAGTTCTCTTCCTAATGCAACACAATACGTATTATTTATCTGTATCCTCGTCTGAATGATAATAAAACGACTAATGAGTTAACATAATCGACCGTAAAATTTCTTACCGGTTGTACGTGGATAATACACACCTACTTGTTAGTCAAACACGTACCTACTTCGGATGAAGTACACGCTTAAAGGAAGCCGCGACAATTGAAAATCCGTTGGTATTTAGAATAATATCTTTTTTGTTGTTAAAGCTTATTGATGAACTGTCATGTTTATCGGCTTCGTTTTACGAATAAAACTTATGTCCTACGTCGATTGGCGGCAATTTATTTTACTTGGTAATAAATACGGCCTGCGTAATGGACGTTCCCACGGAACCAATATCATTCGTTTAGTTGAAAATAATAAAAAAAATAAACCTTGTTTCGATTTAACGTGCATTATCAGGTGCTGTAATATCTAACAAGAATAATACATAACAGCGATAAAAATTAAAAAAATAAAAAACCAAACGGACTAGCATGAACACAACAGTGTCCGATAGTACGTTTAAACTACATACAATTGTAAATACATCCCTCACTAGAGTTAAAACGTGCGCGCGTGTAATTTGGTGTTTATTTCAATATATTTTGTCCGCTAATCAGTGCTCTTTTTTTTTTTTTTACAACCGTATTCGTTGAAAATTCGGCATACACAATATTCGTTTATCCCCTTGCACGGTTTTTCTTTGTGAAAACGGGGAAAAAAACACAATACGCACCTTCTACGTAGTACTGTCACCGACCCCTCTTCGTATGCATGTGCTAGTGGAGGCGAACACACATATACATATATTGTTATTTATACGTAATGTTCACCTGGACGGCGCGAGCACGGACCATACGAGCGCGTGCGTCAGTGGTGTATTCTCGCGCGTGTA
The DNA here is from genome assembly GCF_003268045.1 of Sipha flava. Taxonomy (NCBI): domain Eukaryota; kingdom Metazoa; phylum Arthropoda; class Insecta; order Hemiptera; family Aphididae; genus Sipha; species Sipha flava. Next base: position 695,867 of record NW_020271716.1, on the reverse strand, counting down.
CAATGCACAATGCTCGGTCAAATTATACGCGTACGTACACGCACAACCCATGGTTTATTAAGGACTGTAAAATATTCGTCCGGATGTACACATTGTGTCGCTGCTGCGGCAAAGGGCCAGGACCGGGTGTGCGGTGCGAACCGGGTGCGTAGGTTAGGTTAGGTACGTAATATACCTTATAGTACGCGCGGTCGTTTCAACTCGACGACAAAATGTCGACGTCATCGCGGGTGCACGGGCGAGAGACGCGGTGCTGCGGTCGAGGTGTGATTTGTGTCCGGCGGACAAAAGGCCATCCGTTCGCAGGACGATGACGAGTGTACATGTCCGGCTTCAGCTGTTTTTGGGAATCGTCGCCGTCGCTTCGCTCCACAATATGCCCCGGACCCTCGTCCGTACGTCCACCGTTAGGGTGGGTCGTGTACACATGCGTATTCCTGCTGCAGCGAACCAGTGGTCTCGAATACGACGCACCGGTCCCAAGGGGATGGTATGTTAATAGTAATAATAATATTCGAACGACGACGAGTTGCTCATCGCAGTCTCTGAACAACAATTGTTTTTTGTGAAACACGAAACATTTAAGAACATTAAGGAAAAAAATAGAACAGACCACTTTTTTGTGTAAGTTTTTTATGCTCATGATTTGACCAAAGGTTATTATTGTAGCGATTTGATTACAATATTTACACGATAATTATAAGGCCGCTTTGGAGTAATATAATAACGACATTTCTTAACACAACATCGAGTGTTTTCAAAAGTTAATTTTGATTAAGTGTAATATCAAGCGTTTCTGAACACGAAAACTATTCGTGTTGTATGACATCAATTATTCGCATAAATTAAATTTAGAAATTTCATTTTTATAAGTTATAAAATTGAAAATTATTTCAAATGTCAATGATTTAGCCGTAAGCAACTCAATAATTAATTCCCTAACTGTACAACCAGTTAATGAGAAAATCTGTAAAATATTTTTGATATTTTTGTGAGTCAACATGGAGTATACGAGTTCACAATGTCCATTCTATCTTTTACGTCGATTTGTTTTCATTTTATCGTGCTATATTTATTATTGAAATACAATTTTTAAAAATAAGTTTGTTCAAGTATTTGGACTACCATTGCTTCGGTAGCGGATATTATAAATCATATATAACATATATATATGTATCTGAGTTATATTTATTGTTGTGTATGAAATTTATGGAAATCAGTCGTTCCTTCCTCTCCACGTATCGCTTTCAATCACATCCATAATAAAGTAAAAGATATGACGGTCCACCCTGTGTACGTGTGTTAAGTTGAAAAACCATGTGTGTTATGTAATATACTCATATGTGATCCGTTACTCTCAGTAGACAGTAATTTATTAATCTAGCGTATGATAAATATGTTTCGCGTTATTTAATAAAACTGTGTTAAACGAGTGTTAAATTATAAGCATATCATTATCAGATAAAGTCCTAAATAGGTGCTATATATGTAACGCAATACAAGTACACTTGTAAGATATCTTATTAAAAAATGTTGATAGGACGAAAATGGAGTTAAATGTCGAGTGTGTTTAACCTTTTTGGTTTTAACATTCTTCTTATTACAACGCCCTGTACGTATTTCGTAAATCAATGTGCGAGCCTGGCGCAAGTAAAACGCGTTAGATGTTATTTTTCAGTTTGTCCGGGCGAAATCTGTATTGAGAAACATAAATATTCGTGCGGAATGAAATACGGCAGTACATTTCATCGCGAAACGTTCGCAATAACAATTTTCTACCCCTAAACACCAGCGCGTCTCTCCGTCCACATCAATTCCACAATCGATTCAGCAGCGTACGCCTTAACGACATGTTGCTGTAACCAGCTAGCCAACAGTGAAATGCATGTATAAATTAATATGTATTACGATGGCGTTTTCGGGAAAAGAGCTCACGCACAAAAGACGCGGACGGTTTAATGCGCTGGGTTGTCTGGACGTCCGCTTGTCACAGTTGTAGTATTTTGTGCGCATGCCTTATACACTCCAAATTGTATTGAGATACAATAGAATAGAGTAGAGAGAATAGAATTGTGTATGTCCGAGATTTTTTTTCTCCATCCGAACACAGCAGCATCAGGGTCAGAACAGGACTAAAATATGATTTTTTTTTTTCTGAAGACCTTTTGATTCTGACGATATTACCGTTATCGTTATAGTTCACAAAAAACCTAGTGAAATAAATAAAATATTTTGCACATTCGCACGATTTGTTTATTTCTTAATCTTAAATGTATCCATCTCAGCATCCGTTATGTCTTCAGTCTTCAGTCGATCCCAGCCCACCGACTTACTCGTAGCTTTTCGTCCAATTCAATCGGTGGCGAAACGTTCAAGTTCCTATTGTGGTGGCGGAAGGGTAGATGACGATGATTTACGAGTCGGGTACAAAAGAACTGTTAAGAAAGAAGAATAATTCTTCGTCGCACCGTGGGTTACAGCAATATATACACGAATATAAATATATATTACGCGAACATATTATAATAATCTATTACTCTCGTTTTGTCCAATTTGTCGGTGTTAACGCGTTCTGTGCCCCTCCCTTGCCCATCAATTCGACCCCGAACCGTAGGCACGCGATCCGCGTACACGCGAATTCACGTGCGAAATAAAATTCCACTACGCAATACACATAAGTCCGTCGTACAAATTGGGGGGGGGGGGAGGGTTGTATTTTTTTTTTTTGTTTCGCTCATTGTTTCTCTCTCGCGTGCGCGATGCTTCAATGCTACGGAGTGACCTATGTATATAATTAAACGATTACCGACACGCGCGCGCACAGCAACAATGACACCGCAGTCGCCCGCGGGTGTAGTTTACACGCCAATACATAATATGTATGTGAAAATAATAATATTATAATATTCGGTTTCAATATATTGGCAATGTCTGGACAATTCGCTCGATGTGTGTTTACCACGTGCACGGCAACGATTACGGTCGGCGAGATACGATCGTTATAATAATATAATGTGCGATGTACGGGTTTCTAGAAGCGCCGCGAGCGCGCGCTGTAATAGAATATCCTTCGCCGGGCTTTTCGGGTAGCTGCGGGTGTGCGCGTACGGAGTGCGTGCCGTGCATCGTTTATTTTTACCATCGTAATTACCTAGGCGTGCGATACGTAACCCTGTCGGTCGGTCCAAAGTTTACCGCGGAGGCTACCCGGAGGCATCAAGGTAATAATCCTCGGTGATCGTGTGGTGTGTTCACTAATAAATGTGCGTACAAACACGAAGCCGGTCTGTGAGGTTTTGTCGGATTGTACAGAGTGGCTTCTTCGTCGTGGGCGTGCGTTTTGATACGCGTAGTAACCGATAGTTGAGTTGTGACCCCTCACCACCTCGCACGATGTCAGAATTGCCAGGTACCGCGAGAATATTACAATATTCGTCAACCGATAGGAGGGTACTCGGCTTGTTTTATTTTCCTTAGTCAGGTACAACAGAATGTCTATCTTCGGTTCTATAAATTTCTTCGCGTAATCACTATGGTCCTTTCTAGAGCCCTGTGTACACCACTAACCACCACACTACTAATGGATCGCAAGCGATAGCCAATTTAAACCCTACCTTTTCATTTCAACCACGTACACCTACTGTTTGTACTCTTAATATATTTTACACATCTATTATTGTGTACGTTATATAAACTCACTGTATTCGTAGCTCACCAGGCCCCGGGCTTTTGATAATAAATAAATACTATACATACTATACGTCGAGACCAACAAACGGCACTGTTGTAGGCGGCGTAAGTATATCGTTGGGGTTTATAGAAAGTCGAACACCGAACCCGCGTCGCACTGGATAACGGCGACACGATAATATTATAACGTACTATTATAATATCGGATATACGTATAACCTATCAATAAAACGCGCTTATGTGCCGTCGCAGCGGTTTTCGATCTCTTTTTTTTATTGTGCCCAACGGCGGCGGCGGCGGTTTGCGTAGTGTTCGTCGAAATTAAAATCGTGCGGTAATATCGATCGCATCTTAAAATAGAAATCACGACGTTGCGATTGTAAAAAAAAAAAAAAAACGTATATTATTTCATAATGGAAATACGTTGAAACGGAGAGAAAAAAAATAATAACTGAAATCCATGCATATAAAATTTAAGTAATAACAATATTTTATTTCCCGAGACTGTTGAAATTTGAAACACTGCGGATAGTCTCTGATTACTGCCGTTCGGTGTTCATTTTTATGAATCGTAAAATAAAGTTTTTTTTTTTTTTTAAATCTATATAGTATATACATATAATTTTATGTGTGTGTATGTAGGGGTATGTGTGCGTGTGTGCATGTGTATTGCTTTAACTCTTCCACTACTAGTAATATTTCGAACCTATTTAGATGAATACGATATTATCCGACTGGTAAAAAAAACTATTTTTTTTTCAAATACTGAAGTTTTTACAACTACGCATTGTAAGTCGCACGTAACACAAAATACGCGCATTGCTTCCACGTTATGCCTCCTATTAACCATTTTTAATTGATCTTTACTTAATGTGTTCTTAGGTTGGGTTTAATGTATTTTGTTCGACAGTATTATAATAACGACTGCGCGGATGACTTATTTCTGTTGTTAAATAAGTTATCGATGCAGGTACTTAATACTGTTACGGTTCACACACGTAATAACGATGTTAATGTTTCTTATCAGAGTTTGGATGAATACAATTCTTATACGTACTGCACACCGTTTTAAAGAACAAAAATCACCTCTACTCACAAGAACACAATATATATCTTTAATTCGTTATCAAAATCGCGTAGGCGAGTGTTTGAGCAATAGCATAGCAAGTACTTAATATATTTACGATTTTGCCATCGTCGAGTTATACGTGTATCGTTCAGGGCACGTAAACTGCGTAGCACATAACGCGTGCCTGTTCACCAACGAGTGTACACCAAGCAGTGTGTACGTATTTAAATAAATGTTGTTGTATACAGCGTTAATATCGTTTCGCGATAACATTTCGCGTCCGTTTTACGCAAAAGTTTGACATTTGAACGGGTTGGCATTTGGTACGGTTATTCTGTTCTGCCCTTTGCCGAGCAGTTAATCACTAAAATGATCCAAACGACGATTTGTCGTCATTATTTTCGTGCAAAAATATTCGTTCGAGAACCGGACAACCGCCGCGTCCGCTACCCGAAGACTAATAGCCCATTAGTCCCCATGTAAATATGCGCGGTTCGCGATTTAACTTTATAAGTACAACCCGCACGAATCCATCAATAACGATTGCCGACGCGCTACGTCGAACCGTGTATATTTATGCACAGCGTTCAGGTGCGTAACTTATGGCTGTTGTGGGACCTCGCCCTTTATTTCGCGCGATAGGCCTTTTTTAATTCTTTTAAGCTGCAAACATTTTTTAATGTGGGTCAAATGTTACGGTAACGGGCTGCGCCTTTTATACATGTATATCTATCTATTGGTACGCTCTGTTGCTAATGTCGAACGATGCAGCCTTAGCAGCATATTACAATATTATTTGCCGACGGACGATACTTAATGTCGTCTTGCGACGAATACGTTGGCGCGACCCTAATGTTATTGTGCGCCGGCCAGAGTGTTTGATTTATTATTTTTTTCTGTTCGATCAATCGCGACTGTAAACTTTATATCGGACTAATAAAAGAACTTGTCTTCATTTCGAGTGTTGTCAAGCGCGCATGACACTTGAAAATATTTGATACTATTAACTATAACTGCTGTAATTTTCTGTTTCGAAACGACGACGGATTTATCATAAAGATATGACAAATTCAAGTGACTAAAAAGTTTTGTGTTTATGTCTCGTTAGCGTCTGACAGACGGACATCCATTTCATTTATTTTCGACGCGATTTGCATTTTAATTTAATGTTTTCGTAACGTTTCAAATGTGAAAAAATACATATATTGGAACTTTCAAGCGCACATAGTCTTACCGGCAGTATTAAATGGTACAACTATATAATATAATAATTGCATGTGGTGTTTGCAAATTTTTATCTAACGTCAATCGTGTAATTATTCGATTTATATACGTCTGTTTATAATTACAACGATGGGATACACCGAGGAGATATTTTATCGGGTTGCATAAACAAAACGCGTTCGATGAATTTTCATTTCCGCTAACGGTGAATTCAGAAACGTGTATTATAAATATTATAATAATAATAATATTATAATATTATTATATACGTTATACTATTGCAACCGTTGTCAGACGTTTCTCGACTTCAGGATAGTCGCGATGCAATACGTTATATACGGACCACACGGGATGAAAAATAAAATATAAAATAATAAGTGACAGGTATTTACGCCGTAGCTATACTATTATGTGCGTGGTGACTATAGCTTTTTTTTTTAGTTTTGTTTTGGACGCGACAGTTTTCGTAACATGATAACAATGCGTTTCATTCGAAGCCGCGACTGTTGTGTATAATGACGTTATCAGTTTCCTTTTTATTGAACTGTAAAGTCAAGGACGTCCCGTCAATCTCTCGTCACGCTCTTTCGTCCTGTATACCTATTTATTTTCTTATACCTAATATATATATATATATATGTATATATGTATCAATATAACAATACATGCGTTATACTACTATATATATATATTGTGCATTGTATTATATAATAAATTAATTATATATACAATATTTGTGTTATTGTTATAAGGACCGAAAAGGCGAAGACGATTATATAACGAAGCGGCAAGTTCACACCGTTATAAATTATCCACAGTTCCAATTGACAATAACTGCGACACGAAGAGTCACGCACATCTATTATTATTATTTTTATATCGTACAAAAACTATATAAATATATAACATACATGACATTACTCGACAATAATCCTTTCGCGACGTACAAGGTGCTACGTTGCATACACACACACACGACACATACACACGGAGCCGAACATGTATTATGTATGTACAGTATTACAATAATATGTGTTTGTGACAAAGCATGAATGACGATCCATAGGGGAGCACCTTTTCACGAAACCGAATGAAAGGGTTGAACGGAATAATATCACACAACCACAGAGTCTCATTCGCGGTCTATAAACACAACGGGAAACCCTTTGCCAGTTAAAAATATATGGCAATTGAAGTATATTTCGTTATAAATGGCGCGTGTCCTGCATGCGATCCGGCATCGAACTGTTATTTATTTTTAATTATACGGGCTAGGCACTTAAAAAACACATGCATTTTACGTATTACAAAAAAAAATATAAATTAATAAAGAAACGAATAAATTAATAACATGGGCATGGTGGTTAAGCGGACAGTTTGCGTAGCGAACTGTGACAAGGAAAGAGGTAGAAGACAAGTGTATGTTGCTGCGGGTTTTTTGAAATCGATCGATGAATGTATGGTGGTTGATTCGATCACACCAGGAAGCTGACTATCAGATGATTTTGAGTTGATTTAAGATTTACTGCTAAGGGATTCACAACCGCTAAAACAGTGACAACAAAAGGATAAAAAAAATTTGCTAAAATGAAGCCACTGAAGCTTATCTGTTGCACGCATTCAAGGTTATTAGAGTCACAACAATATTATATTACGTAGCAACATAGAGATCTATCCAAAAATCGAGTTAACTGTTGTACGAAATTTAATAATAACGATGCATAACGAGAGATCTTATTATAATATCTACGTCAAAGCTACGCGGTGACGACGTTAACAATATTACGCGACTTGACTAACGAGGTATAAGGTTAAAATAAACAATACGTAAGGATCTGTACCTGTACACACGTATTATAGATTTATAGTAAATCAAATGTTAGGTGACCTATCCTGTGCTTCTAAAATACGTTGTTCCACGTGTATTGTTAGTAATGACATTAATTACTCCCAAGGTTAAGCGGTTTTTGTTTCAACTGCGAATAAAAAATACTTTTATGTTTCACGCGTTTCGAATAATTTTCATTATTATTTTTTTTTCTCCTGCGTTATTAAAATATTTAATTCATTATCCACGCGCGTGCGCTCGCACGGCGAGCACAGCCAAGATAAAACAACAAGTCATTATGTACTCGCTGTAAGAATTATGAGAAAATCTTCGATGGAATGTATTTTGTACGGCGGTCGTTTGATTCCGGGGTCTGTCGGATATTTATATTCAAAATATGAAATCATGGTTGGGTTATTAGTTGAGCGTTGCCTGCCAAACGGGCGTGCGATAAATCACGCATAAAATCTATAGTATGCAGATTTCTTTCGCAATGACGATGTACGCTGCATGCCGCGGTTAAAATGCAAGTGAGGATATTATTCGAAATCGCTATTATTTTATTTTCTATAAACGGTTCTTACAAATATATTTCTAAACATGTATTTATAAAAATAGAAGCGTTGCAGACGCACGCGGTGTGTACTACGTTGTTTATTTGTATATACATATTATACAGACTGAACTAAGTGATGATTACATTTGACTACTTGGCGGTTAATAAATCCTTTTTGATCAGTTGTTATTTTGAAATTTAATTGCATATTTTACATCGTAAGATGTATATACCTATGACTCGACCGAAAGTAATAATAATAATTTTGTTTACATAAAAGGGTTATGGCGCAAAATTTAACATTGCGTTGACGGTAAGATTTTATTACGTGTTGATAGTGGTGTACTCGTATATTAATTGTGTGACGGCCAAACCGAAATCGTGTACGCAATTCGAGAGAATAGAGTTATATCGTTTTCGTGCGTTACACATAATATCAGCTGTAGATGAATAATTACCGACTGTTGGCCGTGTTCGAACGACCTTAATTATATTTTTGGACGTAAGGTTTCCACGCGCATCATGAGTTTTTCTAAAAAAATGTTATTATTATATCCATGCGCATAACGCGTGTACAGTCGCATAATACTATTTAATACTGACACGGTATAACAAATTGAAATCTAGCGTTACGTGAACGTTTAAACGAAAACCTATGCGCAACAGGGGCGGATCTTTGCGGGGGAGGTAACGTGGGGATCGCCTCCCCCCCTTGAGTATTTATTTTTTTTACAGATTTATTTAATTATTTTCTATATATTTTTGTAAATACAGAAGAAGTCGTTAATATGTTTGCAAATGAAAAAAAAAAGAAATGTTAAATTATTATTGTAATTAATATTTTTGAATAGTGAACTTTTATAGGTACTTAAATAAATACACCAAGTTAGTTATTTGTATTAAGCTTTGTGCTTATTTTTCAATAAATTGGTTAGATAACGGTCAAATATTCATTGTACTCTATATATCACTCATAAATATTCCTATTCGCCTCCCCCCCCCCTAAACCAGGCTTCAGATCCGCCCCTGATGAGCAATATGTGTTATTTGTACTGTACAGCAGTATATTTCGTCGAGCCAACATGTAATCATATTACTGTCGTGATTTTATTGCGAGCTGCACGTGGAGATGCCTTTGCGCCTCCTTCAATGTAATTATTATGCATACGTACCGAGTCAGTGGAATTCCTCAGACTGTCTCTGTTGCTGGTTCGATACGTGCTCGGCGCTGCGCGTAATGAGGCCGTACAAAATTCCGAACGAGAATGCACATGGAAACCATGCGTGGACAATTGCACGTATTCGATCACACGCGTAATAACTGTACGAGTTGTATTCACAGTACTCTCCCCCGACGTAAAAATCAATGAATCGACGATTTCGAATTTTGGTGCATCCATTTTAGTGAACGAAATCGATTATGTATCGAGAAAATTAATAAAACGACATGGGTAGGAAAGTATTGTTCCGCATTTCTGCAGGGATCGTTTGGTACATGTTTAGTGACATACAACAATGTTAAACTAAAAAACTGTCTTGTCGGAACGGTTAAATATTACGTTCCTCCGGAACGTGTGTGCGATGCGGCGGGTAACGGGAAAAATAGAGTAGACGATTGTTGTGAGTTGAGAAGCGTTGAGAATATTAATCCTAATAGAAACGGTTGACCGAATGACGCTGTCAATTTAGTAATTCTATTGAAGAATCGACAACTGCGGCGGCTTTGGAATGATAAAACAAAGGAGACTTTGTTGCTCCACTTACGATCAATTTGTTGGTGTAATAAATAAGTCGGGAAGGTAATTTCTGACGCGGTGCGCGCACGAGCGGACTAGATAATGGCTGGTGGATGAGGGCGAGAGGACGCTATATTGGCTGAACGTTATATTTATTATGAATGATGGATGACCTTGTCGCCAGATGTACCTTTATTTCATCGTAGCGGGAAGGAAAGTAATTTCCGTTCCGAATAAAAATTGAGAATTAGACGGCGACGTACACACATCTATTTATATATTATGGAATTACAGTAGCTATGATAATATATACATAATATAATGTACGCATGCTGTAGTTTCCCTCGTTGGCGTATATAAGTCACAAGCACAATTATTCCGAATGAAAAGAAAGAAAATAAATAACGCGTAGGCTTGCCCTAGTTCACGATGTGGGTGTATTTGACACCGTTGCAAAAACTATTGCTATAACATACGGTAATCATATCATAGATTGTAACTTTTTAGTTAACACATGCCGATGAGTGCAAGAAATATAAAAATCTCGCCCGTTTCGGCAACGACAGCATATTATAATGTTACAGAGGGTGGACGCTTGTTGCGCGGAAAACGTCTCTCGTGAGGTAGTCCATCGAAGTTTACCAGGAGCAGCTGCAATGTAGGTACACGTGTGGTATGCCGGGGTATGCTATCTACAAAGAAATGACTACTTGTTTATCGTATGCTGTCTATGCGAAAAATGTATTCCTAACTTATTTGAACTTTTAGTTTCACAGTTGGCGTTGAAATTATAATGGTCTTACACGAATGTGTTTTTTAAATCTTTTAAAAAACTTTCGAAAACATAGGTCGGATGAGCTTAACGTCACCATTCTTCCTTCGATTGCCTTCCGACGAGTGGGTTTGTTTCTCCACGCGATCGTACGCGATATTACTTTTACGTGTCTCCGCAGCACTCGATTCAATTTATGTTTGAACACCTGTACGTGGGTTTTTGATGTTCTTGCTGAGGTTAACGGTTTGGCGAAGAAAACTGTAATATATCTATTAAAGTCGTGTACGCTCGTCCATTCGTCCGAACTACCCTGGTTCTATTTTTTGAATTATTATATCGGTAGCAATGCGACACCAATAAATCGACAGTGGATAGCGCACGACACCGCGGCGTATTATGTCAGCTGGTCGAAAAGTCGTGTGAAAGAAACGCGGCGGGTTAGCTGCGTGTCCGTCGGCCGGCGTAGGCGTACATAATACTACAACGTTGGTCGACGCGAAGTCGGTAGATAATCACATCGTACAATAATACCATTACAAATCCCGGCTAATTACTATTGCGTTATTATATTATTATTATCTATTAGCGGCGGCGGCGACATAACCAGTCATTAGTTTCACTTGTTCCCTCCCGACTTTTCTTCCGCTACCTCGGCCCCACCGAAACCGATCATCTTTTCCCCCTGGCAAGGATCGCGGTGGTGGCGTAAACGCCGCGCGTTTAGAACATCATCGCTGTGGGTGGTTGCGAGCGTTTACGACGCAACATTATACACAACGTTAACGTATACATACATCGCATGTTTTTTCTCTTTAGCTCTTTTATACTTGTATAAATATATTTTATATACGACGGCTATTGTGTAGTGTACCGACTCCGAAAATGTAAATATTGTACCATATAAATTACGTTGTACGTGTGCGGTGCCCGATGAATCAGGATCGAATCCGGTATGGGACCGATAGAGTTAGCAACGAAGGAGTAACAGAAAAAAAAATAATAAAATACTTTTCCAGTAAACAATAGGTCTTTTTAATAACAATCGTTTACGGGGTCCAAGAAACCGCTTCGTAAACAACGTGGCACACAATTGTGATGATGACAACCTATTATTAATATAAGTATTTAATGTTATTGTAAGTCGTCTAAATAAATAAAATAAAATCAACACTGTCCGTTTTCAAACCTGAACAGATTGTAGTGTACCACTTTTGAATGACGCTTGAAATATATGTCTTGGGTTATATATATATATATATATCAATCGAACGTTTTTATATAATAATAACATGTACCTACTATTATTACTTATGCATATTATTACTTATCTGTATTACGGTTCATTCATAATATTTTAATGGAATTATTTTTTTTCCCTGGGCGAAGAGAATTAATGACATATGAATAACTAAATCGTTATCTTCTTTTTAAATAACTCAAGTGCGTATGTGTGTACATTATACTGTACGATAAATGTCCGTCTATACCAAAAATGTAGAACAATATATCATTATAATGAGAATTTCTATAATCAAAACCATTTATCGGATTTCGGTCCAACGAGTGGGATTCAAACGAAAAGTAATCTAATTTCAGTACATATAATATGTTATGATTTATTGTAACGTTTCTTGTCATTACGACTCATCCACTCGAGTTATCAAAAAATACACGTTCACATGCACACGCTTACACGATTTATCCATTGAGAACAATAACACATGATTCAGGGGATGATTAATGAGGAGTGTATTACCTGCGTGTAATTGTCGTAAGGAAGACTTAGTGTATAATATAATGAGGTGGTACTTAATGATGATGTGTTCTATAGATTTACTTCGGTATACATTTTTTACGAAATACATTATAATTGTTCGAAAATCGTCGTTATTTTTAATACGATTTGCCCACATCATTCTTCGGACAAGTTAAGTAAAACAATCGTTGTCGACGCTGAGCTGCGTCATCTAGCATTGATTACGTATTATACATGCTAATTATATACTACACGCTCCTGTGTAAGCAATGGTCGTAGTTGCATACATAAATATACTATATTATTATAAACGAATATCCTTATAGATTATTTAAATAATTTACTTGAACAAATTTTCATCGCCGCGTAATATATTTTATCCGAATTAGATATCAATTTATATCGTTATTAATGAGCTCACGCTAACCGTATCGTACACAACTCGTTCTGGGTGTGCGTGAAAACACAATTGCGTCATTAAACATAGTTACTAAGTACGTTAAATTATCATTTTTTTTACTTAGCACAGTGGCGTCGCATTACCATTTTTACCCGCTACCAATGAGTTATGACGAAATATAACGCGCGCAGATATGACGTTTAACACAGCTCATACATAATTCAGAGTGTACATTTAATAACGACCACGAGCATATGCAATGAGTTTTTATATATATTTTCTTTACCGATTGAAAAATATCATTATTCATTACCATACAACGATTTAGTGTTGTACGGTTCACCGTCGAGGAAACCTGAACGATTCCGATGGCGACGTCGACGACGACGGATGTGACGGATACGTAATGGAAATTCGAATCGTATACGCATTATGTTTCCGGCGGAACTCTTGTTTAAAATGGAGAAAAAAGTAGCACCGAGAATGAGCGACGGTAGTTTTTTTGGCAACGCGGCCGACAAACGGCGCACTGCTATAAATACAACAATGTACATTATATTCAATCGACGTACGTGATGTTGTGATACAACCGTCGTGCACAGACGTCCGTCGTCGAAATAAACGCGCGTACATTACACGCTTATACATGTATTATGTGTCGCGTAAAATTATGCAAAACGTTCACGAACTTCTGTGAAGTCACCGCCGAGGTTTTTCGAGCACCTCCCGCCCGCCTCGGACGAAATCTTCTCCGTTTATGCCGTGAAATCAACTCGTGTGGATCTGGCCGGGCCCATTCATGGCAAATCCGAAAAAATCAAGATAACGCGCGTGTTCCAAGCGAGCACCCCCGCGGGTTTTTGACCTATTCGTGGGAATCGTACTTGGTCGCGATCGCGGTCACAATAGACTCGTCTCATGGACACATAATTTAAGTATACAATATGGACAGGTAATTTTGTCGAAAATCGTAAAAACAATGGTGACCACCGGGAGACCACAGCAGAGAAGAGCGGGGAAAAAAAATGAAATTAAAACGACTGTTACCGCGGTGAACTATCATTTATATACTTAATAATAAGCCACCGCATACACGTGTTGGTAACTAACATTATTGTACTCTGAACGAATCCGGGGATCGAAACCAAAATCGCTCTGCTCCTAAATTTGATCCTTTCATGTACCGCAAGCTGCAGAACGGAATACAGAGTTAGCTACCCGTTTGTCGGATGTGCGCACCAAAGTCCTGTATTATGTGTGTTCTATAATAATAGGGAGTCCGGATGTAATTCAGTCATTGTTACAATGCTCCAAGACGTATGTGCACAAATCAAAACTGGTTTCAAGTATACGTGTGTAAGTGTGTGTGTGTGTGTGTGTGTGTGTGTGTGTGTGTGTTTGAATTGGAAAATGAATGGCCTCGTTGATTACGAACGTATTGACATTTTCCTGAAACGAAATCACGGATTTTGTGTTGAATTAACGTTGCATTTCATAAAAAATATCGAATACCCAAAATAAATCATTACTATTATTATCGGGTGTTTCTATTTTATTTATTTTTTCGTTAACATTTTACCGTTATTACTGTTGTTATTATTATATTCGTGTGTCACATAATAATATTTGTCCGTTGTCGGCCGTCCCTCAGAAGAAATCTCGCTAGGAGAATTAATATAATAACCCACCGCACTCAGGCTTTTGGGGCGTATTCGTATTTACTCCATTTATTATCGTCTATATGCGTCGTATCCCTTTTCCGGTGGTGGACCTATTTGTATCATTATTTTTACTTCTCTCTCTCTCTCTTTCTTTCTCTCTCCTGACGTGTACGACGAATTATCATCGCAGTCGTTGTGCACCGCGCATTTATACGAAATACATGTTTTTCGTTGCGAGTTAAATTCTCGCCTGCATAGTGTGCGCCCCTCCGACCGTGTCTATGGACAGCTTCACTGCATCAACGGCTGGCGAAATCGTTCGGACATCGAATCTTTCGGCCCACTAACCGCGATGGGGTGACCGTCGAACTGCAGTTTATTGTACCGATCGACGGAATGACACACTGTTCGACGGCTTTCCGGTCTTAATATAATATATTTGTATACGTGCATCCGATCGTAATTCGTTCCGACGATAACCCCGGCCGAGTTATAAAACTCATTTAACTGCAGTGCACACGCGCGAATTATAACTGTATGACGCACGAAACATCGAACGCGGTCGTTATAAATTGCGTTTTGCAAACGTCGATGTAAATAATACGTAATCAAAGTTAGACGAACTACTTCGATCTAATAGTTCATGGCTTCAGCATCTTGGTGTCCCTTTTTTTACAAATCATAATATACGAATCGTAACGGCTGCTGACTATTAATATTAATTAATTGTACATCGCAACATAGTATTACGGTAACTATAATAATGTTTTGAATATAAATAGGGGTAGTACAATAACAATAATCATTCAAAACGTTTCAAGCTCTGCTCACTCATATTGTTTTGAAAACATCATTGAACTATACGAGTTGGAACGAAGTTTTTAATTTAAATTTTTTTTTTCGTGCCGCCCAATAACGATAGCAGCCTTGTGTTTCAATTGTTGTTTGAAAACAACTCGATGTAGTAGTGTATCTTTTGGAATTTTCCGTAAAAACCGACAGTTTATAAGAACTACACGCATTACCCGGATATCACAACCAAAACCAAAACAGTATTTAACCATATCGACTATTTCATTTGTCGAGTTGTGAATCGAAGATGGTCGAAAAAATGGTTCGAGGATAGCCGTCTAACTTTGGCGGCCACGAACCGCAATATTTCGCGCGCACATAGGCGGTAAGCGTCGCGGTGCGCGTAATATGCATTGTACGTTATAAATGTATTTGTTTCGCGTGAAACCGTATGTTTACACACGTACAGTGCAGCGACACAAGGCCGTGTGACGACGACGACGTTATTTTCGTTTCTTAACGTTTTCCCCTTATAACTTTATAATACGTTTTCTAATTTATATAAATACATAGTACAATGCTACGTTGAATAATGAGTCGGCAAGGACAACGGGCGGCGGCGAAACGGCCGGATCGACTCCCGTATAAGGCCGGTTCGCAGGTGCAGCTTTCTCATTGGCCGCGGACGGATGCCGCGCGGTCTCGACGATCGTTGTAACACGTCTCGCGCGACTCTGCGGATAGCAGAAAAACACGCGTTTCCTCGGCCAAGCGGTGAGGGTAGCTATGGTCGCGGTCACGTGTATCTGGGGAAGGGGGGGGCGCACACTTCCATACATCACCCCGGTGCTAATATCTCATAACGTGGTGTGATGCACGCGCCGTCGAAGTGAACCGATTTCCGCGTCTTTGGTCCAGGGGAAGTATTGACATATACCGACGTACCGTGTGGCGCTGACCTGGACGCATATGACTTGTTTTTTTGTTTCGCGTGAAATCGGAACTTCAAAAAATACAAAAAAAAAAAAAAAAAAAAAAACCTTATCCCCTCCGGTAGACTGGACAACATACCGCGGGTAACGCACCGGCCATTGTGTGGCCTACGGATAGGTACCCCGGCGACGACGGATGAAAAACAGTACGCGCGCGCGGAGAAGACACCACGCGCAGCCGACGAAACACAGCAGAGAAAGTCCGCCAGGAGCGGAGACGGTCGGCGGCAGCGGACGGCCGCACGAAGAATTCAGTTTCCATACATGGCGTTTGCTTACGGTAAAATCAGTGGCAACGGCAGGCAGCACGACCATGTGTGTAAATTGTTATAATGCGTATTATTATTACCTTACCGGACCAAAGACGTTTTATTCTGTGTCACGCACGCGCACGCACGCACAGATGCTGTCTCTGTAAAGCAAATAGTACGATACGTGTATTATATTTTTAACCATATGACGTGACGATGACTTCAACGCAGAGACATAATGAGGATGTTGACGTGTCATCGTCGCGGCCGTGCTCGCGCTAAGGCCAGGCCACGACGACGTTTTCTGTACTTAGCTTCCGTTTCGTCTTTGCTCGAAGGGGGTTTTCGAAAAAAAAAAAAAACGCAACAGCTCATAAATTTTCGCGCGCGAGTCGCGATTCTGCGGCGCCTGTAATAATAAAACCACAAAACCACATTTCATCGCTACACAGAAACCGCGATAACATCACGAAGTCTTTGCACTCAAATTAACATCTTGCCGCTCACCAATACAACTATATATATATATGTGTGTGTGTGTGTGTGTTTACAATTATATTAAATATTTGTAACATAAACGTGATAATGTTTTTATATTAAACGTACGCACATTTTTTCACAACCACTCGAGTTACAACACGATGTTTGAAAATGTCCCTACTAACAACGCACAATACGACGTTATGTATTAATTGGAACTAATTTAAAACTGCAAACGACGACCTTAGTTAACAAATAATTAAACTCGTCGAAGTTGCATAATTAATCGCAATAAACCCATACGGTGTAGTTAGTCGTATAGATACAATATGCAAAGAACACACGACCTGCCCTATTAAATACGACTATGAGTTACATAAATAGGCATATATGTCTTTAGAAAGTATATGCCACCGCGGTATGTAGATACATTTAAGTCCAATATGTTTTATATTTGATAGCATGTCTGCGTGTTTATGAAAATAAATGTAATACCATTTATAATATTCAAAGTTTTGATCAATGTTTCAAATAATATCAATACGCGAAAATACTCAAATTTTCCTTATTGTTTGAAGCTTAAATTAACGTTTAAATACCAGTGTTTAAGTAAAACGAACAATAAATTCGTTTTATTTAATTGCGTTTTTTATTTTAACTTGTAAAATGGTGGTTGTCTATAGGTGAAATGAGGCGTAGTACATTCCTCAGAGATGAAATACATTTTAATGAGTATTCCTCGGAATGTTGAGTTGAGAGGTACACAATGATGACAGTCACATATTATACGTAGTAGATTAAACACAGATGGATGGGTTCAAATAAGTATAACGATTGTGCATATTACCGATAAATGTTTGACGCGGGTCGTTAAGTGAAAAAAAAAGACGTTTTAGTTCTCAAAACGATGACCTTGTAAAGGAATGCATTAGTTACTTATTTGTTACTATACTTTTTAAGTAGTCGTATATGATGTATTATTCTAAATATATTGTGTGGCTTCTTGTTGATCGAATTGTTTTTTTTAAAACCGAAAGGAATTTATTGAACTGTGTTTAAAACGTCAATTAATTTAGTTCGTATAAAAACAGCGAGTCTAATGATTAATAATCTTAATATTTACAAATTGAATGTCAAATCGTTAACATTAATAAACATAAATTGATGGCGACAATTTTGATTGTTAGATATGACGTTGCTCGCATATAACTCGTGAAAGTTTTGAATCGTAAATTGACTTATCCAAATGCGATAATATAGAAAATATTAATACTACTTCTTCTACTTCACAAGGAAAATGTTCGAGCTTGAACTTTCAGTAAAAAATTTAATATCTTTGTACATGAGAATAGAATTGTACGTATATGTTCAATTAGTAAACAGTAAAACAGTTATTCATAATTATGACGTTGGGAACGCAGACTTTTTAATTACGTCGTCCTAACGAAAGTCACCTTGTCCCGCAAATGAAATATGTATAGAAACGATAAAAAAATTATAAGATTGCATGCAATATTTTATAGACATAACTAATTTCGAAAACGTCCGTTTGTTACACAGATATCGCTATGGACTGGTCGGATCACGCTCTATGGTGGCCTAATCGCAATTCATGGCTTACCAGGACACGGTCAACGTTGGACCAATACGGAGTTCAAGCAGACGCCAAGCTGCAATTTACCAGAATGCATAAAACTGCACGCATCCAGTTGCCCGATCTCCGGTACGTGGATATGCGCGTGGATTTTTCCATTAAAACGTTCAACGCCGTCATACAGATATGCAAAGAGCTCAGTGAGTATTTCTTTTCGTGGCATATATATTATTTAATATTATGTATGCTATAAAATTATTTATTTTAACAAAATTTGTTATTACTTCGCGTAGACATCAGACACCCGGAAGAATTGTCCCTGAGTAAGCCGCTGGAAGCCTATCACCTGAAGCACAACATGAAGGA
The DNA here is from genome assembly GCF_003268045.1 of Sipha flava. Lineage (NCBI taxonomy): Eukaryota > Metazoa > Arthropoda > Insecta > Hemiptera > Aphididae > Sipha > Sipha flava. The sequence continues at coordinate 676,697 of NW_020271716.1, read as the reverse complement.
AATGCAATATAATGGTGGTCAAACGCCTTCGGCCGATACCAATTCATTTTCCGTAAACAATCATAGCCCGGCCGGTTCCACGGGCAGCCTGGACATGACGTCTTCTTCGCCGTTCATATGCGCTCCGCTAAAGCATCATTCTACGCCCATCAGTTCACCGGTGTCTGTTAGTATTGTATTATATTTACCGCAATCAGCTGCAAGTTTGTTTGGTATATTTGATTTTTTTTTTTTTTTTTATCGTTTCATAGCAAAACGGTACTTGGAAAAAAGGATACAGTAAACCGGAAATGAATGGTAACGTCACGTCATTGGAAATGCTGAACGGATCGCTCGATACATCGTTGGCCAACAGCCCGTTTTCGCCAAACCAAGAGGTGCGAAACAAAGTTCTAAAACCCAAATCGTTGGTGGAAAAAGCTAGAATGAATGTAGCGTAAGTATAATGGCTTCGTAGCTTTTAATAAAGGTAGTCACACTTTATTTATAAAATGTTGTTTTTTTCCAATACAGATGGTTAGATTCTTCATTGTCGATCATGGAACAAGGTGTCAGGGAATATGACTTATTGAAATTACGGTTCAAATTCTATTCTTTCTATGATTTAAATCCCAGGTTAGATGCTGTGCGCATCAATCAAATTTACGAACAGGCTAAATGGAGTTTACTTAGCGGAGAAATCGATTGTACTGAGGAGGAAGCTCTTATGTTTGCTGCACTACAGGTAAAACAATGTTGCAATAAACTCGTCACATTTAATGGCATGGTCCATTTAAAAATATAAGTTTTTAAATTTTATCAATATAAAATTTTTGAAAGTTCGATTAGCGTGATTTGTTTCTTTTCACTTCAGATAAAACAAATAAAATCTATCGTATACTAAAAGAACGATATTAAAACATTTCGTTATACCAATGACAACACTATGTATATGATATTTTACATAAAATGAGTTTTTTCTATCAAAATATTTGTTATCTGCTTGCGCACAAAGTATATTTTCTGTACAATAACCTAAAATTAATTATTTCCCCTCCAAATTGGATATATTATTTAGTATTTTTATAAAAATCAACCATATTAAAGCTCTACTCAATAACACGTATCTCATAAAAATTTTAGTAAATACACTAAATTTTAAACAGCAACCAAATTTAAACTTGATAAAATATGAGATGTATAATATTTGTTAATATTTATTCAGTTTTTTTCACTTTCCTGAGCATTTGGTGAAATGTTGACATATGGTATTGTCATTAGTGTAACTATTCGTAAAAATATGTGAACAAACGTATTAATATTTTTAAATTTTAGGTTCAAATAAATTTAAAAGCAAGTGTGCCACAACCACTTATTGAGTCGGCCGGTGGAGATGACGATATTGATGCTGCTTTGTCAGATCTTCAAATTACTCTCGAAGGGTTCCAACCTCCCAGCAATATGGCCAACTTGAATCACGCACCAGAATTATCCGACTACTTGCGATTCTTGAAGTGAGTATATATTAAGCACGGTTCAAACGAAACACTTGAAATGAGTGGAATAAATAATTTGTGATTTTTCGTAGACCCAAGAAATTTACACTGAAAGCATTCAAACGGTATTGGTTCACTTGTCGAGATTTGCATTTGAGGATGTACAAGTCGGCGGAAGATTTCGAAGTCGGTGCTTTGCCCATACACAGCGTCAGTCTGAGGGGATGCGAGGTGACGCCTGATGTGAACATATCACAGAACAAGTTTGGTATAAAACTGGAAGTGCCAAGTGCAGATGGCATGACCGAAATGTGCATCAGATGCGAAAGCGTAAGTTTCGGGATGGATACCCGCTAAAAAAATATTATTGTGTTATAAAATTACCAATCACAACTTTGTCCGCCGTTCAGGAGGAACAGTACGCTAAATGGATGGCCGCGTGCAGACTGGCGGCTAAGGGGCGCCCGTTGTCCGATCACACTTACGAGTCCGAAGTGAAGTCCATCAAAGCGTTCCTCGAGATGCAACACCCGTCGGTCACGCAGTCACCGGTCATCAGCCCGTCGTCGTTGGACATTGCCGTCGAGGATTACGTGCCGCACAGATATTCCAAAAAGCTTAAGGGAAAGGTGCGTCAATCAGCACGTTAATTGATAACGTGATGACGAAATAACTCGTCGATGCTGTCGAAACGTGACATGTTTTCGTCCGGTTTTTTGCGTGTTTCATTAATTGTTTTCATTTCTATCTGCCAACTCGCAGCTGGTCCAGCGCATTCTCGAGGCGCACGCGAACCTAAAAGACCTCACTCTGATGGAAGCCAAGATGAACTACATCAAAGCGTGGCAGTCGCTGCCCGAGTTCGGCATCTCTCTATTCGTCGTCAAGTTCATGGGTCACAAGAAAGAAGAGCTCCTGGGAATCGCGTACAACCGATTGATGCGCATGGACATCACAACCGGGGATCATATAAAAACTTGGAGATACAACACGATGAAGGTACTGCATTTGCGACGACAGTGCTATTGACGCGTCGGTAGATTCGGTACGGTTATTAATGTTTTACGTTTTATTTGCGTTCAGGCGTGGAACATCAACTGGGAAGTGAAGCACATGATGGTGCAGTTCGAGGAGGGCAACATAATATTTGCCTGTCAATCGGCCGACTGCAAGGTGATTCACGAGTTCATCGGTGGGTACATATTCTGTTCGATGCGTTCCAAAGAGGTGAACCAATCGCTGAACGAGGAACTGTTCCACAAACTGACCGGTGGCTGGTCATAAACTGATGCCACGTAGCGCGCCGCGGAGACGAGAGAACGAGCGTCGTCCTCGTCCTTCGTGGTTATAACAACACACACCCTGTAGACGGGAGCAAACGAGATAACGTTTTATATGTACATAATATTACGCGTGTGTTTACTTATGTACTTTCTTCCCGTGTTCACCGTACAACCTCGGTGACGGCAATTCATTATGATAAGTGCATAATTTAGGAAATCTGTTTATTTCCTTGTTTTAATTTAATTTTTTCTTTCTTTCATATGTTTTATTAACAAACGACGTCGAGTATCTCACCCGCTTATTGGTATATTTATGTACAACGTTTTAAAAACGAATATATTATTATTATTGTTTATTTTCGTTGTGTAATATTAAAATAAAAAAAAACAACAAAGTATTATAACATGTAAATCTAATGTAATTTAATATTGTGTTTTAAGAGTACTAAGAAGTACGATTTTAGTATAAAAACAGAGCTGAATCGAGCTCGGCGATTTGTAATACTCGGTAAATAGCAACGAACTGCTAATAATAATAAACTGATTTTACTATGTGAAATGCTAGCAGACCGCTAAAAATTGATTTAGACGAATAAGATGTGTTTCTTCCGTTCGTTTGGATTCTGTACGATCGTTAATGACTAACAGTAATGCTACGTATTATAATATAATAATATTGTTTAGGATATTCTGCGATAGTCGTTACATTATTAAACGTGAAGAAATGTATTATTAAAATTATTATTATTATTATAACTTTTACCATATTATTATTATTATTATTATTACTATTATTATTGTATAACACAACCGAAGGCGCGGAGACACGGGCCGAGATTGTTTAAATATGTATTAAGACCGTTATCATTTTGTATTTGTTCATTTAAATTTTAAGCTACAAATTAACAGACAGGGATAGTAATTATTTTAGCATTATGTTTCAACGGCATAACTTATATTATTTTATACACACTAGTTTGTTGTGTAATGGAAATTTTTTGACTTAACAGTAATATTGTGTTGAATATTCATACTTAGATGTACACTTGATTAATAAGTGCCGTATATTAAACGTGTATACGGTACTGCATTATTTATACATGACACTTTATTATGTATATGCATAAATATGTGTTATAAAATGGATAGAGAAGAAAAATTATTTGATGACTAAGCACCATAAGTGTTTATAAAAATTGTTTTTTTTTCTTTTAAATTTTACTATTATAATACAGATATAATATTTTATTTTTAGTTCATAGGCATAATTTTATAATTTAAACGGTGCTTTATACCAAAATCTTCTTTATAACACTGTTATATAACATTGTAACTTAATTGTTGTTGTCCTAATTTTGTTTTAGTTTGTGATTTTTTTTTTTTGTAAATATTATATTATTTTATTTTATAATATTATGTTGAAAAACTTCTATTAAAAGGAACATCAATTAACATATTCAAAAGTATTTTTGAACCTTGCATTTTATTAATACCAACTCGTGTGTCGCGGTAATTAAATATTGTCATCTGATATCTATTATCGCGTATAAACCAATTATCGACCTACCAAACGAATTCCAAAAATAAAACGATTAAGTACTTAATACGTTTAATTGTATTTAAATTAATACGTTTCTTGATCATAATGACGTGTTGTTTGGATGTAATAATATTTTTCAATAAGCCAATGGTTCATTTCACGTTATAATAGTTACTTTTATTTTTGTATAAAAAAAAAAAAAAAAAAAATGTATTAAAATATATTGCTCGCGTGTTGCCGTTGAAAATATTGTTAATTCGACTATGTGCATTTAAAAGTTCTGTCGTTCACGAATGAAACTGTTCGAAATTCAAATTCTATAATAATCTACGATTCGCTTAATTATCACGAAATTATTTAAAATTAAACTATACACATTTTATAAATTAATTGCTATAGGTAGAACACCGATTGAAAATATATATATTTATATAAAATTTTGTAAGAACTGAACTTGCACAAAGTATATTTTTTTCTGTCTACAAACGCTAAAATGTTTATTGTATTGTATTGATGTATAAGATATTGTAAATATATTTACATGGAAGTAAATACTAACGAGAACCTATGGGTACAATTTGTGAACAAAAAATTCTTTTAAATAATTGATAAGATACAAATGTAGCGTAAAAAAAATCCAATAAACTGTATTTATAATATTTATGTAAGAATCCGATTCCTTGATATGTACATTTTTTGTTAAAAAAAACCCCTATCAAGCATGGCCGGTAATGTTTCTGATGGTATTTTATACAACTACATCTGAATATTGTCATACCATAAGAATTATTTATTTACGTTTATTTGTAATTTAATGGAATCAAAAAAACTCACTTTTAATTGTGAACGTTTAGAAATTATTTCATTGTGAAAAATTCAAAATACCGCATTGTTAATATCTAGGTTCATTTATTTTATTTATATTCGTTTAAACTTATTAATTATATATAATAGTATGTACATTTTTCGAGAATTCAACTCTAATAAATAAATAACTAACCAATAAAAATGTATCTAATTGTTTGTCGATATGTGTTCTTATAATTGATTAAATCGTAAATGAATTAATGGTATTTTAATATCTTATTATAATGCATTAAGAACGTGTCTCCGAGGAATAACTTAAACGATTCAATATGTACAACCGTACGAGTTCTCGCGAAAACCAACCAACATTATTATTATGTCTGTGTGTTTTCTTGTACATCGTTAAGTTATAAATATTACGTTAGCCTATAATACGTATGATAATATATGAATAATGAAATAGAAGATCACTGATGTGAGTTAACTATTAAAGAATAATAAGTGCTTAAAATTAAAAGTAAAAATCGGTGTGCGCGTAAATAAATTGAAACGTAATACACATGAAGATTTACGCACAAATTAGTTTTACTCTATTAGTTTCATACACTTGAGGCTGAACATACCACTCTCAAACTGTTAAATTCCGTTGGGTCGCGTCACGTATATTAAACATAAATTAATATTAATTTTACCAATTTTTATCAGCTTTACATTTTTCAACATACAAGACGTAATTACTAGCGTATTTCACCTTGTAAATATTACATAACACTTTTAAAAAATGGTAAAACACATACTGTTATTGTATTAAATCTACATATATTCATAGCAATGTAATATAAAAAAAATACATACACATAGATATATATGTATATTACTAATATTATCCTTATTTATTTGATACATATTTCCATATAACTTTTTCAATACAATATAATATTGTAGTATACGTAATAACTAATAAGCATATTTAATGACATAAATATACAAATAAAACTAAACATGTACAATATAATATAAATAAAATCTGAGATGAAACCCCTTTTTTTTTTTTTTTTGCTCCAGACTAGTATAAAACCGAACTATTTTCATCGTTTTTTCCAGCCGAGCATTGAACTAACGATAGGTTTTTAGTTTGCATACCTCTGGCCAATCTTGCATCAAAAATTTCTGGCAACATACAGTTCATATAAAATAATTTTAATTTAGGCAACATGATTTCATTCCATAGTTGTAAATCTTTATAAATCCATTCAACATATCATTGGCCAATGTATATAAAACAAAAGCACATTTTGATCTGTTTATAATATTTAATCACCCTTGAATTTGCCAATAAAAAGAATGTTTTTTTTTTTTTAATCTTAATTTTGAATCAAATTCTTCTAAACAAAACGATTTTTTATCTCTAACAGCGTCAAGTAAACTTTTATTTTCGATTGAAGGTACACATTTTACTTCTATAATGGCATCATTACCTATTACATAATCAGGACTAGCCCCTAAAAAAGGGTGTTCGCTATCAATAAAAAAAATCACATTTTTAAACAGTAAGAGAAGTTTTTTTTTCAAAAATCTCGATTGCTTTGTTTTCGTATTTTCTTCCAAATTCGATATGTTTTGAAATCAAATTTTTTGGATAAAGCAGTATTTTTATTAAATTATGACAGTGAGTTTTTGATCGCCTTGTAATTATAGTTCCAAAATGTGATGTAGTCAAACGATTTTTTTCGAATTTCATGCCATTCTATATTATCATTTTGTCCTACTGTTTTTTTTTTCAGTTGCATTAATTAATTGTTGATTTGCTGCTTCATTATTAAGTTTTTCCATTACTAAATTCATTCTCAATTGTAATTCTTCTTCACTAATATCTAATTCGGCTGCATTTGGATCATAGTCATAGTCGCCTGTTGTCTTACTGAAGACCAACTTTTATCTTGATTTATTATTAATACCATTTTGTCTTTTAGCGGCTATAATTTTTTTTCTGTTCATATTAATTTTGAAATATTTACCAGGACTTTTTCCGATCATTTTTTTCCATGGGCTGTTATGCCAGGTTGGACCATTTGAGTAATTTTGGGAAGCAGCCAATACACGTCTTTGAAATTAACCATTTTTCGTAAGATTAATTCGTTTTCCTCCATTACATTTTGCCACTAAACTCATAAAATTTTCAGCGTTGTTTGTAGTGGTATTGTAAACTAAACGATCAGATTTTCTGACTACTATTTGTTTCAACCATAAAATTAGCACTTCCCATGATAGGCAATAAATCAGTTTCTATATCGTAATTTCTTTTACAGTAAAACGGTCTGTAGTTTAAATGACGGCCTAACACGTGGTACGGTGCGTTTGTTAAATCTTTTCGTAGCACTTGAACGTTATTTGTTTTAGTACATTCTTTTATAGCTGTTCTTATTCCTTTAACAAAACGATCGATAGACAAAGGTAAGCCCCGTCCAAGTAATTGATGACATCTGAGTGAATAGTGTTTATTAGAAACTAACTTTCGAAGTCCATCGTGTAAGTTTCTTGTAATGTGATTTGCACATTCCAATTTAATAACGTCTCTACCGTATGACATTTTTTCGATAATTCTTGTGTACACACTTGAATCACCATCTCCAATGTAATATTTGTACATTATTCCATGTTGCTCAATATTTTTTTTGAACCTTTGTAATTTCGATAACAGATATGTTCAATTGGTTTGTTCGATTTTTTAGCTGCCTCATAAGTTCTATAGTATTTATTTTTTACAAATGTATATTCAAAGACTACCAAATAATATTATAATTTTATGATTTTTAACATATAAGTTATAACTAGAGCCCGGATTTATATGCATTTAAAAAGTATCAAATATGATGCAAATATGCAAAGAAAAAGTAGCTAAATATTCAATTATATGCATTACGTTACACTTTATAAAATGTGATTTTATTTTTTTTCAAAACCACACTTTTATACCAAATAAAATTCTAATTATTTTATAAAAAAAAAAAAAAAAGAAGATACATTATAAATTATACTTATAATATACCTAATATTTTACTATTAAATATATTAAAATATACACCAAAAATATATCTTTCTAACAATTACTTCATGTTTTCTAAACTTCTTTTCGGTTGGAGTAGGAATGTCTTGAATACTAAATAAATCGGCAAATTGTCAATACTCTATTTCAACCCATAGAGCTGTCCAAACAGAGGTATTATTTAATTCATCAAAATTATTTGTTCCTCAGAAGACACAAGTTGAATTTGATTACAAGTGGCACAATAAAATTTCAGAACAAATCCTAGACCAACTTTTGTTTCTTTTATCAGCCTGTAGCGTTCCATTGTATAAAAACGACAAATGGTTTCCAATATTAATTATAGCATTTACAAAGTGATTAATATTTACAATGCGTCTTCCTTGTAAACTATAAGGTTTATCAGATTTGTCCATTTCTACTGACAATGGTGGGAGATCAATTTCATTAATAGATGGCTGTTCCAAGATAATCATCTAAAATAATAAAATAAACTCACAAATATATTACATATTTTGTAATGATCATACTGTAGAAGCTATACCCAGACCCGAAGCTCAACCCGGACCGGACCGAAAAAAGCCCAGACCGGGATCGGGTTAGGTCCGGTCACATGCTGAGATATTCTTGGTTTAGGTGTGTTCGGGCCTGGGAAGTCATATAATGGGTTAGGTTTGGTTTAATCGTAATATATTTTTAATATCACTGGTGTGGTCCGGTTCGGTCTTTTGTTCTTTTGGTTTGGGTTAAAATTTTTTTTTTTCAATTTATTTCTAATTATTTATAAATAGCATAGATTAGGTTATATTATGTTCGTATTTCTTGAAATTACTTTTCACTACGGTCATTTCACTCTTCATGTATTATCAGTTATTAATATTATTTTCCTTCCAGTCAAGAAATTATAAAAATAAACGTTGTTTACTGTTGAATATACAATATAATACGATTTACAAATAATACTGTGAAATGTGAATGTCTAAAATTGTTTTATTTTATTTTGTTCGTTCATCGGAGAAGCATCGCCGCATCGATATTTGATTCATACATTCCACGAACATAGTAAGCATAAGAATTTAGTAATTATTTATATAGTATATTTATATACCTAGTAGTTATTTCAAGTAATAGTTATTTGGCCAATTATTTAGGAAATAACTAAAAAAATATGGAAAATTATTGTCCATTCAATTTATTAAAAAAAAAAAAACGTTTCAGTGAAATTGTCACTTATGAAAATTGTACAATTACTAAAAATCCTTAATTGCTGATGAGTTTAATAAACATTTTGCCAAAGTAGTCATTTTGTTGATTTATTTGGAGTACCTATATCTAATACAATATTCATTTTAATTTTTGGAAACAAATTACTGCCAATTCACTTCTTTTTCATGCAAATAAAAGAATATTTCTCTTACATTATCTATTCTTATTTTTTTTTTTTACCATTTTTTTAAAATCTTTTTGTGATATTGTTTTCAATAATTCAATAATTTATTATTTTCTCAATTCCTGCAACGTTTTATACGTTAAATGCAATATTACATTTTTATTATATTCCTAAAAAACTACACTAAAAGACGTATTTTTTGGTATTTTTTTTAAAAAAAAGAACTAAAATAAATATTGCAAGACTGCAAGACTCTTGCAGTGTAGGTCTTGTTTGTTCTTGGTCTTGCAGTCTCAGTCTTGGTCTTGGTCTTGCTGTAAGACCAAGACCAAGATAATTTTACCCATCACTACCACCAGGCAACACCGTTCAACCAAGAAAAAAAATGTATAATAAATATTAAAATATATAATTCTGATTAATACTTAATTTGATGATTTGTCAATGGAACGACACTTTTTTATTTTGTTTCTGATTATTTTTTTTTATGTAGACAGTCCTGTTTAGTTTCTAAATCACCATATTTGTCATGGTTCGGGTTTATATTAAATAATAAAAACGGTCCTGGTCCGGATTTTCATTATCAAATAAAAACGGTCTTGGTCCGGGTTGTTTTTTTCTTTTTTAATATAAAATCCAAACTGGCTGATCCGGGCTTTTAAAAAAAATTATGAGCTTGGTTCAAATTGGTTTGGGTTGAAAAATATATTTTATGAATTGGTCTGGTCCGGTTAAACAAAACATCTTAAATATTTGGTCTAGTCCGATCCCATTTTTATAGGACCGGGGCTATTCTCTAGTTTCTAGTAACATTTAAGTAGGAGATAATACTACAATAATTGTTAAATTATACTTATGAAGTGTACTGATTGCTAGTATTTTATAGCCTATGTAAATCATGACTGTATTCCACAGTTTTCCAATAGGTAACATGCTGGATTTTAATTTTTCGTTTAATACACAATAATCGCATTAAATATTGTCGATTAGGTTGTCGGTAAATATGATATAAATTATAAGTAGTAAACAGCTGTCTATGGTATTTAATTGTGAACGTCTGTAGTCCGTACGACTTAAGTCCGCCTTGTGATTTGTTTTTAATTTTTAAATTTTTATTTAAAATGTGGATAGTAAAATAAATCTACGTAAACCTATTTATTTGATTGGAACTACTTCACATCAACTTACTGGATGTAAGTTACCATCAAACAAACAAGTTTGATCGGTATTATTTTATAACATTCGAGAAGTTAAGTTAAATTTACCCGAAAGTACAAGGTTAATGATTGACAAAGCATTAATATTTTGGCAAAAAGCACTAATACCTACTAGAGAGGTTCGTAATTGTGTACCGCAATTAAAAAAATTTTACAACATATGGAAAAATTTGCAGAAAAAATTATGTTGGCGAACAATTTAAAAAAATATACTCAAATACTCAAATTAAAAGTGAAAATTAATTTGTATAATGTTTTGATGAGCTTTTCGATATTGCTCATGCAGACGCATTAGATATAATGACTATTGTGACTTGGGCAGACAATTTTTAACAAGAAAAAAAGGTCGTCCAAGATCATTAATGAGTGTTGATTTGATTAGTCGAAAAAGAAAAATTAAACATTCTAAAAATTTAGAAGAATATGAAAAAAAAAAGAAACCTAATGATAATAAAATAAAATCTAATTGTAAGTATTTTGTATTCTATATTTTTATAATTTATTGTATAATACTTTTAAGTTATATAAAATTACAATTTAACTTTTAGTTGAATATATGGACACTGTGGAGTTATATTCTACAAGCGATACAGATGAAAGTTTATATGAAGACGACGAGTTACACCAACATTTTATCAACAAGTCTTCAATTCAATTATTTCATAGGTTCAATATTAAAACTGATTTGTAAATGAAGATCTTATATTATGGAATAAAAATCAGCATTTCATACTAGGACTTCAAAAATTTACAAGCTTAAAAGTTGTCAATGTCGTGGCAGAATGAAATGTAAAATTAATTAGTGATTATAACAACTTAATTACCAAAAACGAAGACCAGAAACAATTTTTAATTCAAACCATTCATGATTACCGGCAAAGGTATCCTGATGAAAAAAAAGATACCCTAAAAAGTAATTATTAACTTCACTATTTAATTTTATAATATTTGTATATATTATTTATTTATGAAATGGTAGTATATAACGTGAATTAAAAATATATATTATAATACTTTTATATATTATAACACTTCACGATTATTTCTTATATTGTATTAAATAATACAAGTTAAAATATTGTAAAAACAAGTTTTTGTATTTTTTAGTTGAATGGTTCGTTTAACGAAATAAGCATAAGTAACACTTTTTATAGAAAATTTAATTAAAAAAATATCTTATTCTATGCATTTTTTACCTATCACGTATAATTTAGGCCGAAATTGAAAATTATGAAAATATTGAAAAAAGCACAGTTTATGAACTTTAACCCCTTTGAGGACCCTTCTAGGATTAACCAATTTTTATGAAACTTAACATAAGTTATTTTTTTATAGTTTTGAATAAGTTTTGGGCTAACCTAATTAAATTTAAAAAAAAAAAATAAGGACCACCCTAATGTCCACGTTACCTACAAGCTATATTTTCCGATTCACATCTCTTACAGCCTATCATCGTCTTGTGGTAATATCAACTTTTGCCGTGCAAACCAGAACATCGTTTGCCGGCAAACGACCGTCCAGTAGATTTTTCCGAAACTCTCGTCGTGGCACGTTTCTCGGGGGGTACAACGAATCTATACGTATGGTTTCGCTGTACACAGTTTACGTTTTCCGTAAATCGGAATTAGGGGGAAAAAATGCATCGTTCGAGCATGTTCGGAAGGAAAAAAAATCACCCCATACGTATTATCCGTACGCGAGTACGGAACAGCGAAGTTTCTGTTCGCGAAATTCAACGCTACACCATTGCATCGTGTTTTTGTATTGTATTTCCAATGCGCCTGCGAACGACAATTATTATTTTACCGCGGTAGTGCACTAAACTTTTCGGTTTTTATTATTTTTTTTATTTTTTTTTTTACTATCGCGTACCTAATATATATATATATAGGTTTTGTTGTCGACCGCGAAACGTTGTTATTAACCGCAGTAGTTGAACGTGTCAAAAAACATTAACATAATCACATTACATCGCGCTGACATGTGTTCGCCACTCCTGTAAAATAACGCAACGACAATAGTTGTAATGTTATAATCGTCGACGGTTCACTTTAGGCAAGCACGGGCAACATGTGCCACGCCGAATAAACGACGCACTGTTTACGCGTGTTACACAACAATACAGGTCTATTGTCGCGATTCAATATCTGAACGATATTACCGTAGGCAACGGTGTTGTTGCACGTAAACGAGCCGTTCATCACACGACCGACGGACCCTCTCTATTCGACCGAAAAATAATGCAAATCAGCGTGATATTGTAACGCAGGATTTCAACCCCCACGAACTTTTACGAACTTTCGTGTAAATATTCGATCGTCTGCCGCGACGATAATCTGAATGACACGACAGTTAAAATATCTTTCCGTAACGATCAACCGACGCGACGGTTCGTTTTGAAGATTAGAATAAACATGCGCGCAAGACCGTCATGAAACGATTATTATAACGTGCCCAACATCGATTTCAGTTTGATTTTCAATGTCATCATCCGTTTTCATCACGACTCAAACTTAACTTCTCGTAAACGATGCCTACGATAGCTTACGAACCATGTACTTGCTGTAAAACAATAATAAAATACTTTCTGCATCGAAAAATGTAGATGAATATTGTGTTATAGTTGTTACGTGCACGTTTTGTATTTTAATTTTATTATCGAAAATATCGGTTAGAGGCCATTATCTCTTGTCCCTATAATGCGATCGTGAATAGTGATTTCCAAAAAAAAACCAACGTAACATACAAAATTGAATATCAAAATATCACGGCAAATTTGTTAGCATTATTGGAAATCGTATTATTTTTTTTTCTTTAGAGTTGCAAAGTTTTTCCTTCGCTATAACTGTACTTGATACGTGTTAACGTGATGCAGTCGAGCACAACAAATCTCAACAATTAACATCGAAACAATAACAAAAACAGTTTTCGATCAAAGTAGTGGTTAATAATAATGAATATATATATATTTTATTTCGTTTTTAATATGACGACAAAACTTTACGTCAAATAATAATAATAATAATAGTTATAATATAGTACATAATTTGGTAAATTTGTCTGGGCACGCCAATACGCGTGTTACTTAACTACAACGTTCGGAAAGGAGACTTGAAGGAAACTTGTACGATATCAGCAAACAACATTCCACTGCTGGACGTAAAGTTAAAAATCAAAACTACCCGATCCGGTAGTGTATCCGCGCGTATTGCGTTTGTCCGTCCAATAAACGAGATGACGAAGAAACCGGTCGCTAGGTCGATTGTACGAAAAACGCAATACCGTATTATAGCGGCACACTGTACCTACAACTTTTAGCAATAATAACAATAATAACAGTACGGGGGTACGGGAGCGGATCAAAGATTGAGTGAAAACGGTTTTTTAAAAAATAAAACGTGTATTTGGCTCGCGCGGAACAGGTATATTTGTATTGGAATGTATCGGGTGTACAAAAAAAAAAAAAAAAAAATAATAATAAAAAACGAAACGGTCATCGGTCGTCGTCGATGGCTATCGTCTCGCCCGTGCGCGCGGTGCGGAAAACGAGCTTGTGCCGACCACCGGTCAGCGGTCAGCGCGTGCTCCTCGCGGAGTTCCGGCGCTGGACGTTCGAGACGCTCCGTTTGCCGCCCATCGGTTTGGCCAGCAGCGCGCCCGCGCCGTACGCGATCTTCTTGTGCACGTCCGTGAACATGGACGCGCGTTGCACCACCGACTCGAACACGTCGTCAAATTTCGGATGGTTGAGCACCACGTCCAGTTTGTCGAAAACCGTGTCCGTCAGCTGGGACAAGTCCGCGTGCCGGTCGAAGCACACGCTCAGGCCGCGCATCGTCTCGTCCCACGCGGCCCGGAAGTACGGGTCCTTGATCAGCTTCCGGGTCCAGAAGAACACGTTGCCCAGCGTTTGCGCCACCGTCTTGTCCGTGGACACGTCAATCAACGCGTCCAGCAGCTTCACCTGCGAGTTGTGCGCCGCCGGGTCCATGCACATGTCGGCCACGTTGCGCGCCACGTCGTTCAGCATTCCCACGCCCACCGGGTTCCTGAGCACCGACGACAAGTTCTCGTGCAACCGGTAGTCCACGTCGCAAGTCCCTTCGTCCGTCTAAAAGTCGGCAAGCACACGTGTGCTCGGTGAGAAAAGAATTAGAAAAAAATAAAAAAAAACAAAGCGACGATGGAAACGGGGGGGGGGGGACCACCGCGGAAATTATTGAAAATAGCCGTTATTATTATTGGGCTTTAGGTTTTGATGATAATTATTTTTAGACCGGTTTTTGAATACACACCAGGAGAATTCGACCTTAACAAGAAACAAGTAATAGCCCGTCCGTATAAGAAACAATTGGTGTGAAATGAACGCAGATAATATTTTCTACGTATAATCAATATATTATTTACTAATCGTCTATAACCGAACACGTTTAAAAGAAAAGAAAATATTTTTCAATACTTCGTTGACATATTTCAAGAATAGAGAAATTTTCAATTTTTAAGTGTTTCAAATTCAGAACCCTACGCACCGTGCTAATTGTATTACCCGATCGATGCGCCCTTGGTCGTGGATTCGGATTGCTAACGCGTTGGGTCATTATTGGATCGTTATCCGAACTCTTCCGGTAGATGAACGAGAGAACGTTTGGGCGCATAGAACGGACGAAAAATAAAACGAGTATAATTCGATTTTGCATTCGTGTGAACGGATCCGGTGAACCACGAACGTTTCACGTCAACAACTCATAGCGACGTATTAATGTATTAGATTATATTTATTTTTTCTACCGCTGTCTTGCGCGGAGTTTATTGTAAAACCATCACCGAGAATAGAGACGTATTGCTAAGTGACGTATGGTTTTAATGAAATTCACGTGTTTTTAAAAATAGTACATTCAAGTCTAATATAGAACTGGCAATACGCACATACCGTAATCGGATAAACATTGCATTTATGTGGCCCTAAAATGTTCTGTTTATTTCTGTAGTGTGTAGTAAAAATATCTCGTTCTACGTATACGTGTGCGTAATCCCATTCTTGTAAGTTAGAGTAATATCAAAAAAAAAAAAAAAAAAAACGAGAAAAAATATCGAAAAATCGTGATTCGCCCATTACACATTTAGGCGATAGTGTAAATACTTATTGTTACCCCTAACACGGAGCAACGATTATAAATTAGATTTTACACGGGTTTCTGCGAATTAATTGTAATGTCGACTTATTTAAAAATGTTATCGAGTGATTTGTCAAGTGATTTGTATTTTTGAAAACAATCCAAATTTCTATTGTATATTTTTTTGTCTTATTCGCTATACATGTTAATACATTTTTTCTTAATGATTTTTTTTAAAGAACAAAAAAATATACGAATTATTTATATAAAAATGGTCAATAATAAGTGTTATTCATAGCTGTATAGATTTTGTGTAACTCATTCACAGTGGCACAAGATGTTTGTCGCCGTTTAATATCATACTTTTTATTTACTAATGAAGTCATGTTTTTAAAAAAAAAAAATAACAACAGAACCACGTTTCTTGATTGGTTTATAGTAGCGACCTAATTGTCAAATATTATTTTTCTTAACAGGAAACGAATTTTAATAATTATTACAAGATTATCATTTCAGTTGCAGTTGAATATCAGATATGTATGTCATTACCAACAAAGAGTTGGAAAAGGACAACAATGGAATGAAATATGTGATTAGAGAATCAATTACGAAAGAATAAGAAAAAAAATTATTATATTAATATTTTAATTATTATTATTATTCGCATATTTATTGTGGAAAGTCGTTAATTGTGTTCGTTATGGTCGTCGGTCGATTAAAAAAAGCGTTCAGAGAAATAATATGTTTGTTTTATTATTAATCGTATAACCGGGTACAAAGCAAAAGTACACGTGGGGCTCGTCTTGGGGCGTTTGTACGAAGGCCAAAATGCTATGACAGTGTCTCCGATTTATTCAACTGTTTATAGGTTAGGCGGTGTAATATAAATATTATTCGGTTCAGCGTAGGAGCGTGTTTTGTAATGTTTTAAAATTAAAAAAACTGTACAATTTGACAAACATGATCGTTCTTGCCTACAACGGTACGAGTTTTACGATTCATCATTTTGTCATTAAGTCACTGTTCAAATCAATGAGACGGACACGTAAACATACCCATAACCATCACGCTACTGTCACCGAAGTGATTACGGAATAGCGCATTGTTAACGTGTAAATAGGTACCTCGTCAAACGTATTACATCACATACTCACCGACACATTGGCCGCGAACAATGCCAAAACAACGGACGTGACAGCAAACGAATAGCCCATCATTTTCATGAAGATTGCTGAAATCAAAATCGTATCTTTAGGTTTCAGGAAAATAAAGTACAACAGTATTACTAAAAAGCGACTAAAATTCTAGGGCGAGTTGGCAATTTATACTCTACGCGTACCACTGGCACGGCATAAATTCTAAAGAATTAATATTTTTAATGATGGGTTATTATTGCGTAGGGAAAAAATAACAGAAAAAAAGCAAATTACCTTTTAAATTTTGAAATGTTAAACATTTTTATTGAAAACAAGAATATAATTATAATAATTATCGGAAAACAGCAAACGCCGTTTTTTTGTGTAACGATGAATAATATGTACGAAAAAAAAAAAAAAAAAACGTTTATTATTATATATGTATGTACTAGTTTATTTATTGAATTTTATTATTTCAGCTATATATTGCACGTACAAATCGCAATTTGTACAAAAACTCGTCAGTACACCACCTGTCAAATTTCGATCATCGTTCGTACGATGATTGACACTACGCCAACCAACATACACACACGTACGCACTTACGTACACGCTTAGCTGTAGCGTAACTCGGAGGGAAAGAGCATTAATATTTTCTAAACCGGAAAATTCAAAAATACTTTCGATGACTTTGTATCTTACGCTGAACAAATAGAGTAGAGCTGCCTGTATCATGTTTATTTTGTGGAACTGAAATCCCAATACGGTTTTATCGGGCTATTATTTTCACAATGTTATCGAGTATCTGTACAAAACTATTTGATTCACCTAGGACCGCCCGAACTACATAATAATTTTTTTACAAAACAAATAAATATAACACGTTTTCATCGTCACTTTTAACTAGAAAAAAACATTCAACGCGAGTACAAATAGTAGCTTCGCCAATTCCAATATTTTTTGGTTGATGTATACTAACCTGCAGACCTCAATACTTATTTACAATACCCGGCCGGTCGGGTAGACAATGGGCGAGCGTACACGTCTGTGTGTTTATCTTTGTGTTGGCGTGGGGCAATAACGCCGGCATTGAACGTGTTTTTTTTTAATAATTACTCAATTAACTTGGAGAATTCAAGTTAAACATAAAACTTTCCCAGTAGTTTACTTAAATGTTAAAAAAAAAAAAACCGTGACTGGATTGGGAATTTCTGAGATTATCTTTGACCAAAAAAATATAATTTGTACGTGTATGGGAGATATATTATAGACTGATGAGTACAACGATTATAATATTGTCACGACCCGTGAAATTATAAACTTTGCGTCACAATACAATATTGAATATTATTGGTATTACCACCGCGTTAAACATTTCAAAATATCACAGAATTGATTTGTTCCTTTAGCGTGAAAACCTCTAACGAAAACTTGTAACAGAGACGAGTACAAGAAAACACTTTTTCCACGTTGCCGAAATATTGGGCCTGAGCAAGCTAGTCGTAAGACGACGCAATGTCTAAAAAAATCGTGTGTTCTACGATTAGAGCTCCGAGTTGTCCAAGAAGTAAGCCGTGCGCTACAAAATTTGTTAGTCTAATTCGTTGGAGTATGAAAAACAACTACGTAAACAAACATCGCGTTGGATGGGTTTATAAAAATTACGTAATTGCTGCACTACACCCATATACATAGATGTTCGAAAGTCCGTACAGGATCGTATTCGATTCACCCCGGGGTGAATAATTTTATCACTCCCAAGTCTTAGATTTAATGGTACGTCCTAAAAAAGTGTACGGGTACACGCCTGAATGATTGTAAGAAAACATAATATATTTTACACATTATGTACAATATTTGATCGTTACCAAATGGTTTAAAAATAGTTTTGTGTACAAACAGTCGCTGTACAAGTCACGATTGAAGATAATACTATTTATAGCCGTGGCAGAGCATATTATAACATAAAAATTACGTCGCACTAGTGTCCCCCCCCCCCCCCCCCAGTGATAATTGAGTGCTATCCAGTGGTGGGTGATCGTTTCACTTACCAACACATTGTCATAACGGCCGTAGTGACAGGAGTTGATTTTCCCTGTATGTTCCTTTGCTGAACAACACTACGTCCACGAACACCTAGTGAAAATTACTTCGGATATGTTCCGAGTCGTGGTGCAAGTGAGCCACGGACTTTTAAGATATTCTCTTAGTCAGTGAAGTAAACAAATTACGGTTATCTTTTTTTACGCGTCGGTTTAATAAATATTACCCAATACAAATATTGTTTACCGGGCAACGTTGATACGTCTTGTTCGCGGTTCAGGTGTACCCGCGAACCACAATTTTTGTTGAGGGTAAATTATATAATTAGGAGGTGGGCACACGCCGTGTACCCCCGTGTACCGTCCACTCCATCGCTGGACACGCGTATGCCGCGATCGTATCGATCGCACGTGTATTGCGAACGATTTGCACGACGTTTTCCACGGGGCGTCATGCGACATTGCCGTCGGGGAGTGCGACAACGTTTTATCGTCCAATCGTCGCTTCGCCGCGTATTTTTAATCGTTGATATTCGAACGATTACGTTTCGGAACAGTTGTTTGTTTGCCCGTATTGTTTTCGGTTATTTTTTTTAAATTTTTTTTAATTTTTTTTTCGTTTCCCTCCTCCCCGTTCCAACCGGTGCGCTAAGGTCACGTAGGCGCGCGATCGCACACACGCATGCACGAAAAGCTCGCGCGCAAGTCTAATCAAATATTGATAGGCCGGATGACGGGCGGGCGGTATCACGCGGGTCCCGACGACGATGACGACGACGACGAGGACGAGGACCAGGACTACGACACGATGACGATGACGATGTCAGGTATATGCGCGTCGCAGCAGCAGTTGGTCGGCAACAAAAATTTAATAACCGCAGCACATCTGTTCCGTTTCTGCGTCCGGACAAAAGATCGCGATCGCGTGACACGTTTTTCGTTTTTTTATTTGTATTGAATTTTATTTATTTTTTTTTTTTTTAATTTTTTATTTTCGCACTTTCAAGTGCCGGCCTTTGAACATAGTTGTTTTTCATTTCAATTATTTCCCCCACCCCCCTCAATCGCCGTGCGTCGTACGCGCATGCACGGACGTAATAAATACGTGCAGACGCTTGGGAACGCGGTCATCACCGTCCGAGCACGCGGTTACCACACTGATCGTTTGCGACCCGAAGAAGACATCCGATCCCGTGCCCAGAGACAAACATGACGACCGCGAGAACTCGGCTAGCCGCGGCGGTCGTCTGGCTGACGCTCGTCCATCAGGTCTGTATGCAGGGCCGTAGCAAGACGGTGGTGGGAGGTTCCTACGCCCGGGGCGCGATTCCTGGGATAGTGCAAAAACGAAAATCTTGCGTTTAATGTTCAAAATCACAACGGTCAATGCCATACATTTTGTTTACAAAATCTTTAACATCCTTATTATTATTATTATTATTATTAAATATACCTGCCTGCTAGTTTCTTTAAGATAGGGCCCAAAAGTATTGTAGGTGCCCCTTGAAATACAGGCTACACGCCTATGATAACATTATGTGAATGATTAACATAACAGCTGCAATTGACCGTCAACTAACTACTATTAGTTTACGCGTGATGAATATGGAAAATGTATAGCTTCTAATATTCTTATCGGATATATAAATACAATGACGATATATGATTAACGATCGTTATCCTAGTAAAAGGAATGTAATAATTGGTTCAGAACAACGTTGAATTGAGTGCCGTAGAAAATTAACGATTTGAGTTTAACACGTTTTGGATTTTGCTCCACACTTACTCGGATTTGAAAATGTCGTTAAATAAGTTTGATCGCATTAATACGCTTTTAGCTAATATTGCGCCTATCCGGTTGTAAATAATTTATCGCGTAACACGCGTCGAACAACTCAAGGGAAAACTGATTTTTTAATTTTTTTTATGGCTCCTTGACGTTTTAAGTTAGGCGCGTACGTTTGTCGCTTGGGATATTTTTGAAAATATTAATTCAACACGCATAAATGTTCAGAGTTTGAAGTATTCCAACGAAAAACTAACAGGGCCGCTGTTACGTTGCATTACGTTTTCAGCTCTGCAACGGATTTTGTGGACTTTTACTATCGTAGGTGTACAAAACGGTTTTTAATGACCGTTTTAAAACGGTGTTTAATGAATTAGTATAATGATTTTGACATGGCGAAATATTTCGAAAATTAAGATACGCGTTAAATACTAAAAATATAATATCATTGTTTCTAATTTTAGATTGAAGCAAATAACCCTCCATTATTTTCACGACCAAGTTTTATGGGCTCTATTTCCGATGAAATCAATATGCCTGACATAAATCGGATACGACCATCCATTAACCAAATATCTAACCCGCTAGAAAGTAACAAAGGTTTCGGATCAGCTCAACCGATTTCAACACCACTATCACAACCACAACAAAATACAACGCCACAAGGCGACAATATTAAATCACCCATTCAGGATAATAATCAAGAACCGACGCAGAAGAATGGTCAACCATCGATGCAAAATATAAGACCTTTACAGGAACCGAATAACGGTCAATCGAAAATACAGAGTATGAGACTACCACAGATGTTGGACAATAATTCACAATTTATTAAAAATACTGATTCACCATTTGTTCAAAATACTGATTCACCATTTGTTCAAAATACTGATTCACCATTTGTTAAAAATAATGATTCACCATTTTTTAAAAATAACGGCTTTCCGCCGAGGGAGGATAATTTTATACCACCTTTAAAAATGAATCAACCGAAGGAACAAGATTTCGGTATGACTGATCAAACGCAAGGATCATCTGGTTTACAGCAAGGGTCGAATCTACCGTCGAACTCGAACCGGCCACAAGAGGTGAACTTTAACAATCAACAATCAAGACCTCCGCAGGAAGATAGTTTTACCGATAATGCTTATTCGACGAATACTCCTCAGGAACAGGTACAACAACAATATCAGAAAAAGTATCCGCAACAAAATCAACAATATCCACCATCATTTCCCCAAAAACTTCCAAATCAAATGTCCGCACAACCAATTGTATCGTATCCGCAGCGACAACCAACCGTCGTAGCGGTTCCGCAGCAACGACCGATGGAGTCGGTTCCACCGCAACAGCAAATCGTGTCGGTTCCGCAGCAGTCGCAGTTTTCGTCCAATTACCCTGACAACCAGATGTATCAACCGATGGACCAACAGAATTTCCGTGGACCGCAACAGCCATATTATCAGATGCCTTATCAGACCCAAATGTCAATGAACTACCCGGACACTGAAAACGATCGGACGCAAACGTACATCAACAGCTATCAAATACAGCCGTCCAATGTTCCTTCCCGTACCGGTACAATAAACCATTTAAATCAATAACTTGGATCCCGGTGGAGTGCGATCAGTTGAGTTGATTTCGTACAGGGTGGAAATCATTTATCTGATGTTTCCCGTAGCGATATCTGCTAAATTGTTATGATTATTACCAGGGTTCGGATATTTATGAAATTGCATTTTTTTTTTCTATTGATCTAATTGAATTCGTATTCTATTGAACCAAATAGCACTACTTTAATTTTGCATATTTTTGTATATTGTATGGTATTATATTTTAAATGCATATTTCAGTACATTTTCAATATTTTTTAAAAATAATTTAAATTAACTGGTAGATAAATAATAAATTAACTAGACCCGTATAATTATGTTTGTCACGAATATTTTTAGATTCAAGTTTGATCAAGTTAAAAATATCATTGTCTCACAGTGTAACGCTCGTTAAAAATTAAGTACATATTTTAGGTTTTTTTTCAGCTAAAATGCGTATTTTATGTTTTCTTGTACATATTTTGAATGCATATTTGCCAATTTTTAAGTGCATAAATTCATAGATATTATACGAGTAGTCATTTTAAACGCATAAACATCCGAACTTAAGTTATTACAATTCACTTTTCAATGACACATATAAGTTATACAAGTTTCTAGGCCGGATTTAAGGTTGTAAAAAATTTGATGGTTGTGTAATATGTTTCGTTACGTTTTCCCCACTCAAAACTCGTAACAAATCAATTTCTATGCTGATCTCACACTACTCAATCGAAACTTAGTTATAAGACTAAATATGTAATGCATGTTTCAGCAGTATGGCTCAACCGGTGAATAGCGTTTCTTACATCACTGTTGATAGAAACTGTTTTAAAAATATTGATTTCTCAAATTTGCGAAAAAAAAATTTACTAATAAATAATAAAATAAATAATAATTAATGCGTTCCATAATAGTAAAAGTATACAGTATATATATAAGTATTCAGTACTGTAAAACGTACACAGTGCATGGATATATTTATAAATACATTAGTAATGGGTCGAGCTGTTTGAATATTGAAAGTGTTTGCTTCGTAATTCGAATTCGGAATGAAAGTAAATCGAACCGAACTGTTTACCATTTAGGTAAGTTCAAAATTTGAACTAGAAAATATTCTTTATCAAACAATATCTAAAATTAGTTTTTCTCTACTCTATAGTATTTAAAATGTAAGTAATGATGTTGATTAATAATTATCATACAATTTTGGGTGTATACATTTTACACAATGAGGGTAAAATGTTCATAACTTCAATAATTTTCTAAAAATAAATAAATTCCGCGTTCGAATTTTCGTTCGATAAAAAATGTTAACAGTTCGGTTCAATTCGGATTCGTTCGAACAATTATAAGTTCGGTTCGGGTTCGCCAATATTTTTATAATGTTCGGTTGGATACCAAAAAAAAAAAAAATTCCAGGTTCGATCCATCACTAACATGTACGAACATCCATCGCGTTACGTCCGTAGTATCACTACTGATTGACGGTCGTAGTTTGGCCAGAAATCGTGGATTACAATTTTCGCGGGAGAATTAAGTGCTGCGTTAACCTATGTAGCCACCCCGGGGCAAATTAAAATACGCCGCACTTAAGAAAATTACAATTCGAAATAGAAAATAATGCATCTAACGGAAATAATATGTAATATAGTTGTACGGTCGTACAAGAAGAATCGTAATTACATATTTGTTATTTCATGTCGAAAATTTTCCGTCACGGGTAAATTGCCCTCCTCCCTAGCCACCCGTTGAACGTGGCTCCGACAACGACACGTACCGCCCGCAACGGTCGGCCCCGTACGCTATTCGTCCGCCCGGTTGAGCCGTACGCGCACGACTTTGTTGTAATTCGAACGTGCTTTAGGGAAGTTTAAATGCCGCATCCATTCAAAGTGTGGACCGAAATTTGCAGGACCGAAGCCACTGTTCCCCATCAACTTCGGGAACATGTTGCCGCTGAATTCGCTGAGAGCGTTCAACCCGTTGCCGTTTGCGCAGCAGTCGATCGGCAAGTTGACCGGTTCGATGAACGGCATGGTGGACAAGGTGCACAGTTACACGTCCGGCGTGGAAGACGGTGTGACCGGCATGGCGCTGGATTTCGGCACCACGCTGGTGGACGGCGGCCAGGCGGCCCTGCACACGATCGCGGACGTGGCGCTGGCTGTGCCGGACGCAATCTTCGACAGCAAGCGGAAAACGTTGAACAGATTGCGGAACTCGCGGCAAGGCAGCCGCCAGCCGGACGCGACGAACAGTCGGCCGCAGGACGGCACGTACTACGCCCAACAGTTGTCGCAGAACGGCCAAGACGACAACGGTTACACGACGGCGGGGCAACAGCAGCCCCAGCAGCCCCAGCAGC